>NC_139001.1:90983786-91583786 GCF_964374135.1 Grampus griseus | reverse complement strand
TTGCAGTGTGAAATCTGAAATCATAACAATCCACTTTTTCTACTCTGTTACATTAAAATCCATTGGGCTACCTGGCACTTTGAATAAATCTTTAATCCATGCATGATTTTGTAACATCATGCATGAGTCATTTGGAATTTATTTGTCTATTGAGTTATTCTGAAATGTTGACCTATTTCACTACATAGTATCAAAAATTCATATTTATTAATATCGCCACTTATCAGAAAAGTCTTTAAGTATTGGGAAGCTCCCAAGCTTATGGTGACAGAATCAAGTTTTCCAAAATTTTAATTTCACATAACAGCTTGAATTTTATCATTGCAAACAAATACACTTAGCTGTTTTACTTAAAATGACAGAGTCCACTTATTGAGAAATTGTCTGCTAAATATTAACGTCTCTCTGTATAACCAGAGTTTGTCTGCAAAACATTCTTTTAAGTAAAAGTGTTATTCTATGGTCAAAGGAACTAGTTCAGCCTGTGCCTCAGTCTCACAAGTGTGTTTTCTCGACAGAACCAGCAGAATTCAGTATGCAGTAGAAGTGCTTCACGCATTTAAAATTAGGCAGAATATTATAAAGATGTGTAATCAGTGTGTAGTGGTGAGGAATACAATGACAACTAGTACAGTTTTGTGCCACTCCTTGGTTCATTTTAGGGACCAGCATTTTTACCCACCATTGCTTTTGAATTGTTACAAATGTCTTAAGAGTTTTAAAACATGACATCTGTCTCATTATGAAAATAATTTTGACCTATAGACTCTCTGGAAGTGTCTCAAGCACTCCCTAGGTATCCACAAACCACACTTTGAAAACCACTACCTTAAAAGTAGAAGGATGAGTGTAGAACCTTCTGAAAGATAAAGGAGGAGAAAACTGCATTTTCCTCTTAGATTTCCCACTTAGTCATATTAAATCCATTATAAAACAACTTGAGGTGTTTTTTTTTAAGAATGCTGCCTAACCTCTTCTTCCAAGACATTGCAATTCTTATGCTGCTCACTTACAGAAAGCTATTTTCACTGATGACCAAAATCCTTCCTACTGAAGTTTTCATTGTGTTAGTACAGAGTCTTCCCACGTCACTTATAATTCCTCTCTGTAAATACTGCTCTTAAATTGCTCCTCGATCTTCTGTATTTTTGTTTTTGGTAACTTTCAGCTTTGTAAAAACTTTTGTAAGTCATTGATCAGTCTTTCCCCTTGGATTCTTTTCTTCTTATTCCAGGTCTCATTTAAGTCATCAGACCTGGAAGGAAGAAGTGGAATGGCTTCAGGTTTACTTGTCAAAGTCTGAGGCTTTTCTCTCTTTTTTTTTTCCACTTTCTTTCTCCAGCCTCCCAAGATAGAGACTACAAAGTCAGCTGAACTTGACAAAGATGTATGGGACTGCCAGATATTTCTCAAGAAGTACACTTCTTTTTTTTTTTTTTTTTGGCTGCGTTGGGTCTTTATTGCTGCACATGGGCTTTCTCTAGTTGTGGCGAGCAGGGGCTACTCTTCGTTGCGGTGTGCGGGCTTCTCATTGTGGTGGCTTCTCTTGTTGTGGAGCATGGGCTCTAGGCACATGGGCTTCAGTAGTTGCAGCACACAGACCCTAGAGCACACAGGCTTCAGTAGTTGTGGCGTGTGGGCTCAGTAGTTGTAGCTCGCAGGCTCTAGAGTGCAGGCTCAGTATTTGTGGTGCACAGGCTTAGTTGCTCCGCAGCATGTGGGATCTTCCCGGACCAGGGACCGAGCCTGTGTCCCCTGCATTGGCAGGCGGATTCTTAGCCACTGCACCACCAGGGAAGTCTTGAAGTATTCCTTTATATACCCCTGTAAGCTTGGCGTTAGTTCAAAACTCTGATCAAAAGACGTACACCTTAGACAATTAAGATTTTTTAAAGTGTTAGCTGTATTTTCTTGGCCCATCTTTTGATCTGCTCTAATTAGAGAACCTCTCTTTAGTGTCTTAGGACACAGTTAGAAGGGCCTGGGCCTTGGAGTCTGGTAAACATGTCTTAAAATTGGTAGTCATTTATTTATTGTTTGATCTCCAGCAAGATTAAATTCTGAGAATCCCAGTGTCCTGATTATAAATGGTGATAATAGTATTTACATTATTAGCACATAAAAATAATATAAAGATGCCACAGTCTGTGGCTATATTAACCCTCAGTAAATGATAGCTGTCATTGCTAATGTTAATAAGTCATTCTAAAAGCTTATCTCCCATTTCTACTCACTTTTCCTCTTAGCTCTATGTAATTCTGTTCAAGTGTAAGGCTCACCAGGACTGGGTATTCTTTTTTTTTTTTTTTGCGGTACGCGGGCCTCTCACTGTTGTGGCCTCTCCCGTTGCGGAGCACGGGCTCCGGACGCGCAGGCTCAGCGGCCATGGCTCACGGGCCCAGCCGCTCCGCGGCATGTGGGATCTTCCCGGACCGGGGCACGAACCCATGTCCCCTGCATCGGCAGGAGGACTCTCAACCACTGCGCCACCAGGGAAGCCCAGGACTGGGTATTCTTTTTTCAGGGACTCTAAGAAAGAAAGAAACTCTTTTCAGAAAGGCCAATGTCCTCAATGCGCTTGAGTGATGTCATTTATTTTTATATATGTATTTCCATCCATCATGTTGGAGTCTTTGTTCTTATGTATTTAACCTTAACGAATGTTAAGGTCGTTGGACTTTATCACTTCTGAAGTACTTCTGGAATGTTCTTTAACATTTGGGATAAGAATATAGGATTAGACTACCATTTGCAATTCTAAAAAGAAGATGCTCAGGGTATTCTTTCATCTACAGTTTAAAATCATAGCTATCATCTCCGTGTTTACAAAAAGTCTGTGCCCATGCTATCTTATAGAGTTTTCAGAAACTCATTTTGATTTATAGTATATTACACTAATTTACAATACCAACACAAGATATTTATCATAATACTCACGTAGTTCTCATCAAATTCTGCAATTCAACAAAAACCTAGCTCTAAGTATTGGATTATTTTATTAACTTCGCATGTAGAGTGTTCTACATACTGAGCAATTACTCTGGAGTTCTCTTTATTGAGAAAAGATGAAAATTTTCGCTTTTGATTAACCTAAATTGCACGTTTCAAGAACTTTCTAATTAATTATAATTCAAATAGAGATGTTCATTAGTGTTCAGAAGAGGCTACATTTAAGTGCATTCAGTAATGAATTAACAATATTAAAATTTTAACCGTGTGAAGGACTGTGGGAAGCATCTAGATTTTTAAAAAGGCAACTTTATAAAGTTTTAAAAATGAAGTCAGGACTTCCCTGGTGGCTCAGTGGTTAAGAATCAGCCTGCCAGTGCAGGGGACACGGGTTTGAGCCCTGGTCTGGGAAGATCCCACATGCTGCGGAGCAACTAAGCCCGTGCACCACAACTACTGAGCCTGTGCTCTAGAGCTCACGAGCCACAACTACTGAGCCCACATGCCACAACTACTGAAGCCCACACGCCTACAGCCCGTGCTCCACAACAAGAGAAGCCACTGCAGTGAGAAGCCCGTGCACTGCAACGAAGAGTAGCCCCTGCTCGCCGCAACTAGAGGAAAGCCTGCACGCAGCAATAAAGACCCAACGCAGCCAAAAATAAATAAATAAATAAATAGATTTATCTTTTTGAAAAATGAAGTCAGAATTTTGGGGAAAAAAATTCTCCCAGAAGTACTGTATGTCCAAATGTTAGTTACCTCTCAAAACTCTGAGACTTTCTTCATGCCATGACTTTTGCAGCTCATATAGAAATACCAGTTTTTGATGTTATAGTTTTACCTCTGTGACACTTGTAAGGTTTTGTCCTGGCACTAGAGGAGATTATTAACTAGACATTTTGCAGATTGAAATAATGTGGACAACAAATTCTGTAAAATTAGTTTTAGAAAGATGTCTAATTCTAAATCAAAAATAATTGAGAAATCAGTGTCAGCAACCTTCTTCTATAAAGGACCAGTTAGTAAATATTTTAGGCTCTGCAGGCCATGTTCTCTCTGCCAGGACCACTCAGCTCTGCTGATGTATGGCAAAGACAGCCATAAACGATACGTAGACGAGTGGACATGTCCGGATTCCACAAAAAATTTTACACAAACAGGCAGTGGACTGGATTGGGCCTGTGGACTACAGTTTACCAACCCTCACCCCTATAAATGAAGAGTTTTTCAGAACATCTGGAGTTAGCAACGATATTAAAAATCAGAAATCACATAGATAGCAGAGCCCCTTCACACATCCAAGGACTCTCAGGCACAGTGCCTGTAAAATTAGATGCTGTGGCTCCTTTGGGCTAGTGGAAACTGCATTCTATAAATGCTTAGCCAAAGGTTCATTTTTGCATACAAAATTGTTGGCTACTTTAGCTATTAGTATAGGGCAACTTTTCATCTATAATCTGCATGGTCACTAAGAAATTAATAATAAGGGTAGAGATGGTTATGTAAATTCTCATGTCCAAATAATTTTCAGAAACACGGAATTGAACAAAATCAAATGTGTTTATTTACAGTTTTTATTTATAAAACTTTTAATATACTGTGATACACTGTAAATCTCCGGGTGGCAGTGTGGAGATGATATGTTTCCCAATCTTATTTAATCATAGAACCCCCATGGAGTAATCATGGGAGATTCATGGAACATAGTTTGAGAAATAATGCTAGTCTAGGTAGTCCTGACTTGGGTATCTCGTCAGCCTCCATTTAGGGCTGTCTCTCCTCAGCTTGTACTCTCAGACCACCTTTTCCACCTTGTGTTCCAAACTCTCCCCTTGCTCCAGAACAGGAAGAACGGACGAGGGTGAGGAGAAAAAAAAGAAGGTTGGGGCGGGGCTTCCCTGGTGGCGCAGTGGTTGAGAGTCCGCCTGCCGATGCAGGGGACACGGGTTCGTGCCCCGGTCCAAGAAGATCCCACGTGCCACGGAGTGGCTGGGCCCGTGAGCCATGGCCGCTGGACCTGCACGTCCGGAGCCTGTGCTCCTCAACGGGAGAGGCCACAACAGTGAGAGGCCCACGTACCGCAAAAAAAAAAAAAAAAGTAAAGCTGGGGTATATCCTTATGCCTGAAACAACCTACGTTCTCTAAAATAGAGATAAAATATACTTAAGACCTCTGGATATATAAACACGCAGTGCTCTGGTTCTAACAAACAGTTTAATGAGGGGGAAAGAATAGGGAGTTAGCAAGTGACAGAAGCCATGGGTAAAAGCTATGAGAGTATGTTTTGTCCTACGTGGAACTGAGAAGTGTCCCCACAAAGATGCCTTGGAACCTACCACTCTTCATCCCATTACCCTCTTCTGCACCAGCTGTCTTTTTTTTTTTTTTTTTTTTGCGGTACGCGGGCCTCTCACTGCTGTGGCCTATCCCATTGCGGAGCACAGGCTCCGGACGCGCAGGCTCAGCGGCCATGGCTCACGGGCCCAGCCGCTCCGCGGCTTGTGGGATCTTCCCGGACCGGTGCACAAACCCGTGTCCCCTGCGTTGGCAGGCGGACTCTCAACCACTGCGCCACCAGGGAAGCCCACCAGCTGTCATTTTTTTCTGGTGTTTTAGTGGCTCTCCTGCTCCACGGAATTATAAAAGTAAGAGTTCCAACTAATAAGCAGAATGTTTTACCTCTATCATCTGTTTTACTTGCTGGATTAATCCCCGGAGGAGAAGGTACTACTATCATGCTGTTTTTATAGATGAGGAAAAAGGTTTAAGTTACTGCCCGAAGTTGCATAACTAGTATGTCGTAGATCTAGGACTGAAACCCCGGGGAACTTGTCTCCAGAGTCCTAGCTAATGCCTGTCTCTAATGACCCGGTGCATAAGGGAGCAGACACCCCTAATCCCAGCTGAAGCCTTTTAGTGATCACTGAATGTGCTGGGCACTGCGTCAGAAGCAGGACAGTCAGAAGTGAATATGATCCACCATTTTCCCTGAAGGTACTTACCCACGGCATGGCTTCACTAGTTACTGTGTATTTGCTTTTATTGTTTTATAGATGGATTTTCAGAAGCACTGAGGGAGGAGCAATTAATTCTAGTTAATGAAGTTAGGGAAGGTTCCATAGAAGTGACATGGAGCTGAGTCTGTAGGAGGATCTTAACAAACAGAAAGCAGAAGGAAGTCCTTCTGAGCAGGAGAAAACACAAATGCCCACAGCCCCTGGTGTAGGCGGGGAACAGTGAGATGTCAGATACAGCTGGTTATAGCTCATGGCATCATTTCAGGGACAGAATTTATAAGACATGTTGATGGATTGGAACTTGAGGCAGAGAGGGCTAAGGAAGAATCATCTTTCAAGCTTGGATGGATGGTGAGATGCTAACAATATTAATAGACAGAGAACACCTTGAGGGCTGGATGTGATGTGATTACTTCCAGACATGCTTAGCTTGAGGTTCCTTAAGGTAGTTAGGTGTGGATTTCCAATCAATAGATGGATATTAGATCTGAAGTGTAGGAAAATGCTCAATACGGGACACACTGAGGTGTAACTAAAAGGGTGAAATATTTCAACTGAGTAACTTTTGTAATAAAATCAGAAGTAACTTCTTATACTTAAAGAATGTTATGAAATAAATAATACTTAATAACTAGGTAAGGTCTTCTCACCTATGTATGTATACACATACATATTATAATGCATTTGTACCTATATATATATATTATATACTATATATATAAAATTCTATGAGAAAAAGCACTTTGAGTTTCAAAACATTTATCAAGAAGTAGATTTGGGGGTGGGACTGTTTTGGACTGGACCTACTCATAATTTACAATGGGTATAATTATAATGCTAACAAAGAGAAAAGACATAGCAACTGATGATTTGGTCTTATATATCGCCTCTTCTCAAGAAAACATTAACCCATTCAATCGCATAACAGCTAGAATAGATATAATTAGGTTTTTTCTTAATAGTGTTTACCAATTTAGTCTTAGTGACCATAAGTTGCTTTGTTTTTGTTTTAAGAAGTGCATTCATTGATTTAAAATCAAATGTATATTTGAAAAATTTTACCATAGCTTTAAAAATCATGGTTGAGTCACTCTGTAGATGATATGATCCAGATTAATCATGATTTGAATGGTTGAAAATAGGAAATCCTGACATAGGGCCTATAGTTAACAATACAGTGTTGTGCGCTTAAGAATTTAAGAGAGTAGATCTCATCTTAAGGGTTCTTACAAAGAAAGGGATACAAGGAAGCTTTTGGAGATGATATATATGTTTATTCCCTTGATTGTGCTTATGATATCATGGGTTGATAACGCACATGTCGAGCTCATAACATGCACATGACAAACTTACCAAACTGTGTATATCAAACATGTACAACTTTTACTCTGCATCAGTTATACCTCAATAAAGCTGTTAAAAAAGAAAGGAAATCCTGTAAAGAAGATGTGGTGCATACACACACACACACACACACACACACACACACACACACACACTAGAATATTACTCAGCCGTAAAAAAGAATGAAGTAATGCCATTTGCAGTAATATGGATGGACCTAGAGATTTTCATACAAGTGAAATAAGTGAGACAGAGAAAGACAAATATATGATATCACTTATATGTGGAATCTAAAAAAAAATGATATAAATGAACTTATTTACAAAACAGAAATAGACTCACAGATGTAGAAAACAAACTTATGATTACCAAAGGGGAAAGGGGAGAGGAGGGATAAATTAGGAATATGGGATTAACAAATACACACTACTGTATGTAAAATAGATAAACAACAAGAACCTACTGTAGAGTACAGGGAACTATTATATTCAATATCTTGTAATAACCTATAATGGAAAAGAATCTGAAAAGGAATATATATATATAACTGAATCACTTTGCTGTACATCTGAAATATTGTAAATCAACTATACTTCAATCAATAAATTTTTTTAAATGAAAAAATAAATAAAAAGGAAATCCTGAATTGGAACCCAGTATTATTCCTAATGTATACACATGTACACGCACACATACACACACACACACACACACACACATATCTCCTAAATACATCCTCAATATAGAATGTTTTTGTGTGTTGCCATTCTAAAATCACTGATCATATCTCAAACCACTCAGAGTTTGAAGAGAAAACCTCTCCTTCCTTCATTGTCTCCCTCCCCAGTTGCTACACAAACACCACTGATTGTGAAGTCCATGGAAGGGCTTTTTTTTTCTGTGTGGTTATCATGTAGAAAAAACAGTTGAGCAGCTCAAGAACAATAGATATTCATTAGAAAAACCCATCAAAGAAACCATGGTAATTTGGGTTTCACCACGGAACAGAACATAAAATCAGAATAATCACCAAGCTAGCATGGATGATGTTATCAAGAGTGGTAAAGCGAGTACAGCTTAAATGTGTATATTTCCTCACCATTAATTAGCATTTGTTAATGAACATTCAAAAGATACTCATTAAGTACCAACTAAGTGCAGTTGGTAACTGATAGGACGGTGACTTTTCAGAAATTTATTTCTGCTAGATGTTATAGAATTCCAAGTGTAAATTTTAATTGTTTCATGTTGATAATTCACAGTTTAAATACACAAGACCATATTTTTAAAAATTCATTCCTAATGATGTTAGAAATTAAAGTAAGTTAAAGATTTTAATAGGATGCTAGAGCTTTTTAAATTAAAAAAAAATTTTGTGGTCCCTCACAAGATTCTAACAGAAGCACTGTTGTTGAGAAAGTGATGAATATGCTAATCTTCTATATGAAAGTTTATCCCTTTGGGGTCCAAGTATCCCCAGAGGATAATGGACATAGTCTAGACAGCCCATAAATTGTTGGCGAGAACTGTGCATGCATGTATTTATGATTGTTTTAATTACAAAGATAATTCTTGTGAAAAGAAATTTATGCATTACTTATTCTGGATTATCCAAATAAATGCTTTATAGGCAAACAAGTGATATGATTAGTTGAACCTTTTTCACATTTCTGTTTCTAGTCACACTAATAACAAGTAATTAATTAAATGGTTTACCTTAAATCTTAATTTGAGATCCACAGACTAGTGACAGTGACAGCTGACTCTCTTTTTTTGTTTGTTTTATTGTGGTAAGAACACTTAACATGAGATCTACCCCCTTAGCAAATTTTTCAGTGTACAAGACAGTATTGTTAGCTAAAGGCACAATGTAAAATGTAATAGAGCAGATCTCTAGAACTTATTCATCTTGTATAGCTGAAACTTTATGCTTGTTGAATAGCAACTCTCCATTTCCCCCTCCCTCCAGTTGCTGGCAATGACCATTCTACTCTCTGCTTCTATGAGTTTTACTATTTTAAAGACCTCATACAAGTGGAATCATACCATATTTGTCTTTCTGTGACTGGATTTTTTCACTTAGCATAATAATGTCCTTAAGGTTCATCCATGTTGTCACATATGGCAGGATTTCTTTCTTTTTTAAAGCTGAATAATATTCCATTGTATGTATATACTGCATTTTCTTTATCCATTCATCTGTCAACGGGCATTTAGCTTATTTCTGCATCTTGGCTATTGTAAATAATGCTGCAGTCAACATAGGATCAGAGTTTTTCCGTGTGTCCCTGTATTTTTAAGTTAGAGACACATTGTTCCAGATTATTACAAGGATGTATTCTCCAGCAGATAGGCTGTTTTCAATTTGAGTACTTACTATGTGCAAAAAAAACCCACTGTGTAATAAAGCTAGGAACTCTCAAAACAAAGATGAACTTTTCAGTTGATCATTGAAGGAAATACACATGCAGCCCATACACACACACCAGAAATAGTGATTTTTTTTCCCCCTTAACCAGATTTAAAGTGAAAAGGGAAGAGAGAAGGGTGAAGAGAGAGAGAAAACACATTCATCTTTTTTTTTCCTGAATTAACTACTGAAAAGGACTATCAGGAATTATAGGTGTGACCAACTTTTTTCATTTGCACTATCAATATTTCTGACTTTGTCCATTAATCTGGGCTTATGTAACAGCTGGGAACCAAAGGAAATGTATAAAGTCAAGTGAACTGCTCAGTTCTATTTACATAATACCAAGCAATCTATTGATTGCTGACTTTTATTCCCCTATCCTCAATATTTTTATCTAGATGAACTATTTCTTTACTGTCAGATGAGTACACGTTTGGATGCAGGACTGCCAATAGGTTTAGCTGTTGACAAGCTTCATTCACCCCAGCCTGCTGGAAGCCAGCACAACTTTGAGCTGAAACCTGTTTCATGCTACTCTGGTTGAAATTATATTCCAGTTCCTTTTTGAAAGATTTTGCCTTTCCTAATTTCAGTGTCAACTGAAAGAAAGCTAAAGTATTTAAAAGTTACAAGTTGGGGGAAAATTCTTTGAAGGAAATGAATTACGTTATTCCTAGAAGATTAGTGTACAACTCTATTAATTTCCAGATTGTTTCCGGTATTCTATGTGCTGTGATTATTACCTGATTTTATTAAGCAATCAGTGCTGTTTGATCTTTTCAAAATCTAAAGCTGTTATTTTTCTTTTTTTTTAAGAGTACTACTTCTAATCTGGTCTTGGTCTGAGCTAATCTTTGCATTTCAATTTCTTGATTAGCTCTATTTTCAAATGTATCCATCCTTTATAGTTTTACATTTAACCCTGAATTCCTTTTCTGCTACTTTGGGATTCAAGTACATACCCAGTATTGCAATGGAAGGGAAATGAGACTATCAACTGAAATAAAAATGCACAATATAAAAGTTGTGAGTTGTGTTGTTGAGGACTTTCTGAGGACTGTAGCCCAGGAAACAGCCTCTCAGTAGCTCTAAGGAGACTGCCCAAAGAGGCAGGGGAGGAGCCATACACACACACACACACATATACACCTATATTTTTTTATATTTTTTTATATATTCATATATATATATATATTGGCTGGGAAATACATGTTGTCAAGCATACATCATGGGAAAAGATTACTGATAATCACAAAGAACAGATATCTCAAGTTAATGATTTTAATGCTTTTCTATTTATGGGAAGCTGCAAGAATTAGGGTCATTGAAATTTGTCCTTAGATATGCCTCTTAACTCTCTAGGGGCCCATATGTCCAAAGCACAGAATGCTTCATCCTGTTTTGCTCCTCCTGAATTCCCCTCAGGGTGCACTTTCTGTGGGCCACTGCAGTGGATTGTGACTTAACCCTTTGTATAACGGGATGATGAGTGACATTCTTTGTTTTGTTTAGAGCTTCTCCCTTTTAGACATCAATTTGACAAAGGTTTGGGAGGCATTACATGACCAGTTTTCCCACGGTGCTAGGAAGGCTCACGCCTAGGTCAAGTCAGGATTTCAATGATAGGCCGTTCATGTGCTATATCTGGATTAGGCCCTGTTAATAACCTCAAAATTCTCTGGGTTATCTGTTTTACTAGTCTATTATGATCCGGGGAATGTGTTCCCTTGTTGCTTCTTCCCATATCTAGAGTTGCACTATTCCATTTAACTTTATATAGAGCTATATATGTGATAAACTGCTTCAGGATGTTTAACGATCATTAATTTTGTTGGAGATCTGGTTACCCATTGGGTAATGCAAGAAACAGCAATCTTATAAAATAGACAGGATATAGGTAATATAGCTAGTAACAGTAATAAGATCATAAATATGGATTTAAACTATGAGTTTCCAGAATCAAACTGGCTCTTTAAAAGATAACCAACACTAGAAAGTGGATCACTTAAGGCAGAAATCTGATTTTTCATTTTAAAATGTCTTATATTAGAGGATTCATCTGGTATAAAAAGACAGCATTCATTTTGAATTATGTTGCAGACACTTCCTTGAGATGCTGTAAGGATATTGAGGGTCACGTGATTTTGTAATACATCTTTTATCAGTAAGCTAAAAGCCTGATTCTATCTTTTAAGGCCCGTTAGGTGAATTTTGTTAAGGCCTCCATGTGGGCGATTACATCTTCCAATCCTACCAAGGGCACAAAAATGGCTGCTAAATGATTATACCAGTGAAATACAGATCTCTTGATCCATTGGGCTTGCACTGATGATAAATTTGCTGGCATACATGTGATCCAAACTGGTATACATGTGATCTTGACTCAAGATAATCCTAGGGACCATCTTCTTATCCATCTTGATAGAAGCCAGGGCCACAGATTGGTGCTGCAAACCTACTGAGTTCCATTAGGACCCAGTAAATTCCTGATTGCCTAATCCTGTCTGTTTCATACCAATTGCTCTCTTTAAGGGAAATGAGACGTTGACATTTTCCATAAGGCACCCAGCCTAGTTTCCAAGTGCTATTAGGCTATTTATCTTTAGTATAATTTAATTGTTCCCAACATAGAGGGGGACTTTAAACTTAAATGACAATAGCCTGGTGTTAGTCATAAAAATCTACCCTGTAACTGAGGAAAGGTCCCTCTTAATAATCAGGAATTTATATTCTTTGACTGAAGTTCAGCTCACTGATCTCATTGAGCTTGAGTAACTTTGAAAGAAAATTCATATTTAGGGCCAGGGTCAGAGCAAATATGATCAATTGGCAAAGTGAGGGGATCCCATCGAGTTATATCAGTAGTGGCCTGAAAAGAACTACCACTTTATTCTTCTAAAATAAAATTTTTAAGGGCCATCCCATCAGAGCCTTGGAGAAGAGAAATCCACCAGGGTAAACCAGAAGTACTAGATGTAGGTAATTGACCATAAACCCAACAATTGGACTGATGTATAAAATCTGCGTTAAGATTGTGCTTATGACAGTAAAACATTTGATTCCTGTGCAGAAGTTCAAGAATTCACGAAAACACTATGAATAATCATACGGGTAAGGTCTAGCCTTTTAAGGTAGTTGTCTACTTGTGATGCTGTCTTCTTGTCTTGGCATGGGTGTCATTTCTTCTCTGTTAGAGCATTGTTTTAAGGTGAGTTTGTGGTCAGCAGTCCTCTCTGTAAGTGACTCGTGTTTTTAAGTGTGAAATATGAGTCCAAGAGTCAATTCTTTCAGTTTTGCTGCACTTGAGCTGGTTGAGTACCTAATAAGCATCCTTCCATCTAGGTTGGAGAGAGTCCTTTAAACGGTGTCTTTTCCAGTATACATAATCTCCTGGTTGTAGGACATCTGATCTTCATCCAAAGATAGATTACAGTGATAAGCTCCAGAAACAAGCTTAGGATGTCCTTTTAATAATTCAATTAAACCTTACAATAATGCAAAATAGTAACAAGGAACCATCTAGGAAGTGAGTCTTAGGTAGTAAACACCAAACCTCAAATACAGTTAACAATACTAGAACTTAATATCCAATGAAACATAATTTTTCTCTCTAAAATTACCCTCATTTTTACCAGATATAGGCAAATTAAGACTAATGTGTTTGCAAAATAAATCTGGCTTCAATAAACTTGGCCTGATTATTTACATAGTTGTAATTGATCAGATAAGCTCTTTTTAATTAACTTTGATGGACCTTTTCATAAGGTATCTCAGATTGAGCTATAGAAGGCCTCTCAAGGCCAGGAAAGCCATGCCAAGGACTTGTCATCACATTCTGCCTGTAATACATACAGATTTGGGTGGATTCCTCTCTTCTTGAGGTCCCCAATATATCTTGACATTTCTGCACCTGCCAGGAAGTAGCCTTCCTTATTCACTTGATAAGGTTGCTTGGGAGACCTTTAAGCAAAGTACTCAGCTGTTTTTCCAAGGGACTTTACTGCTTCCTAAAGTCTATCTTAGTTCTTTGAAGCTGTCTGGTCATATCTGATTCTATGCATAGTCTCAAATATGACATTCTAGTCAAAGCCATGGTCATATAACAACTATGTCCTGTTATAAGGAGAACAGATTCTTATTGAACTTATGCAAATAACTGTATTGCCATGAAAATAAGAATATTCACTAAAAGTCTCCAAATTCTGGAGGGATCAGGTAGCGAGCAAAGGTAAATGTTTCAATTCTGTTTACAAAGGTATAATCTGCCTAATTGCTGTAAGTTATACTTAGCTCCAGGGAGAAAGGTTTTTCTCATATCTTGAAAACAAAGATCTAAAGCCAGGAATATTTCAGACAAAAAGCCATAAATATTATAATTCAACCCTATGTAACTAATTTTTGTGAATCTTGATCTTCTGTTAACAGTTTTATGAAGCCATCATGTTTTCCATTAGAATTCTCTAATTTCTTACCCAGTTCAGTGGTGTGATCTGAATGTTTCTGGAAATCTATACATGTCAAAAAGTGCTTTCTATGAAACTTCTTGAAGATGAACCATTTTTATAAAAGTATTAGAGTAAAATAATACCTGTCTAGAAATGACAAAAGGCTTTAAATGGCATGGTTAAAGATCTGATTACAATATAACTGACAAGGAATTTTGGTTATTTCTGTGACATACAACATTTTAAGATAATAACTAGAAATATGACTGATAACATACCAGGACATATGTTAGTAATATCCAAATTTTAGTAATTTTTATAATAACATTTAGCTGTACAGTATAACCTGAGAAGGTTTATCATCACTCATTTGACCATGTTTACCATGTAATTTAACATACCAGATAAGCCTAATTAGTTTAATATCTCTCTTTGAGATGTTTCATGGGCCCTCTGGAGCATCCCAAAGTTAGCTAGAGATCAAAAGAACTTCATTCAGAATTTGATTTGAGGAAGTTTTTCAAAGCTGTCAAAAGGTTTTAAAACACTTTGTCAAATGGGATCATAGGTCACTGTGAAACAAGACTTATTCACTTAACCAAAGTGACAGGAAAAGATTTTAAAAGCAAATTATTTACAGTTATAACAAGATTGCTTAAAAGGTAAAGAAACTTTACAATCTGTTATCAGAAGCAGATCAATATATCAAGAAAAGTTTGTCCTCTTAACAGAGAAAGAAAACCTAATTCTATTTTGTATTACCTTACCTTTAATATTAAAAATTTATCTACTCAATTAAATTTATTCTACTTTTAGCCAGTCCTGACCACCCATTAAACTCTTTCCCCAGGATTCCTTTTCCATAACCTTCTATAAATTCCTTAACTTCAGATTTTATCCTATGACTTTCTTTTCTCTCTCTCTCTCCCCCTCTCCCTCCCCCTCCTCCTTCCTTCCCTCCCTCCCTCCCTCTCTCTCTCTTAACCTCTCTCTTGGACAAAAATACCTTCTTTTCCCTTAACAAAATGCATTTCAATTCCTTATACCTTCTTTTCCTGTGCATACAAAGATGTTTTCCTTATTAATTTTAGTGGTTTTAATTATATATTTAGATATTATATATAATTATATATATATATTTAATTATATATATATTTAATTATATATAATTAGACACCTTAACCTTTAAAAACCTTATTTTCTAGTGAAAACTATTAAGTACGCAATTATGAGCTCTCTTTTACATTAACATTTGTATTGGGTTTGGGTTGGCCAAAAAGTTCATTCAGGAGATGTTACGGAAAAACCTGAACAAACTTTTTGGCCAGCCCAATATATTGGCAAACTTATAAATACTGTTTATAGTTTCTAAAAACATGTGCTTTCTTATAGAAAATCTCTTAGTGTGGCACCAAACATACGTAACACTAATATCTTTAGTTTCTCTGTAAAAGGAAGTCTGTTTCATAATTAGTGGTTCAGTATTTTATCTTATTTGGAAATGACATAGTCAAAATTTTTTTATCATTTAACTTAATTTAGCAAAACTCTAAAGTTTCAAGTTACCAAAAATCTGAAGAAACTATTTTGAAGTAGAATATCATAAAGCATGATTATTCTTAAAAAATTCACTTCAAAGCTCTTACCCCATTTGTATTTATTTACTTCACTTGTTCCCAACAATTATGTTTAGATTACCCACGAAAACTTCATGAGACATTAGACCAAGTCAGCTATCACCCCAAGCTATTTTTCTCGCTGATATATTTTGTAACAGAGGTAATATGATCTTATTTGACTTTTAGTAAACCTATGTGCAATAGAAGTAAAACATGTCTATACTAATTAAACCAACAGACTTTAATATCACATGTTAATTTAATACTGAACATTTCCCAGATCATGTAAACTTGAAGTTCATTTGTGTTAGTTTCTACTATATCTAGAAATAATTTATAAGAACTTTTTTTTTTTTGCACGTTACGCGGGCCTCTCACTGTTGTGGCCTCTCCCGTTGCGGAGCACAGGTTCCGGACGTGCAAGTCCAGCGGCCATGGCTCATGGGCCCAGCCGCTCCGCGGCACGTGGGATCTTCCCAGACCAGGGCACGAACCCGTGTCCCCTGCATCGGCAGGCGGACTCTTAACCACTGCGCCACCAGGGAAGCCCTATAAGAACTTTTAAGTTAATTAAATAGAGCTCTCTTACAAATTAGTGTAGATAATACCATCTGAAGGTAGAGATATAACATATCTATAATGTACACACAGACATAAAAGCAGAGCAGTCATAACCACAGACCTCATAGCTTTATGTTAAAATTTATTAGGAATCAGGTATTACAATATAAAACTCACTAGTTTATAAGTAACAGTTGGAATAAGTTAAGTTTCTTTGCTTGAGTTTAAAAAGGACTCTTTTCACTTTTTTTCCCTTAATCTCTGGAATTGGAGATGATCTAGATAAGTGTTCCCTGACCTAGTAGAATATTTACATCTCAAAGGCACAGGGAGAGAAATGCAAGATCTTCCTAGAAGGACTTTTGTTCTCTCCAGTTTGGGAATGTCAAAAGTGCCCCATTTGGCCATTTCAAGGGCAAGATTTTCTTAGTCCCCAGTTAAATAAGTACTTGCAAGTATAAGTTCTATATGTACATAAACCAGGCCAGGCTGTTAGTTGGAAGTTAGTTTTCTAGCATCCCTCTTTCTTCTGTTTTGAAAGCTTTGTTTTCCATTTCAGGGTCAGTTTGTCAGGATAAAGTTACTGTTGAAGACTGTGTGGTGGGCTGGTGTGCTGTTTGTGAGCTTCACTCCTCTAGGTGGCACCCTAGAGTCATTTCAGCTCTTTGACGTGTCTTGGTTTCTCCCTCTGGCAGTCTAAAACCACCTCGGGCACTTGGAACACTGGATGGCCAATCCTTATGTATGTGCTTCTGGATGAGCAAGTTTCTTTAAATTAATGAGTGGATTTCTCTATGGGACTGTTGCATAGTGTGAAGGCTTGCCTCTACCACTCCTGTAATTTTCACAGTTGCCTGAGAAAGCCATAACCAGCCAGGAGGAGCTGTATCCCTTACTTTTGGAGCTGAGAGCTTTCATATGGTATTTTCACTTTTATTCCAACAAACTCAGAGTAGTCAATTCAAGGAAAAATGTCAGGCCAGCCTACGACATATTCACCAAGATGCTGAATGGGCTCAAGGGGCCCTTGCTGGTAGCAAAGCTCCAGATCCTTGTGGAGTTCCAGTGAGGGAGAAAAGTCTGCTTTGGGTCCCTTCGTGGTTGGCAAAACTGTTGAATGAAAGCAAAATGCACCATGTAAAAGTTATGCGTTAAGTTTTATTCAGGGACCTTACTAAGGACTATAGCACTGGAAACAGCCTCTCAGTAGCTCCAAAGAGGTAGGGGAGGAGGCAGTACATATATATATATGAATTTTTTCCCTGGGAAATACATGTTGTCAAGGGTACACCCTGGTGAAAGATTACTGCTAAAGGAAAAAATAACTCAAGTTAATGATTTTACTGCTTTTCTATGTATGGGAAGATGTAAGAATCTGGGATCATTGAAATTCTTCCTTAGATATGTATCTTCATTATGTAGGGGCCCATATAGCCATCATCCTGTTTTTCCCCTCCCAAATTCCCCTCAGGGTGCACTGTCATTGGACAACTTCAGTGGGTTGTAACAACCCTTTATATAACAGGATGATGAGTGACACTCTTTGTTCTTCTTATCTATGAGACTTTATCTTCCAACTTTCAGAACAGATTTTAACCCTAGTTAAGTAGCGCTGGGTAACACCAAAATGATTAATTTTTAAAACTTCCTTTTCATTCCATCTTACGCCTATTTTCCAGGATTCAGTGTTCCTGTCTACCAAATATCCATTGTCTCCCTGTGCCTGCTAGGAGCCTCTTATCATCTCTCTCTATTTAGGTGCCTCCCTGCTCCCACTCTTACATCAACTAAACCAACTCTAGGGGGGAAATCATCTAACATGAAACAAGTCACCCTATAGTATAACTGAGTAAGTGGCTGATAGGCATAGTATTGTCATCTTCCCAATATAATTTGCCTTGCAAAAGAAAAATTCCCAATTCAAGCTAAGTAAAGAGGTGGTAGAAAGGGCTTAATGGAAAGAATTTGAGATTTGGAGTCCAGAACACTTGAGTAGTCATTCCAGCCGCATTTATTGCTCAGCTTCCTTTGTAAAAAGGTTTAACGATGGCTACTTTTCAGGAATCTTGCTATGATTAAATTAGGTGATGTATCTGAAGTACCAAGCATAGCATCTGATATAAGTTTGCAGTTAATAAATAATACAAAAAATTAGCACTTAGAAATGGTGCAATTTTAAGTACTGTGGCAATAAACTAAGGAAGATATTTTTGGACAGCAGTTCTTTTTTTTTGTTTTCTTAATGTTATATCCATAGTATTCTTTGAATCTTTCTTGTTTTTCTGGATAGAGATTTATAGGAAGCTAGGAGCGAAATTCACAGAGGCCTTTCCTTTATAGTTTTAACAATTGCTTTCTCTAACAGCTTGTAGAATGGGTCTTATTATTTTGGCCACAAAGACGCAGGTTAAATGTCAGCAGGAGATTAACTTTATTATATGTAATCAGAGAACATTCTGAGGCTAATAAACCGTGATGCAGCTATGCCTGGCTTCTGTTGTCCTAAGAGCTGCTTCCTCTTGCTCCCCACTGCTGTCACCACTTCACACGCCTGAACAGTAAGTTAAGTGAGGGCACTCTTGGCTCACAACTTCCACCATAAGGAAAATCCATTATCCTCTTCAAATAATAGAATGGCTGGTGGTAAAGGTCAGCTCATGAGTCCAATTTTACGTTTGGTTTCTGGATCATAGAGAAACAAAGCCACACAAATGTAAGGCAATATGCTGACAACCTTTAAAATCTGAAATTTTCTAAAAGGCAAAGAATAGTAACATCATGGAAGTGTTATCCCCTGCTCCTACTTTACTTTTTTAATTCTTCATTTTGATCAAGATGTATTTTAAGAAGAGTGATATGAATACTCATAAAAATCTACCTACCATTGGATGTTATACTCTCTGCATCATTTTGGAAAATGATTGTGTTAAAGTTCAACTTAAATCTTCACACTTCATATTACTTTATGCTTTTTTATATGGAATGATCTGCTTAGTAATTACATTTGATGCACGCTGTTTTTGACTATACATTTTTACTAGTAAATTGAAGAATAGCATATCATTTTCCCAAGAGAAGTCAATCTTCCTGCCTCTTGATTAACCAAGATGCGTGAGGAGAGGACATTCATTATTATATTTTAAAGCTGTGGTTAACAGAAAGGTACTAATTTAATCTTTACTGTTGAATAGCTTAAAAATTATTATTCTACTTCATAGCCTTATTAAATAGTATGCTGGATGTAATGAATAAAATATTCTCTGATGTATGCTGGGTATAATGAATAGAATATTCTCTGATGATTGTATCCCTATATTTCCTTAATATCATCATTTTGTACCTAAGAGTACAGTAGATGATAATTCATAAGATATAGGCAAGTAAGTTGTATCTTGTATCAACTATAATATATTCCTTGTAATTTACTCTGTTAAAAAAAATCAATTGGTACTTATTGCTAGTTTTTCTTCATATGTCTTTATTTCTGGAAGTTAAGTACAGAAAAAAAAAAAAATGAGGATAGTATTTAGTTGAGATCCTATACATTCTGGTTTCATTCTGTACCCTAACCAGAAATGATCATGTGATATATGGACAGGGAATACAATCTGTCTACTTATTCTCCTGCCCTTTTTAAGGATCTAGTTTAGCAGATAAAAGCAAAATAGAAATCTCATCTTCCTTAGGAAGCACATGCACTTATTAAACAGCACTTGACCATCCCTCCTCACTACGCTTTTTACTCTTCCTGCATATTTTTCCTACCTTGTATCTGCTTTTGTCTTAAGATATATTTTGCTTCCTAAATAATTTTTGTACAAAAGAAATTGGTGAGTTGTAGTTTAAGCCATCCTTTGAAATTCTGTAAGTAAAGAGGTGTCAAAGAAAGTTAATTTGGGGGAATTCCCTGGCAGTCCAGTGGTTAGGATTCTGTGCTCCCACTGCAGGGGACCCAGGTTCCATCCCTGGTTGGGGAACTAAGATCCTTAAGATCCCTCAGGCTGCACAGCATGGCCAAAAAAAAAAAAAAAAAAAAAATTTTTAAAGCTACCAAAGACTTTCAAGCTCGGGTAATGAGCCCCTTCATTTTGCAAGTAATGGATAGATTCCAGACCCAACGCTCTTAGGTGACTTTCTTGAGGTCTCCTTCTGTAGCCAAAGAGTGACTGATTTGTTGGTCTCCTGACAACCAAATCAGTACACTTACCACCCTAGCTAATCTAGGTCTGTCTCCTCTTACATTTTAAAGATTTAAGTCTAGGTGTATTAATCAGGCTCTCTGTCAAAATTTTGTCCCCTCCCACCCATAGGCCCATTTCTTACCTCTTTGAGTCCTCTTTGTTTTACAATTTTTTTTCACTCCCAAAAATATGGCCAGCTTTTATTATATATAGATTTCTTTCATGTAGCCAGCTCTTTTAAGTTATTACTAGTTATAATTACCATTACATCAATAACTTCTCTCTTTCAACTGTACTTTTAAACAACCATGGGCAGTATTTGATCTTTCTGGCAGCATAAATCTCTGATCCATTTATTTATAAGATAAACTCTTATAATTGGAAGAATTCTAAAGTGATTAGAATTACTTATTATTATGTTGTAAATACTCTGAGTAGGGACAGTTTAAAAAATTGGATATAATTTATAGACATAGAGTTGTGACTTCTCATTAATTTTTTCATAAAGATAATTTTTTAATCTAGTCACAATTTTTGAGTGTCTACAATGTACCTGACCTTAAGGATTTAAAAATTAATGCACTCAGTGGTTGCCCTTGAGAGGTTCCAATTATCTGTTCTTCTGGGATCAGTGAACCACCTGAAATTGTAGGAAAAATTCTATGTGATTGTTTATTCTTTTTTTTTCCTGCAGAAAATAGCCATAATTTTCATTTGGTTCTTCAAAGTTTCATTAAAAAAAAAAAAAGTTAAGAAATACTAATTCAAGCCAACCCTTGCCTAAAGGCCTGTTTATTAACATTGATGATACAATTAATTTTAATATAATTAGCTTCTCTTTCAACTTCCTGGCAAAAGAACCTGAGATCCTAAAAGTTTTTTCAACTTTTTGGTAAACTGTATCGATACCCATGATCAACATATTATTAACCATGGTTATTTTAGCCTTGTTTTGAGACTAGATTCATTTCCAAATGTGCCAATTGCATATAATCTTTCTGTGATAGAATATAGCAAAAAAAAAAATTACCTGAATGAAGAATTTTCCTTGGAAATTTGAGGAAAAATTGTTGACTACTTTAAAAAATCTCTAACAGCAGTCTAACTTAATTCCGACTGCTAGAGGCTGCCGACTAAAATTACCCTTATGAAATAAAGGCATTATTAAATAGCAGGAAGGTTTCGTGACTCCTTCAATGGCTCCCATTTTTAAAGTCACACATGTTCAACTTCAAGAGAGTAAACTAATATTAGTTTTCACGGAAAGCTGGTTTCATTTTCAGGATCAAAAATCTCAAGGGAATATTTTCTACCAAGATGAGACAACATGTAACCTTCCTGTCGAGAGTATAGATTCGAGGGTCATTTATTTTTCTTGTAATCCTGGATGCTAAGCACCATAGGAGAACTCACTGTACCATAGAATACTGGCTTCACTACCACTGCAGTATGAATATCTAAGGCATAAAGAACTTAGCCAGATATAAAATGGTAGTGTGATAACTAATGTTTCTTGTGATTTGTTAAATATTTTCAGGTAAATATGAAATGAAATTAATTTAGAGATTATACTACCTTCTCTGACTTCATTGAGAACATAGTTTTTATTGTGATTTCATTCTTTTTTAATGTATTTTAATACAACTTTTAAAGGTTACACTCCATTTACAGTTATTACAAAATATTGGCTGTATTCCCCATGTTGTACAATACATCCTTGTATCCTATCTTAAACCCAATAGTTTGACCCTCCCACTCCGCCACCCCTATATTGTCCCCCCCACCACTGGTATTTTTTGAGCCACCCCACTCCCTGTATGCCAAGGTATTTTGTTAGGCACAGGGAATAAAAAGATAATTTAAGGGACTTGCCTGGTGGTCCAATGGTTAAGACTTCGCCTTCCAATGCAGGGGGTGCAGGTTTGATCCCTGGTCAGGGAGCTAAGATCCCACATGCCTTGTGGCCAAAAAAACAAAACGTAAAACAGAAGCAATATTGTAAGAAATTCAATAAAGACTTTAAAAGTGCTCCACATCAAAAAAAAAAAATTAAGACTATTGAGTTTAGTATATCACATCTCTGTAAAGGGAGAGTGAAGTCTTGGTTTACGTGCAGAGTTTATTATCATGATTTGGATTATTTTAATTGAGTTCATCACCAAGTAGCTCTAAGACACTGGGTGTGCCTCTGAGGTCTCAGTCTCTTATCCTTAAATGAAAGCATCAGACCAGGTGATCGTATGTATCTTCTCAAGTTGAATAATCTAGAACAGATGTCCTACCGATCTCAAACTAACTAAGCTCAGAGTTTATAAAGTTTACTGGCCAGTGACCTTCATTGGATATATTCTATGAGGGTATTTTATTTTTGAGGAGAGAAGTCAAAGGTGGAAGAAGGAGGCTTTTAATGGTTTGTTGGATATTTTGTAGTCACCTATAGAAATCATTCAGAGACAAAGGGAGACACAAAGGGAAAGGGTAGGAATTGGCCACCTGGATTAGATGTGAGTAAGAAGGTAGAGAGATGAGTATTATAACCTGAAGAAAATGATCTTCATGGTAGCCTTTGTGAAACTCTAGGAGAGAGCAAAACTATCCCAGGGCCCAAATGAGACTGAGCTGTGCTACGTTGGAGAAAGGGATATACTCCCCACTTCTGCCGAGAATACAGTGGTGTTCTACCTCTGAGGGATCAAGACAGAGTGAACATTTGACATGGATGTGAGCATGACCGTGACCACCAGTAGGGGCAGTACTGAGCCTACCTCTGGTGGCTTCCTGGGCACAGAATATGGGCAAGGAGGTTCTGAAGCTCTTGCATATCATCGTGATTGAGAGTCTGACTCACAAGCATCTGTAGACTCCTGTTCAGAACTATAGGAAACTTGGGGTAGCTGGGGAACCTCTTCTAGGAGAGGGGTAAATGTGGAGGTATGTTGGGAGCAAATGAGGCAAGATCAGGAAATCTCAATAATTAGTATAATGGGACCAATTATATGTCTGTAATAGTAGGATACAGTGAGTATTTACTGCTTCAAACTATTCTATTCCAGGATCCAATTTCTCTTTTAGACTCAATTGTTTATTGTAAACATAAGGTAAAATAGAGATTGCAGGGACCTGTCCAACCTGCAGAATTTTGAGAAATTTTGAATATATCTTGGGGAAAAAAGCATATGGATATTTTCAGCCTGGCAAAGGCACAAGTATATTCTAATGAATGCTTGCATAAGCAACAACAAAATTTCCTCAATTGCAACATTCATCATCTTCTCACAAATTCTCTAATTTTACACTCATTCCCAATTTTGCATTGGAGGATCCATCTCATCTTCTTATGTTCTTTCAACATTTTGTAGCAAAGATTACCAGCCAACAGCACCAAAGGGTTTTCATATGTTCCAAATGTTATTTACATATGAAAAGTATTAAATTGCTTAAGTTCTTACCAATGTCCATCAATGGATAATAGTGTTCTCTCCAGCTGCACCATGAGCCATGACAATTGAAGCTCCTTCAAGTAGCCTCACGAACAGAGCACAGCGGCAATGGGGAACATGAGCTGGGCCAGGAGAGGACTGACTGACTGAGAAATACCATGCGGTGATTGTAGCTGAATGACAAGAAAGTGGCTAGATGTGGCTCCACACCTTGAAGACTGTCATATTCTCGGAGAAGGAGTACATTGCAAGAGATCAGGCAATATAGTATGATCTAGAATCAATGAGGAGGATACTGAAACTATACAAATCCTAGGGGAAAAGATGAGGGTAAAATCTTCTAAGAAAAAAAAAGGCAGATTATGAAGAAAATTAGGATAATAAAAAATTGTAGTGGTGTCTCATCCCTGATAATATAGAGAAAAGTTAACAAAAGCATGTAGATTTCAAGACACCCGCTGTTTCAGCACAGAGTTGAGACAAAAACTCTCCATTCCAATTAGAGTCTCCCTATTCTTTGAAAAACCCATTCTTTCATCACTCACTAGCGAAATCCTGACCTAATTAAGATACCCATTTTGAAATCTCAGAATAAAGAATTGAATGTTGAATAACAAAACTTAGGTGAGTGCATAAGATAATATCATAACCACCTAACAGAAGTATAAACTTTGACTCTATGTTTAGATCTCCCATAGGAATTATACATTAAAGCAATTCTGTGGATAATTGAGAGACACGTCTTTTTGACTCAATAACAAAGATCTAGATAGTGTAGGTGTGCATATTTAGGCTGATGGCTCAGTCCTCATTTCAGCTCAGTATGTGCCACAGTTCTGTCAAGTTTCCAGGGCCTATAGAGTTGACTCACCAACAAAGCAAAGGAAGCAAATGAGAAAAAGATCTAAGTTGTAAGTCCGGCTCACTTTTGTGTGCTTTACAGCTCAATCACTTACTAACAGTGCAACCCTGAGAGTCACTTACACTCTCTGAAGCTATTCTTTAAATCTGTAAAAGAGGCATACATGTCCTGTGTTTCTGAGGTTTTCCATGAGGATTAAGCAAAATGATGTGTGTACATTTTCTAACATGGAATCTGCCATTCAGCAAGCATTCAGTAATGTGTATCATTTTGTTTATACACACATTCATAAAACGTATTTGGGGCATTTCTACGTACTATAGTACACGTGAGAAGTGGATGCTATATGTCCACTAAGTCTATCACTTGCTGCCTTATTGCAGCCTCACCTACAGCCTAGATCATGGCAGTTACACAAGAAAGAATTACTGAAAATGAGCATTGTGACTTTGACCTTCAGACCTTATAGATTTTGTGGCTTCTTATGAAGGAAAAAAAAAAAAGTAAAGAAAAACAGGAACATCTTCCAGTTCTGTTAGATTTGTAAGATTAAACATTCTAGTGCCTCACACAGGAGTAAAATCAACTGCCTGAATTGTGGACATTTACTTTAAAAGGGCAGTTCTTGTAGGGCTTTACCTAGCACTCTTTTCTAAAGTCATAGAACTAAGACCTCCTTCCTTTTGGAATTAGATACCATTGATATAGGGAAACAGTGTCAACTGAAAAAAAAATGCACGTCATGAGAGTTGTGAGTTAAGTTTTATTTGGGGCAAAATTAGGACTATAGCCCAGATAATGGCATCTCAGAGAGCTCTGAGGAGCTGATCTAAAGAAGCAAGGGAGGAGGTCAGTATATACGTGATTTGGGTGAAGGAGGTACGTGCAGTCAAGTACACATTTTGACAGAGGCTGGCTGCTAGTCTCAAGAAGGTTGCGGCCAGTCACGAGGAGCAGATGTCTCCATTAATGATTTTAGTGCCTTTCTAGATATGAGAAGATGCAAAAAACTGGGCTCATAAAATCTTCTTCTGAAAATATCTAACTATCTGAAGGTCTGTTCTGCCAGTTTTTCCCAGAGCACAGAGTGCCTCATTCCTGATCTCTGCCCTGAACTCCTTTCAGGGTGTGTTGAAGGTCAGTAACTGCAGTGGCTAGTGACTTCATTCTTGTAGAACCAGATGGCAAGTGACAATTTTTAGTCGGCAACAGGAATCAACATTGAAGGGTATTCATATACTGAAAAGAAGAGATTCCACAATCTAGCAAAAGGGTGGGGGACAGATTACCTCTCCTAATAGAAATACCTCTCTTGATAGAATAGCGTCAGGGAAAGGAAGAAATTTCCTTTACCCTTCTAGGTTCTTCTGGCTGGTCTAAGAATTAAGTTGACATGAGACAGATTAACAGGAGAAAATCAAGCAAAAGTTTAGTAACATATATACATGGGAGAGACCCAGGAAAACTGAGTAACTTGCCAAAATGGCTGAAACCTTCACCTTAAATACCATCTTCAGCTAAAGACAAAAGAGGATGTTGGGGGTAGTGATTTGGGACTTCAAAGGGGAAGAAGGCAATTCACATGGAGATGGAAAAGCAAATGTTTCATAAACAAATGTTTGCTGGGGCATGAAGAGATAATGGGACACAGAGAGGAATTCTGACAGACAGACTTTCCTAGGTTCCTCCCTGTCTATACACCTAGTTCGTACTGTTTTATCTATGGTGATAGCTCCCTTCCTGGAACAGGTCCTCTATCTACATTCTTTAGGCAGTTAGAGAGAAGGTCAAAGTTTCTTCCTGAGTCTTTTTGTCCTTGATTGTTTTTAGCTGAAAATAATCAGCATGCCAAAGAGACACTTGGAGGTGGCAGAATTTTGTTCACCTACAATAGAATATGTGGGTATATCTCCCCCCACAAAGTATCTAAAAAATGCTAGCCCAATATGTGTGGAATGCTGAATGAATTTATTCCTAATGTTAGGATCACGTCAGTATTACATGGAGGTGTTCTGCATCTATCTTTTAAAAGAAAATAATATATTTGATAAAGGTATTTTATCAGAGGTCAAAATACGTAATCTCAAAAGAAAGTTTTTGATTGGGTTTTACTCTATGACATTGTGAAAATTAATCCATTCCTCCCCTAACCTCCCCCTCCAAACACACACAAAGGGTCATCAGTGCATTAGCAATTTGATTTTACTTATAGGAATCATTCAAGTAATTTGCATTTCACTCAAGATTTCTTCAAGAAAATTGCCTATGCTTTACTCCCCTAATTGTGAGTTAGTAAGGAAATTAACATCTCTGAAACCACAGAAGAGCAGAGGTAAGTTAAAATCACCAGCTAATTGTAAGGGAATTTGTTATAGAAATCTAAACTGGGCTCTCCCTCAATGAAGAACATTGAGTTTCCCCTGAATGTAAGTGGAAGTGTCTTGGTGACTGTGGTTTGGCTAATGAATTGAGTAGTTTTAAACAGGAAAGGATTAAATGGGCACTGATGATCAATGCATAAGATAAAAGTGTTGATTTGTCAGCTCTCAGTGCTTATCCTAATCCTAAATACAAGAAACTCATAAACCAATGAATGATGCATAGTGAAACGTTTTAGCGTAATCTGAAAATATGTTAGCTAATAAAACCAAGAATGATGAAGTCAGGTTCTGTGCATTAAGGATAGGATCCTTGTATTTATTATTCTTCCAACATTAATGTTCTTTCATCATAATGATTTTGCACTTTAGCAGTTCTTTTACTAAGTCAGAGAATAAATCAGATTAGCAGTTCACTATGCAACATAAATCCTAATGATAGGGAACTAGATACATACATACATACATGTATTTGTGTATATGTATTAGTGTACATATGTACATACATCTAGAGAAAGAGAGACAGAGACCCAGAGAAAGAAAGGAAACAACTCTGACATTTGAAAGGGAGTGCACTGACTCTCTTAATAAAACTTCAAGGGCAAAATAATACAATCTAGCTTCTTGCTAAACTTGACCCTTGGCACTAAGTAAACACTTCCAAAGCACTACGTTTCTTGAGGATTGAGACTAAAATGTGGTGAAACCAGCTGACTGTCAAGCTAAAATTTTCATCATGGCTGCAATAAATATTAGCTGGATAAATGTAAATGAATTGGGATTTTTACACCTTGGGACAACCCCACTGTATTTAATCCAGAGCTGATGCTGCCAAATGAAATTGGTGTACCCTGTGCACCGTGAGGCCGAACAAACCGAAACGTCAGTGTCTGGAGCAGAGAAAGGGTTATTCCAAGGGCCAAGCAAGGAGAACGGGTGGCTTATGCTCAAAAACCCTGAACTCCCCAGTGGTTTATAGGGAAAAGTTTTCATAGGCAATATCTGGGGTGAGGGCTGCAGGGTGTGTGACTTTCTTCTCATTGGCTGGTGGTGAGGTAGCAAGGCAGCGCTCCAGGAATCTTGTGCTCAGCCTCAAGTTGCCATCCTCCACCTGGGTTGGGGCCTGAGTTCTGCAGAAGAGCTCAAAGATACTGTTCTATATGTCCCTTGAGGAGGAAACAGGGCACTGCCCCAAGGCTGCACTATTGTTTCTTGACTGCTCCTCCCTTGTTTCTGCATTCCCTCCCTTCCCTGATTAGCAGCTGTTTGAACCTGCCCTTTGGAACTCCGGGAAGGTCACAGTGGCTGCCTGAAGCCCATTTCCTACAAACAGGAAATGGGGGACGGAAAAGATTTGTACCAGGAGCCCCACAGGGTCCTGCTCCATTTCACTGACACACCTTGTCCTCAAATTACCTTTACTTTGAAGACTACTTCTAGTGAATCTCAGCCCTGTGTGATGTCTCTGACTACATTGGTCATGGTTTGGAATGTTTATTTTCAGGCTGAAGAATTTATGTTCTTAGAGTACTGAAGAAAATCATGCAAAGTGCATATGTTCGTAGAATACAAGGCAATTGGAAAAAAATTTTTCTCTGTGTCATTTTTAGAAGATGATAGTCATTACTATATATTATATATTTTCCATAATAGCAGGCTATAAACAGTAAGAAATCTTTTCAAAGTAGTAGCAGGGGAAAAATGCATATTTTTAAGTAAAACTTTCATTCTGTCATTGCTATTTGCAGAGAATCATGTATCCAAAAAGAACATATAATCTGTAAGCATACCATTATTGTAACCCTGGGACTTTTTTTTTTACTCATATTATCAGCTTTAGAGATTTAATTTATATATAATGAAATTCATTCCTAAGTGTACAGTACAGCTCAATGAGTTGTGACCAATGTATACACTTGTGTAACTGCCACCCCAGTTGAAATGCAAAATACTTCTACCACCCCAATCAATAGATAGAACATTCCTCCCCAAAAAGGTTTCCTCATGCCCTTTATTCAGTCACCATCACTCTTGCTTCAGTTTCTATGGTATGGTTGAAAATCAGAGATATTCCCCATTTTAAGCTTGTCTTCATCTTCAGTACTAATAAACATGCTATGTGTTAGGGGACAGAGACATATGAAAGTATTTTCAAAATTGTACATGTGGACACTACAGTTTTTAAAATTTTATGTTTATACCTTTCTCATGGGGAGAATATTAACCAAAGCAGATGGAGAGTAATAAAAGCAGTACTGGGCTTCAGTGCTTTCAAATTCCAGATTACTTACTTGCTTGATGCCTCCTTCTTATTCAAGTTACATAACCTCTGTGAAGCCTGGTTTCCTCTCCTGTTAAATGGAGATGACATCTACTTATAGAGAATACAAAAGAGTAAATGAGATCCCACGGATGATTCACTCAGTGCAGTGACTGTCACCTTTAAGGTTCTAAGCCATACCTTATCCTCAAATTCCTTTTACTCTGAAGACCACTTCTGGTCTGTCTTAACCCTGGACAATATCTCTAACTCCATGGGTTATGGTTTGTAATGTTTATGTTCAGGATGATGAATTGAATTTATAGCATTCTTAGAATACTTCAGAAATTCATGGGAAGTATATATGTTCATACATGGAATACAGTGTAATAGGAAAAAGCCTTTCCCTGTGTGTTTTTAAGAAGATAGTCTTTCTTACATCTGTCTAATCTAAGTATGTCCTAGCCATTCTCCCTTAACTCCTATTGTGCTGCTAAGAGATCAGGGTCTAAGGGTGGTGTTGGATTATTTCCCTCTCATCTAATCCACATAGACTGACTATTTTTTTTTTTTTCTTTATGAGCTAACCCAAAATAACAGCAGCAACTCCAACACCTGTCCTTTAATTAATTATTTATTTATTTTATTGAAGTATAGTTGATTTACAATGTTGTGTTAGTTTCAGGTGTATAGCAAAGTGATTCAGTTATGCATATACATATATCTATTTTTTTTCAGATCCTTTTCCATTATAGGTTATTATAAACTATTGAGTATAGTCCACTGTGCTATACAGTAGGTCCTTGTTGGTTATCTATTTTTTTTTTGGTTATCGATTTTATATATAGTAGTGTGCATATATTAATCCCAAACTCCTAATTTAACACCCCCTTTCCCCTTTGGTAACCATAAGTTTGTTTTCTATGTCTGTGAGTCTATCTATGTTTTGTATATAAGTTCCTTTGTATCATTTTTTTAGATTCCACATATAAATGATATCATATGCTATTTGTCTTTCTCTGTCTGACTTACTTCACTTAGTGTGATAATCTCTAGGTCCATCCATATTACTACAAATGGCATTATTTCATTCTTTCTTATGGCTGAATAATATTTCATTGTATAAATATACCACATCTTCTTTATCTATTCATCTGTTGATGGACACTTAGGTAGCCTCTATGTCTTGGCTATTGTAAATAGTGCTGCAGTGAATACTGAAGTGCATGTATCTTTTTGAATTATGGTTTTCTCCAGATATATGTCTAGGCCTGGGATTGCCAGATCATATGGTAGCTCTATTTTTACTTTTTAAAGAACCTCTATACTGTTCTCCATGGTACACCTATTCTTTAAACAAGGATACTTACTACTCTCTTTACTTAAAATGGCTATTGATGTGGGCTTCCCTGGTGGCGCAGTGGTTGAGAGTTTGCCTGCCGATGCAGGGGACACGGGTTCGTGCCCCGGTCCGGGAAGATCCCACATGCCATGGAGCGGCTGGGCCCATGAGCCATGGCCGCTGAGCCTGCGCGTCCAGAGCCTGTGCTCTGCAATGGGAGAGGTCACAACAATGAGAGGCCTGCGTACCGCCAAACAAACAAACAAACAAAAAATGGCTATTGATGTAATACAAATACAATTGAGTCAAACAAAAATTAGATACTCATTGCAGATTTGGTACAGTAAGTCCCCTACATACGGACCTTCAAGTTGCAAATTTTCAAAGACGCGAACGTGCGTTCCATCAACATCAGGCTTGAGTGAAATTGCAGGTTGCCCTCTGTCTCCTATTACTAATGATCCTTCAGCTCTACCATGTCCCACCTCCTCTCCTTCCTCCAGTCAGTAACTCTTCTTGCCTGTTCACTCGATGCCAGCCCCTGTATGCCAGCTGTTGTACTGTACTACTGTACTTTGCAAGGTACAGTACTGTAAAATTAAAAATGTTTATTTTTTGTGTTTTTTATTTTCTTTTGTATTATTTGTGTGAAAAGTATTATAAACCTATTACAGTATAGTACTGTATAGCCGATTGTGTTAGTTGGGTACCCAGGGTAACTTTGTTGGACTTAAAAACAAATTGGACTTATGAACACACTTTTGGAATGGAACTCGTTCATATGTAGGAGTCTTACTACATATTTTGCTCATTTCTGCATAGTCATCTTGCTCATTTTTTGCTCATTTCTACATAGTCATCTTGGGTCCAACATCTATCCAATATTCAATCTTGGGTCATAAACTCAGGAAGGGATATATAAGACGGTTGCATAGTTAGTGAGGCATCATTAGGGATATATATATATCGCCTTAGTCATGTAACTGCAACTCCAACCAGTTTCTTTCTTTATGTCAGTTTTGTAACCTCTGAAGATCTGGAAAGCTACCACTTGAAATGGTATAGACCTGTGTGTTAATCCTAAAGGCAGACTCCAAGACAGAATTAAAGTCTTAAGCAATTTATTGGGGGCAATGGCAGTGAGAAGGAATGGCAGTGTGTTGAGAGAGCCATTGGACCACCATGCAGGTCTGACCCTGGGTGAAGGATAGAGGGAAGGAAGGAAGGATGGGGCAAACATCTTAGAATGCCGTTCTAAGGAAAATTTACCAAGGCCATCAGAGTCCTTGAGCCAAATTTACCTGTCAGGGGAGGCCCACATTTCCCAAGAACGGGTCTGCATAGTATTCCTGTTGCAATCAGTCATAGATTGGGAGCAGCCCATGGGAAGCTTGGCCTCCGTGCAAACACAGTGAAGGATTTCAGAGTTCAGCAGCTTGGGGTACTGAGCGACTCATTCTCATGACTACCACACGTGGTCCTTTTCAAACTTTAATGAGCATACAAACCACTTAGGGATTTCCATTACAGTGCAGGTTCTGTTTCAGGAGGTCTTTGGAGGGAACTGAGATTCTGCAGCTCTTACTAGCCCCCAGGAACTGCTTAATCCACTGGTTCAAGGCCCACCATTGGGTTGCAGTGGTAGAGAGCCCTCAGTGAATGAATAGAAAATTGGATGTCTAGAAGGCCTATAGATCAGGAAAATGACTGCTTTGGAAAAGATGGTTTCACTGATCCCAAAAGGACGGGGCATATCACGCCATGGGGAACCACACTAGATAGCACGAGGGTTGGCAGGAGGTAGAGGGAAGGGGTGGGGGGGATGGTGGGCAAGGGTCTTTATTGTGGTTGCCACAGGGAGCAACAGGCAAGGCAGGGTAAGCATGCTTAGGATGGACTGGCTTGAATGATTCCAGCAGGCTCTTGGACATAGGCACTGTCTCTAGCTGTCTGATATCTGACCCTAGGGTGATGAGGGCAGGTGTATAGTAGCCCAGAGTGTGAGAGCCCAATAACGGAGATGGTTGAATGTGGGCTCTGGATTGATTGGTTTGTGTTTGAAAAGGGCATCCCCAGAAAAAAGGATTCCTCCTGAGGAGTGGTGGGGCTGGATGAGGGAGTCAAGAGGCCACGGCAAGGTGGCTCTGGCATGTTGTCAGATTGTCCAGAACTAGGGATGTCTGGCATATGCATGTAGGTTAGATGTTGAAGTATCAAATTTACAGAAGCTAGAACTGTGGTTAATACAGCCAGGGGCTTTGTTTCAGAAGTGACTTGTGGGCAGAAAAAGCCCTTAGATGCCTCTTCATCCTAAGCATTTTCACTTATACCCAAGGGGGGATTTGCTCTAGAGGTTTGTTATGCCCTTGGGAGAACTACTTTCTAGTCAGAATAAGCATTTTCTACCCCTCCTCTTGATTTCTTTAATACTCCTGGATGAAAACTTAAGCGAATCCTTCCTTCTGTACAAATACCAGTTAATGTCAATTAAAATAACCCTTTTGTTCCTCTAAGAAGGCTGAATCTACCTTCCTTTGACTTCTGGTAGTTCTGAGTTTCAAACATTGCTTTGTGGAGAACAAAGGGGAAGTGGAAGGTAAACACTCAGGAGGGGGGTCAGGAAGGCCCACAAGGAGACTCATACATTAGCATTTACCACAAAATAAAGCTTCAGAGTGGCATCTTTCTCTCCAGAACCATCTCTTTTACAATGTCCTTTCAAGTTTTGTGATGACCTCCTGAGGAAAACCCAATTCAGTGGTAATGCACTTGAAGCCTTTGTTGTCTGGGAATGTCCTGGAAGCTGTGGCGACTTTCCTGGTCTCTTGGGCTCAAGAGGCAGCAAATAGTAAAAATCTCTGCATCAGAAAGGAGTCCTGCACAGCACATTTAAAGAAAGGTGAGTTGGCAACCTTCAACTAAGCAAACACACTCATTCCCAGAGGCTTGCAAAACATAGCAATCACGTACTCGTAATCGGTGTTCTCTGAAGAAGGTAGCGTTTACTTTAGAATAACAGTAAAAGCTCAGCTGGCAGACTTGAGGTGCTTGAAGATATTTGGGAGTGCAGCACAGTACATAATTATATCCTTGTAAAGGAAATAGATAATCCCTCCAGGAATGGAGTATTCTCATTTATCCAAAATCTGGCCTCTCAACCATCATCTTACAGTGACAGCAGTAGGAGGGAAGTTACAAGTGGGTAACGCTCTACCTTCAGGTGTCTCTTCAAACCGCTGAAATAGGGCCACCTCAACACAAAGTCCAAGAATGACCAGCCCCAGGGGAGGTCAAACAGCATCACGCGTTGTAAATTTGGGATTTTCAGAATATAAATCATAGAGAAAGTCCTCAGCAACAAATTCCCCTGACTTTGGAGTTTTGTGATTTAAAAATTCTGGAGTGCCGTTTGATGGAATAAACTCGGTAGGGTCAGAATCAGATCTACTCTGTTACTAGCTATTTTGCCACTTTGGGTAGGTGGCTTAACCTCCTTGAAGTCATAAATCCCCACTTCCTCCCTCTTGACTTTAATAAAGGCCTGAAATAGGTAATAAAGGGAAACCAAGCTCCTTGAAAAGTTGTAATTTCTCTCCAAATAGTAGATTAATATCAAACCTGAATCCTTCTTGCTACGTTCAGATCCATTTTCTTTTCTTTTCTCCTCCCTTCCTTCTTTCCCTCCTTTAAAAAAAAAAAATTATGTTGCATGAAATAGATTTTTTTAGAAAGATGTTTTGGGCTGAAAGCATCACCCCAAACAATAGGTTTTCTGCATATATAGGCTTTAATTAACGTACCATAGTAATTAAGAGCAGGTATTATGGAACCAGGCTCCTTGGGATTAAATCCTGTTCCCACTAACTGGCTGTGTAAATACGGACAGCTTACTCACCTTCTCTGTGCATCAGTTTTGTCATCTTTAAAGTGGGAAAAAAATAGTATCTACTTCATGAGATTGTGATAATACCATAAGTTAATATTTGCAAAACAGTTAAAATATTGACTGGCATATGATCATCACTGTATTTGTTAAATGAAAAGATGCCTGAAGTATTATTTGAAAAGTGAAAAGCTGAGTTGACCTGAGTTTAGATTTCAGTGGTTTGAAAGAAATAATTTTGAAAGTGAATTAGTTTCAGTGAATTTATGTGCATAAGAGTAGTCTCAGTACTGCCCTTATACCTGGGAAAGCAGGCCCTCTGTACCTTCTCAAGGACTTTGAGTTTTTGGAATGCGCTCCTTGATAGAAAATATCCTGAGCCTAGAATCATCCAGGATCAGCAGTGCTGTCTGGGTCGGGTCCTGAGCCAGAACTAGACCCGACCTACTTGGGGTTTTGTTTTGTTTTCTGCCTCAGAGAAATACAGGGTTAACCAAGAATTCCCAAGACTCACCACTGTCTTAGTGTATGATGGCCAAGTTCTGGTTTTTAAAGGAAAACCTGGCAAGGGAATTATTCTTGCCCACCAGAGCAATATTTCTGTTTCAGCATCATATGAGATCAGGCTTCCAGAAGAGTGCTGACATTCATTTTGGAGGACTCATTTATGGAGACAGGAGGGCCATCAAAAATAATTGCCCAGAGACTTGCAACCCCTATGACAGCCCTATGTAGTCTAAGGTCAACCTCCTGTGTGTGTGTGTGTGTGTGTGTGTGTGTGTGTGTGTGTTCCACTTTTTCTTTATTTTCTTTAGCTTTCTTTAGGTACAATAAAATCCAGCCATTCTAACTATACTGTGAGAAGAGTTTTGGCCACTCCCAGAATCAAGTTTTAGAACATTTCCATTATCCCTTAAATTTCCTTCTTGCCCTTTTGCAGTTACTCCTCTGGTTAGATACTTGTACTTTTGTAACTGTTATAGGCTTATGATTTATTATTCTTTTTATCATTAAATATGAAATTCCTTTCTCTAGTATTTCTCTAATATTTTCTCTAATATTTCTTCTCTTGAAGTCTGTTTTGTCTGGTATTAGTATAGCAATCCCATCTCTTTCCTATTTATTATTTATTTAGTTTAACTTTTTCTAACCCTTTATCCTATTTATGTCTTAGAATTTAAAGCATGTTTCCTAGAGACATTATATAGTTGGAGTTTGGTTTTTATCCAGTCTGAAAATCTCTACCATTTTATATGTTTAGTAAATTCACATTTAATATAATAATTGATATGGCTGGATTTACATATGGTATTTGGCTAGTTTTCTATTTCTTTCCTTTATTTTTCATTCCTCTATTTTTTCCTTTCTATCCTCATTTATATACGTTCATAATTTCACCCTCTGTTGACTTTTTAGCTGTATTCCTTTACTTTTTTAAAGTGATTGCTCTAGGGATTATAATACCATCTTTAGCTTATTATAATCTAACATAACACTGACTTCTGATAAATTATAGGAACTTTCAACAGGTGTAGCTCCATTTCCCCCATCCTTGCACTGTTAAGTATGCTACATCTGTATTATTATAAGCCCCCAAATATAATATAAATTCTGCTTTATACAATTCTAAGTCTTAAAGAAGTTAAGAATGATTTTGCTGGATATAGAATTCTTCATTGATTTTTTTTTTCTGATTTTTTTTAGCTCTTTGAATGGCATCCCAACGTCTCTAGCTTCCACTGTTTCTGAAGAAAATTCTGCCATCAATTGTATAGTTTTTCCTTTGTATGTGATTTGTCATTTTTCTCTTGCTACTTTTAAGATAGTCTATATCAGCAGTAGACTATCATGTGTATCGGTGCAATCTCTTGGAGTTTTGCTGAGTTTCCTGGGTTCATAAGTTAATATTTTTTACCAATTTGGGAATTTTTTGGCCATCAGTGTTAAAATATTTTTCTTCCCCTTTCCTGCTTTCACTGTCTTCTGGGGCTCCAATTATATGAGTGTTGGAATGCTTGATACTGTATTACATATTTCTGAGACTCTAGTTCATTTCTCTTAAGCACTTTTTCTCTCTGTTCTTTTAATGAGATATTGATCTGTCCTCAGATTTATTTCTTTGATTATTATTTCCATATTTTCAGATATGGAATGTATTTTCCTCTAGTTCTTTGTATATATTTTCCTTAAGTTTGAGCACATTTAGAATACCTACTTTGAAGTCTTTGTCTGCTAAATTCACTTCAAGTCAATTTCTATTGACTGTCTTTTTTCCCTGGGCATTGGTAACTTTCTTGTTTCTTTACATGTCTAGTAATTTACTTTGTGAGAAACTGAACCATGTAGATGATATGTTTTAATTCCTTTTATGTCAGTGTCCTTTTATTCTGAGGGTTGTTGTGCTGTTTTAACAGGCAGTTAGATTTCCTGGATTTAAGCTGCAATATCTGTATGCCCTACAGTGTACAGTTCTAATGTGTGTGCTCAGTGTTTGATAGCTTGGATCCCTTGTAGAGTTCATGGTCAACCAGTGATATATGCAGACGTTATGCTCCAGTAAGATTTCCATCCTCTGTCACCTGAACTATGTGTTGCTTGACAAATGGTCTCAAAGGCATGACAAATGGTCTCAAAGGCATGACAAATGCTCAATTCTCCCCAGATGTTCAGTTTGTACCTGGATCCCTGGTGTTTCCTACTTGCATGTATAGTTTAAGAATAAGCCAGGGATGTGTGGAGAGTTTATTTTTCCAGGCTTTCTATATCTTCCTCATTTCCAAAGTTCCTCACTGAAATTTCTAGTTGCTTTGCCACCTGCCCTGAACTGAGTCTGCAAACACCAATTGGTAAAGCTACAGGATTGTGCCACCTGAGGTGAGGGAAAGGAAATGTGTCCAGCACTATGGCCACAAAATCACTAGTCTTATGAATGAGTTAGCAGTGTTTCACAAATAAACAATTTTCAAATTGCTTACCTTTGGTCATATTTCAATGTCCTGAAATGACTATTTTTAATAATTTTGACCAATTTAAATTTTTTAACTTTATTTTAAATGTTTCCATAGATTATTTAAATCATTCATAGAATCTGTATGTATATAAGTTTTATTTTCTTTTCAAACAGCATTAGAGACTTTTAAAAGGTCCTTGAAAAGCCTATGATAAAAGATGTCATGTATTTAAAGGTTAACTTTTATTTTTTTATTTATTTATTTTTTATTGGGGTATAGTCGTTTTACAATGTTGGATTAGTTTCTACTGTACAGCGAAGTGGATTTCCCTGTGCTATACAGCAGGTTGTTATTAGTTATCTATTTTATACATATTAGTATATATATGTCAATCCCAGTCTTCCTAAAGATTAACTTAATTCAGGCACAATTCTAAATTCATTACCTATAATAATTCATTTTATCCTCACAGCACTCCTATGAGGGAGTATTATTATTATCCTTATTTTCAATGAGTAAACTAAGCACAAACAGAATAAATTACTTGCCTAAGACCACCCAGCTACTAAATGACAGAGCCAGAGTTCAAATTCAGGCATTCTGGGACAATCACTATCATACGCGATCTCTTCTTTCATAATATTAGAGAAACAAGCCTGACATCATATCAGAAGTTCTCAAAGACTGTTATTCACCTTCTGACGTTGGCTGAATTAACCAAAAAAAAAAAAAAAAAAAAAAGCTGAAAATGTCCAAGCAACACCACTGAAAACCTCAGAAGGGTGAAAGTATAGATTTCTGATATTTCCCTAAAGCTTTCCCACATAGAAAAATTCAAGGTTCTTTAAGCCATTGGGACATATTCATCATATTTTTAACAATGGTGTTTATTTCTCTAGCACCCCATACTTAGTACTGTCAACCAGTGAAATAATAATATGCAGTAGGTTGCATTGCCATTCTGCATGAATTTTTTGAGGTCAAGAATTTGGGGAAGATAGGAGGTTTTGCTGCAACATGTATCTGAAAGGGCATAATAAAGTGAATTGTTGAAAAATTCATGACATCTCTATAGCATTGATGTTTTAATTGGAGAAGGAGGAAATGGAGAGTATAGGATTCAGCTTCACTTAAAATTCTAGACTTGATCAATAGAGCAGAAAAGCGAAAATAAAATCCTTTAATTTATAGTCAGAAAACTATGGTCCAAATATTGCAGGTAGGCATAAATACATTGTGTGCATTGATAACTTCAAACTTTTAATAACTTATAGTGTATATAGTCACATACTAAACCCAATAAGAATCTTGTAGTATGAATTTGGCCAAAAATATTGTAATTTAACTCAAATAGGTAAATTTTTCATTAAGAATGATTTTCTTTGCCTTCTGTCTTATTCAAGGTACCCTAGGAAACAGAGACTGGCACAGATCTAGAGGAAGCATGGTGAGGGCTGTTCTGGAACCAAATGCTTAATCAGGGGTTGTCCAGGCGACAGGTAGAGTTTGCAGATGGGGCAGTGGTGGAAGGTGGGAGTCTTTATGGACAAAGCCCGAGTACTAGGAGACACGTCATATCCAGAGGCTCTGAGAGGGCACATGAATTGTGTCAGACGCAGAGCTTGACTATACCATTCCATTTACCTTTGTTAAATATAATTTTTTTGTGTCTCAAAGTAGTAATTCAGTTGTTTTCAACCTCTATACCTCACTGTATTTCTCTTTTTCTCCCCCTTTCTCTGATGATGGTCTCTTTTCATTATTGATAGTGTTTTCTCACTGGACAGCAACTGAAAATTGATGAATGCCTTAAAATTGACCTTGTACCCTCCCTTACTGCTGATATATATGACAGGTATGTGAAATATACTATACTGTATATCACATCAATGAAAGGCCCGTGGGAAATGATCAGAGAGCTGCTCAGTTCATTTGGAGACTTAAAAGGCAATGTTTATTTCTTCTTTACTCCAAGTTTTTAAAATTTACCGTGGACTGTTTTAAAATTAGAATAAAACACACTTAAAGTGTTCATAACCTGCTTAAATAGGTAGTACTTAACATTGAATAATGAGGGTATCTGAGCCCAGTAAAACTATAGTTCCAGTTCTAATTCTTTTACTTGTTAGCCAGCTTACCCTGGGCACATCACTTAAATTTTCTAAGAATTATTTTTTTCATCTGTAAAGTGGAGATAAAAATACGGACTTGAAGAGTCATTCTAAATTTGTAAAAGTCATTGTAAACCTTAAGTGTATCTTAATCCAGTATCATTGTCCAGTCAGGAAATCAACACCAATCTGATATTTAAGTCAGAGAAGGACTTTTTTCATAGAAAAGCTTATGAAAGAGTCCGAAGAGCTGGAGAAGTAAAAGGAGAAGACCTTACCCAGATGTCAGGTAGACACTACCATCTGCAGGCCCATACCCATAAGAGCATTCTTGCCCCCAAAATTGTTAGAACTGCCACGTTCGGTGCTGCTGAAACCGCAGCAGGTAGCTGTGAGCGGGAGAGGTTGTCTCTTCATTTGACGGAGCTCCTGCTTCTCAAATGCTTCATTAGTGGAACTTGAGCTGCTGATCCTGCTGCTGTCGCTACCACTTCTGAGATTGTCCGCCAGAAACAGAATGGCTGACTTCTTACTGATTTCCATGTTGGCAGGAGTAATTCTAAGTGACAGAATATAACCAGACACTTGCCAGCAAGGAAGCCTGCGAATTGCCCTAGCAGGTTTAAGGGCAACCTAGAAGGACAAGTTTGGGGCTGAAAAGTAATAGGTAAATGTCTCACAGATTAAAAGGAAACAGAAGCTAAACCATCTGTCGTAAGGTAGGAGTTTTAGTGGTCCTATTTTTATACATTTAGACCTTTTAATAATGTCTTTCAAATCTTCTTTAAAAATGGTTTCTTAGAAACAGTTTATAATACTTAAAATGTAGAAACAATAACTTTACTTGGTCACTGAGACGTTTAAAAGGAAACATACACGTCAAAGAATGAATGAATGTTAGCAAAAAACTATAAAAAGTTTTCAATACCTGTTGCCATTTCCTTTCTGACAGAGAGCCCTGAGGTATGGGAAGCATCGTCACAGGAACTTGGCAAAAGATATGCTAACAGATAGAGACCTCCTGTTCCAACGCCCTTAGTAACCTAAAAACATGTCATTTAACAGTTGTATGAAAAAGCTCTAGACTTGGAGTTAGGATGCATTCCTGTTTTCATTTTTCTCCCTGCTTTGTTGGATGATTTTGGTGTACTATATTGGTTAACACAGTGTGCTTTCTCTTCTCTGGAGAGAAAAAAGAGAGCTTGGATTAATTAGGTCTCTTAAGGTCTTGTCCAGCTTTTTTGTTCTGTTTCATCAAAGATGATGATGAGGACAAACTCTATAACTAATAGAATCTAATTGTTTTGAATTCTAGCTAACCACATGCCAGACACTAGACTCTACACTCTGTACATAAAATAATCATCCTAATTAATATATTTGAAGCACCCCTATTTAACAGAGGAGCAAATTAGGCGTAAGGAAGTGAACTAGTTACCCTGCTTATGTGAAGACAGCTGAATCCAGAACTGAAACTGATTTTCAGCTCTCCGATAAAAGCATTGAATGTGTAGGAGAAAGATGCCTGTAAATAACTAGATGTGTTTTACATCCGAACGCTCCTAGGTAGGCACTGTTACGGCAGGAACACCTGGGAGAACGGTAAGGTCATTTAATGCTTGATTCCTTTTTACCAGTCCAGTCACGTGCTGTTCTTTGGTATAAGGTGCTTTATCTTCAGCCTCTTTGTGTCTTTACACTTCAGCACACTATATGTATTGGTGTTAGGAAACCAATAAATAGGGCAACGCTTCACATTGAATTGCAAGTGTATATTATTGCTTTCATAATGCTTGAGGGTGATGTAATTTCTACAGAATTACATTTGATAATTTAATATCCTCGATGAGTCATGATTAGTGCTTAGAAGTCATCAGCACGTGGGCTTTGAACACATCTCCAGATTGTTTGAAAACTATGTCTAGTGAACTGTCGTGGGTGAACTCAGTGGTCAGACAGAAGTTAAATATTAGCACCCCTGATTTCCAGTCATTTCTCTGACCTGGAGTGGGGTTGTGGTGGTGGTGGTTGTTTCTGCCGCCTGGCAGTATAGCTGGCACAGGGGTGAAATTGCTATAGAGGCAATTAGCCATTTGGGCACAGTGTGTGGAGCGACATGTAATTTGTATGGATCTCTGGGTGAGAAGGAGCTGTTCCTGGGATCTCAGGGTCCCACCTTATGGAAATGTCACAGTCCTTGTTTGGAAGGAAATCTATCTCAATTCATCACCACAGCATCATTCTTGACCAAAAAAGCCCAAAACATATTTATTGAACTTTCACTCTGTCCCAGCCATCGTGCGAGGTAGGAGCTGTGACCACTGAGGACTGTGAGACCATCCCTGTCACCAAGGAGCTGGGACTCTGATGGGTAGGGGCAACTACTCAAGAGATAAATTAGAATGGGTCATGCAAAGTGCAATGCAGGCTTGTCTAAGGAAAAGAAGCCCAGAGGAAGGCACAGTCAGACTCACCCCTTGCCTCTCTGCCCTCTCTTTGGACCCCTTCCCTGGCCCATGCATCCATCCCTCACCGGCAGGGCTGTCCTGATACGGGGGAATCGAGCTGTTAGTGTCTCAGCCCTGTTTGTTGTCTGTGATCAGAGCATGGTTGGAGGGGGCGGAGATGCCAGCTGGCAAGGCTGTTGTTGGAAGATCAGGGACAGTAGAGGGATGCTGGCATCGGCCTGGCTGTTGAGACTTCTCTGACAATTTGGCTTCCCGTACAGCCGGAGTGCTCCTTAGCATGTGGCCACCGTGTTGAACGGCAGAGCATTGGAGGGCCTGTCAGTTATAGGACATCCACACAGCCGAGCAGGCATGTGTCCCTGGCGGGTATCCCTGGTCTGTTAAGTAACCTCAGCCCATGTCCTCCTGTGTTACTTTTGATCATGAGATACCCAGTGCTTGAATCTCACCTCACCCCCCCACCCTAGGGAGGTTATAAAGCACAGTCCCAGTCCTCCTTGGCCCTGCCCTCCGTAAACCTGTACAGCCTCCTACAAGGAGATAAATGTCCCTTTCTCCTGAACTCAGCCTGAGGACTGTATAGGCTGGGCCATCCTTTTCTGAGGTTTGGACCAGCTCAGATAACCTTCTCTTGGTGCAGTAACCACAGCATCCCCATGGATGCTCTGAATAAATAGCATCTAGGTGTAAAAATCCTAAGCTTAATTCCTAAGTTGGTGCATGTTTCTTTTGTAACGTAGGTCGGTTTGTGTCTCAGTTTCTTCACCTCAAAAGCAGAATGATAACAACCCAGAAATCCCAGTGTTGTGACTGCCTTTCATGCTTACTTTTCTTCTCTGTGGTTAGCATTTTTCCGGCCACGTAGGAATGACTTGATGAATGTTTGTTGAATGAATTTCAGGAGAGGGAAAGGAAGCAATTCCAAGTGGCTTTTTTTTAATAAATGAGGAAAGAATAAGGATGGGGTAACAATGAAATTCCTTAGCAGTTAGAAACCTTAGTTGCAACTCCTTTGGCTCTGCACTTTCTTTTCCTTTGTGTTATTTCATTGACGTTATAAACCCAGCTTCATGACGGCAAAGTTTTGCAGTAAACCCACCTGCTGCTTGAATGAGAACAAAGCAGATTTTGATTAGAAATCTCTGAGCAGAGCAGAATGGAGCACTTAGAATTATTCGTTGTGATACAATATATATTTACTCCATATAGATCATTTCTGCATTTAAGACTCTGCCAGTTACTACCAGTTGTGCTGGGTGATTGCATTCAAACTAGTTGTGTGTCTGTCTGATGGCAAGGATCACATCTTACTCATCTTTAAATATCCCTAACACATGGTGGAGGATGTTCCACATCGCAGTTACTAAACAGACATGTGTGTTGAGTGAATATGCCGGAGGCTTAGTGTTTGACATTGTAAATGCCACAATCTACAAATCTGCAAGGAGTGATGTACTTTCTTTAGGCCAATGTAATGCTATAAATATCAGATCAGATTCACGGATACAGAAATGGACCGTGAGGATAGTCAGGGCTCTGATTACAGGTTGTGTTTGTTATTAATCGCTTTTGCTTTCATTAATTCAAAGTTCAAGTTTTGCTCCATTAATTTCATTTGTCAGTATAGTCTTCAAATGTTTTCCATGTGTCCATGTTACGTCTCCATAAGAGATCATCATATTTTCAATGCCAGAAAGCCCTGGTTCTTCTCACATTTGGAATTTCCCATAGTGTCTTGAATCATGGGCTTTTAGAGGTAAGAAGAAGCTTAGAAATTATTGAATCCAATCCATCGTTTCCTGAGCCACTGTCAATTACTTTGTGCCCTCACACAGAACAGGAAGGGTACTAGAAGAGTTGATATGATAACTACTTTATTTTCAAACTGTGCTCTGGTAAGTTTCTCATCTCACTCTGAAAATTTCTAAGAACCATTTGAGATACTTAGATTATATGACAGACACAGTCGGTTGCCCACCCAACGATTAACTGCCAATAGCAGTTCTTCTTTCCATTCCTTTCTTCATGCTCATAGAACCCAAATGTGTTCAGTCAATTATACATTCAGCTCCAATGAGTTTATCAAGATGGTCTAAGTGAGCCATGGTTATTCCATGATGCTGCTTTAGTTAGCCCATGACCCAGTTCTGACAATCTCTACTTATAGATCTCTTTGTAAGCTCAAGGGTGGGACTCAGGCACCATCATTTTTTCTTTTTTTATTAACATCTCTATTGGAGTAAAATTGCTTTACAAAGGTGTGCTAGTTTCTGCTGTATAACAAAGTGAATCAGCTGTACATATACATATACACCCATATATCCTCCCTCTTGCATCTCCCTCCCACCCTCCCTATCCCACCCCTCTAGATGGTCACAAAGCACTGAGCGGATCTCCCTGTGCTATGCGGCTGCTTCCAGCTAGCTAGCTATATTACATTTGGTAGTGTGTATATGTCCATGCCACTCTCTCACTTCGTCCCAGCTTACCCTTCCCCCACCCCGTGTCCTCAAGTCCATTCTCTACGTCTGTGTCCTTATTCCTGTCTTGCCCCTAGGTTCTTCAGAAACATTTCTTTGTTTTTAGATTCCATATATATATGTGTTAGCGTACAGTACTGTTTTTCTCTTTCTGACTAACTTCACTCTGTAAGACAGTCTCTGGGTCCATCCACCTCACTACAAATAACTCAATTTCATTTCTCTTTATGGCTGAGTGATATTCCTTTGTATATATGAGCCACATCTTCTTTATCCATTCATCAGTCGATGGGCACTTAGCTTGCTTCCATGTCCTGGCTATTGTAAATAGTGCTGCAATGAACATTTTGGTACATGACTCTTTTTGAATTATGGTTTTCTCAGGGTATATGCCCTGTAGTGGGATTGCTGGGTCATATGGTAGTTCTATTTTTAGTTTTTTAAGAAACCTCCATACTGTTCTCCTTAGTGGCTGTATCAATATACATTCACCAACAGAGCAAGAGGGTTCCCTTTTCTCCACACCCTCTCCAGCATTTATTGTTTGTAGATTTTTTGATGATAACCATTCTGACCGGTGTGAGATGATACCTCATTGTAGTTTTGATTTGCGTTTCTCTAATGATTAGTGATGTTGAGCATCCTTTCGTGTGTTTGTTGGCAATCTGTATATCTTCTTTGGAGAAATGTCTATTTAGGTCTTCTGCCCATTTTTGGATTGGGTTGTTTTTTAGATATTGAGCTGCATGAGCTGGCTGTATATTTTGGAAATTAATCATTTGTCAATTGCTTCATTTGCAAATATTTTCTCCCATTCTGAGGGTTGTCTTTTTGTCTTCTTTATAGTTTCCTTTGCTGTGCAAGAGCTTTTAAGTTTCATTAGGTTCCATTTGTTTAGTTGTGTTTTTATTTCCATTTTGCTAAGGAGGTGGGTCAAAAAAGATCTTGCTGTGATTTATGTCATAGAGTGTTCTGCCTATGTTTTCCTCTAAGAGTTTTATAGTGTCTGGCCTTACATTTAGGTCTTTAATCCATTTTGAATTTATTTTTGTGTATGGTGTTAGGGAGTGCTTTAATTTCATTCTTTTACATGTAGCGGTCTAGTTTTCCCAGCACCACTTATTGAAGAGGCTGTCTTTTCTCCATTGTATCTTCCTGCCTCCTTTATCAAAGATAAGATGACCATATGTTCGTGGGTTTATCTCTGGGCGTTCTATCCTTTTCCATTGATCTATATTTCTGTTTTTGTGCCAGTGCTGTACTGTCTTGATTACTGTAACTTGGTAGTATAGTCTGAGCTCAGGGAGCCTGATTCCTCCAACTCCATTTTTCTTTCTCAAGATTGCGTTGGCTATTCAAGGTCATTTGTGTTTCCATACAAATTGTAAACTTTTTGTTCTAGTTCTGTAAAGAATGCCATTGGTAGTTTGATAGGGATTGCATTGAATCTGTAGATTGCTTTGGGTAGTAGAGTCATTTTCACAATGTTGATTCTTCCAATCCAAGAACATGGTATATCTCTCCATCTCCTTGTATCATCGTTAATTTCTTTCATCAGTATCTTATAGTTGTCTGCATATAGGTATTTTGTCTCCCTAGGTAGGTTTATTCCTAGGTATTTTATTGTTTTTGTTGCAATGGTAAATGGGAGTGTTTCCTTAATTCCTCTTTCAGATTTTTCATCATTAGTGTATAGGAATGCAAAAGATTTCTGTGTATTAATATTGTATCCTGCTACTTTACCAAATTCATTGATTAGCTCTAGTAGTTCTCAGGTAGCATCTTTAGGATTCTCTATGTAGAGTATCACGTCATCTGCAAACAGGGACAGTTTTACTTCTTCTTTTCCAATTTGTATTCCTTTTATTTCTTTTTCTTCTCGGGTTGCTGTGTCTAAAACTTCCAAAACTAGGTTGAATTATAGTGGTGAGAGTGCGCAACCTTATCTTGTTCCTGATCTTAGTGGAAATGGTTTCAGTTTTTCACCATTGAGAATGATGTTGGCTGTGGGTGTGTCATATATGGCCTTTATTATGTTGAGGTAAGTTCCCTCAATGCCTACTTTGCAGAGGTTTTTTGTTTGTTTGTTTGTTTGTTTTTGCGGTACACGGGCCTCTCACTGTTGTGGCCTCTCCCGTTGCGCAGCACAGGCTCCGGATGCGCAGGCTCAGCGGCCATGGCTCACGGGACCAGCCGCTTCACGGCATGTGGGATCTTCCCGGACCGGGGCACGAACCCATGTCCCCTGCATCGGCAGGCGGACTCTCAACCACTGCGCTACCAGGCAAGCCCTTTGTGGAGGGTTTTTATCATAAATGGGTGTTGAATTTTTCGAAAGCTTTTTCTGCATCTATTGAGATGATCATATGGTTTTTCTCCTTCAATTTATTAGTATGGTTTATCACATTGATTGATTTGAGTATATTGAAGAATCCTTGCATTCCTGAGATAAACCCCACTCCATCATGGTGTATGATCCTTTTAATGTGCTGTTGGATTCTATTTGCTAGTATTTTGTTGAGGATTTTTGCATCTATGTTCATCAGTGATCTTGACCTGTAGTTTTCTTTTTTTGTGACATCTTTATCTGTTTTGGTATCAGGGTGGTGGTGGCCTCGTAGAATGAGTTTGGGAGTGTTCCTCCTTCTGCTGTATTTTAAAAGAGTTTAAGAAGGATAGGTTAGCTCTTCTCTAAATGTTTGATAGAATTTGCCTGTGAAGTTATCTGGTCCTGGACTTTTGTTTATTGGAAGATTTTTAATCACAGTTTGAATTTCAGTGCTTGTGATTGGTCTGTTTATATTTTCGATTTCTTCCTGGTTCAGTCTCAGAATGTTGTGCTTTTCTAAGAATTTGTCCATTTCTTCCAGGTTGTCCATTTTATTGGCATATAGTTGCTTGTTGTGATCTCTCATAATCCTTTGTATTTCTGCAGAGTCAGTTATTACTTCTCCTTTTTCATTGCTAATTGTGTTGATTTGAGTCTTCTCCCTTTTTTTCTTGATGAGTCTGGCTAATGGTTTATCAATTTTCTTTATCTTCTCAAAGAACCAGCTTTTAGTTTTATTGATCTTTGCTATCGTTTCCTTCATTTCTTTTTCATTTCTTTCTGATCTGATCTTTATGAGTTCTTTCCTTCTGCTAACTTTGGGCGTTTTTTTGTTCTTCTTTCTCTAATTGCTTTAGGTGTAAGGTTAGGTTGTTTATTTGAGATTTTTCTTGTTTCTTGAGATAGGATTGTATTGGTATAAACTTCCCTCTTAGAACTGCTTTTGCTGCATCCCATAGGTTTTGGGTCATCATGTTTTCAGTGTCATTTGCCTCCGGGTATTTTTTGATCCCTCTTTGATTTCTTCAGTGATCTCTTGGTTATTTAGTAGTGTATTATTTAGCCTCCATGTGTTTGTATTTTTTACAGATTTTTTTTCCTGTAATTGATATCTAGTCCCATAGTGCTGTGGTTGGAAAGGATACTTGATATGATTTCAATTTTCTTAAATTTACCAAGGCTTCATTTGTTACCCAAGGTATGATGTATCCTGGAGAATGTTCCATGAGCACTTGAGGAGAAAGTATATTCTGTTGTTTTTGGATGGAATGTCCTATAAATATCAATTAAGTCCACTTTGTTCAATGTATCATTTAAAGATTGTGTTTCCTTATTTATTTTTATTTTGGATGATCTGTCCATTGGTGAAAGTGGGGAGTTAATGTCCCCTACTATGATTGTGTGAGTGTTGATTTCCCCTTTTATGGCTGTTAGCATTTGCCTTATGTATTGAAGTGCTCCTATTGGGTGCATAAACATTTACAGTTGTTATATCTTAGTCTTAGATTGATCCCTTGATCATTATTTTAATGTCCTTCTTTGTCTCTTCTAATAGTCTTTATTTTAAAGTCTATTTTGTCTGATATGAGAATTGCTACTCCAGCTTTCTTTTGATTTCCATTTGCATGGAATATCTTTTTCCATCCCCTCACTTGCAGTCTGTGTATGTCCCAGGGTCTGAAGTGGGTCTCTTGTAGACAGCATATATACAGGTGTTGTTTTTGTATACATTCAGCCAGTCTGTATCTTTTGGTGGGAGCATTTAATCCATTTACATTTAAGGTAATTATTGATATATATGTTCCTATTACCATTTTCTTAATTGTTTTGGGTTTGCTATTGTAGGTCTTATCCTTCCTTTATTTATTTATTTTTTTTGCGGTACGCAGGCCTCTCACTGTTGTGGCCTCTCCTGTTGTGGAGCACAGGCTCCAGACGCGCAGGCTCAGCAGCCATGGCTCATGGGCCTAGCCACTCCGCGGCATGTGGGATCTTCCTGGACCAGGGCACAAACCCATGTCCCTTGCATCGGCAGGTGGATTCTCAACCACTGCGCCACCAGGGGAGCCCACTATCCTTCTCTTTTGTTCCCTGCCTAGAGAAGTTCCTTTAGAATTTGTTTTAAATCTGGTTTGGTGGTGCTGAATTCTCTTAGCTTTTGCTTGTCTGTAAAGGTCTTAATTTCTCCGTTGAATCTAAATGAGATCCTTGCTGGGTAGAGTAATCTTGGTTGTAGGTTTTTCCCTTTTATCACTTAAATATGCCCTGCCACTCCCTTCTGGCTTTCAGAGTTTCTGCTGAAAGATCAGCTGTTAACTGTATGGGGATTCCCTTGTATGTTATTTGTTGCTTTTAATATTTTTTCTTTTTATTTAATTTTTGATACTTTGCTTAATATGTGTCTTGGCATGTTTCTCCCAGGTTTTATCCTGTATGATTCTCTCTGTGCTTCCTGGACTTGATTGACTCTTTCCTTTCCCATGTTAGGGAAGTTTTCAACTATAATCTCTTCAAATATTTTCTCAGTCCCTTTCTTTTTCTGTTCTTCTTCTATAATTCGAATGTTGGTGTGTTTAATGTTATCCCAGAGGTCTGAGACTGTCCTCAATTCTTTTCATTCTTTTTTCTTTATTTTGCCCTGTGGTAGTTATTTCCACTGTTTTATCTTCCAGGTCACTTATCCGTTCTTCTGCCTCAGTTATTCTGCTATTGATTCCTTCTAGAGAATTTTTAATTTCATTTATTGTGTTGTTCATCATTGTTTGTTTGCTCTTTAATTCTTCTAGGTCCTTGTTAAATGTTTCTTGTATTTTCTCCATTCTATTTCCAGGATTTTGGATCATCTTTACTGTCACTACTCTGAATCCTTTTTCAGGTGGACTTCCTGTTTCCTCTTCATTTGTTTGTTCTGGTAGGTTTTTACCTTCCTCCTTCATCTGCTGTGTATTTCTCTGTCTTCTCATTTTGCCTAACTTACTGTGTTTGGGGTCTCCTTTTCACATGCTGCAGGTTCATAGTTCCTGTTGATTTTGGTGTCTGCCCCAGTGGGTAATGTTGGTTCTGTGAGTTGTGTAGGCTTCCTGGTGGAGGGGACTGGTACCTGTGTTCTGGTGGATGAGGCTGGTTCTTGTCTTTCTGGTGGGCAGGACCATGTCCGGTGGTGTGTTTTGGGGTGTCTGTGAACTTATTATGCTTTTAGGCAGCCTTTCTCCTAATGGGTAGGTTGTGCTCCTGTCTTGCTAGTTGTTTGGCATAGGGTACCATCATTTTTTAAAGATTATTTTATGTGAAGCCATGGTGGAAAACCACTGCTGTAGCACATTTGAACAAATACATTCTCAACACATGCCTCTTAGTTAAAAAACACATTGAGGGGATTTAATTTATATCAAGGTACTTTCTTTATGGATTTCTTCCCCCGTTAAAATAGTCTACTAATCAATGTCTGGATTTCATCCAGCTCTATTTACAGTCTACTGAGTGAAACTGCATGTATGTTTACTGCCTTGAAACCCAAACAACAGCAACAAACGGAAATTCCTGCTGCTTTGAGTTTTGTAGCCTGTCAAACTATCAAAAGACTTGACATCAAAAGCTCATTTTTAAAAGAATGGCTTGAGGTTCGGTAAGCCACTGGAAAATCCCAGCCCAGCTTGGGGAGGCTGTGCAGTTCGCCTAAGAGACATTTTCCAACTCATGAAGGAGTTTGTTGTGTGGAACCCCCTCCTCCCCATCCCTGCCATTGGCTACTGGAATTTGCTGCTTGGTGGGCAGCACGGCGCGGCCCATGCTTGTTAGAGCTCACGGTAGATTTTGCTGTCTTTCCTGCTCACTGCATTTTTGGGTCCAGGGTATTCTGGAGCACAGTGTGCCTCCTCAGCTTCCCACACAATCAAGAACAGGAGTATCTCCAGTTTGAATAGGTGTCTCCAGTTTCCTTGTTTCTGTTCGCCAAACCAGTGTTAGAGAGTCACCCGCCATGCATTAAATGTTGAATAGGAAACACTGCCAATTCACCAAGAGCTTAGATTCTGCTCTTTAGGCCTTGAGTGTGCAGAAAAAGAATATGCGTTCATAAGATCACGAAGTCCACGTGCAGTGGTTTGAGGTGAGCTTCCAATCTTAGGTCGTTCCTAAGTGGGGCAGCCCATCCTCTTAGGACAGACATGTTCTCTGGACACCAACTGGATATCCTATAACTAAATTCAGTTCTGATACTAACTACTCAGAGTTATTTTCAGATCCCACAGGCTTCAGGGTTCACTGTCCTCATTTCAGATGCCAGTCACAAGTATTGGGCCCCCAAGTTACCACACATCTCTGTCTGACTTGACTATAAAGTCAAGGGTTCCCACAGTCCTCCCCGACTCAGGTTTTATAATTTGCTAGAACACCTCACAAAACTCAGGGAAACAGTTATATGTTTATTACATTCACTGATTTATTAGGAAGGGTATTACTATAAAGGATACAGATGAACAGCCAGTTGAAGAGGTACTTAGCGTGTGGTCCTGAAGGGTCCCGTATGAAGGAGCTTCTTCTTCTCGGAGGCGGGATGTGTCATCCTCTGGCACATGGATGTGTTCCCCAACCCAGAAGCTCTCTGAATCCCCTTTGTTTAGAGTTTATGGATGTTCCATTACATAGGCATGGTTGATTGAATCATAAGTCATTGGTGATTAACTCAATCTCTAGCCCCTCTCTCCACCTTGAAAGTCAAAGGTTGGGGCTGAAAGATCCAGGCTCCTAATCATGGCTTGGTCTCCCTGGTGACCAGTCCACATCTTGAAGCTATCTGGGAGACCATCAAGAGTTGCCTCATTAGAACAAAGGATGCTCTTATCACCCAGGAAACTCCAAGGGATTTAGGATTTAGGAGCTCTGGGTCAGGGACAGGGGACAGACTAATATATATTTCTTCTTATGTCACACAGCCAAACAGGTTGAAGTATTTTGAATATCATCACTGCTCTAGAACTTTTATTCACTTGAATTATTGATAGTATTTTTTGGTATTTTGCTGCTTCCTCTTTTTCATGAGTGACAACAACCGGGATTGAAGACAGAGAGGAGTTTGCACTGCATGTTTTGTGGGGTTGGTGTTGGTGTGACTTTTTGTTTGTTCCTTGGCTTGAGTTTGATTTATATTTCCCATATGCTTGGCACATCCTTGGTACTTAGTATGAAATAAATATTTATTTTTTGGTTAGGAGGTTCACAGTACCAAGAGCAGTGGGATCATTCATGCCTGTTCTGTTCACTCGAGCAATACGGTTACAACGGATGGCTTTGTGGACAAGCAGTGTTGCCTGCCATTCCAGTAAAGGATCGAGCCATCAGCTACCCCCCTTTACAGTGTGCCCTAGGGGAATTCAGGATAGAGGAAAACTGGACCTATTATGCACTTTGGATACTGGCCCTAGAAAGTTAAGTTGCATATCTAAAGAATAATTTCATTGAGCTCAGATTCTTGCATTTTACCATACATAGAAAAGTGCTAAAATCATTAACTTGAGATGTCTGTTTTCGCGATTAGCAGTAATCTTTTGATGTTCGACTACATGTTTTGTTTCGGTTTTTTCCAGCCAAAAACTCCTGTGTGTCCTGGCTCCTCCCGTACCTCTTTGGAGCAGTTCCTCAGAGCATCTGAGAGGCTGTCTCCCAGGCTCTAGTCCTCTGTAAGGTCCCTTAACTGGCGATTTTTAGGTTGTGCGTTTTTCTCCAGTCGATAGTTCCAGAGCGTGAACTGCTAAAGAGACAATAAAATACATACCATGCACAATTTCTAGCACTCTCTCTGACTGACCCCAGACATCTCAGTTTGTTCTAATTCTTAACATTGAAAAAGAGAACCACTGCCCCAGATGATGGCTGGGGTGGGAACTTTCACTTCTTTGATAGTAGCAAATGCCTCCTCACTTTGCAGGCAGCTTACTGGCATGCCTTTGGAGCACACATTGCATGAGGCAAACCCTTTTGCAAGAACAGGTTACTTATTTATCCATTTCCCAGCCATGTTACCATTCTTCTCTCTTCTCCTGAAACTCCTCTCTGCCACTCAGGGACAGATTTTAAAATATGCTGTCATTATGCAGCCTAAGTAGCATTTCACATTTGTAATTTGTTGTGTTGATCAATGTGGGCCACGCTTGGCAAAAATAATAGTGCAGTTTAACTTGTTTCAATATCATTAATACCAGTCTCTCATGATGTGCCCTGCTTACAAATGGAAATCTTACAGTCGGAAAGGAGCAACTAATGGCAAGCAAAGCTGAAGAGTAAAGCGCTGCTGGTGCGTTCACACATTTATAAGTACCTAATGAGTCAGAGGGGGCTGGATAAGTGTCTCTAACCAAATGACTCCCTCTGTTTCTAGCTCATAATATAGTCATACATCCCGATTTAGGGATCACATAAGAGCCAGCTTCACCCAGCCTGTCGCAGTTGGAGTGCCAGCCAGCCCCTTTCCTCCTTAGTCTGTAAGTATCTCCTCTCTTGCCCCTGGGTCTTTGCTTGCCAGCTCCGTCTGACATTTCAGCTCCAGATATTTGCACGGAGCCAATTCCTCCCAATCTGACAGCTATTTGACCTGTTTTCTCTGACTCACTTCTCTCTCCTTTCCCCAGTGTCAGTACACTTACTGCCTAGAGAGAGGGAGGGATAGACCTATGTCCCCTACCAGCCTCTGCCTTTCAAGAATAGCATTCCTGGCTCCTGGGTATATTCCATTTCTAACCTTTTCATCCAGGAGGATGGAGCAAAATCAACTTTTTGAAAATACAAAATACTCAGTTACCATATAACTGCGTAGAATATCTTCATTCATTCAACCAACCATTATTATCTACAAGGCGCCACGCTGGAGGCTGAAAAATCAGGGCTGTGACCTCAATGAGCTTTCAGTTGATGCAGGAATAAACTGATTTTTTTTAGTTTAATTAAATTACTTTTATTTGTGTAATTAATTTTATTATGATGGTATGAATACTTAATAATTGTGACCCACTGTGCTAAATGTTTGAAATAAGGGGGTATCAGTATAGAGGAGTGTCGTCTTAGAGGCTTGAACTGTGGTTTGAAGAATTAGCAGGTTGAAGATTAACACATACACTCAAAGGTACATAAAATATCACCAAACAGGAAATCGGCCAGGAATTTTGTACTGCTTCTCCAAGCTGAAACAAACCACCAAAGAGACGGATCAGTAAAAACCTTCTACTTTCTTTAGAGAAGTGAATGGTTTTGGAAAGGGAGTAAAGAAATATGAATTGCTGGAAGGAAGTATTGATTAAAGGATTAAAAGAACCAACGTATTTTGACTGAGGAATGATGTTAGCTCTGTGTGCACACAAATTAAAGTGTTCTTTTTTTTTAAGTGCTTGAATTAGATCGATCAGTGGGTTATTTTGAAAACGAAATGACAGAATTCAGTCAGTTGTTTACAGAGTAATCTTATTTATGGATTCAATTCATATCAACAGTGGAGTCTTGTAGAAATCTGTGTGTGTGTGTGTGTGTGTAGAGACCATCTAAAACATATTCTTTGATATAAAGGAGCTGTTACAGTGGAGGATTCCTGGACTGAATATCAATATTATGACATAGTGTGAGTGTGTTTCGTGTTTGGTAATTGCAATCATTGTTGCCTCTGTTGTGGTCATCCATTTACGATGCTTGGTGTCAGTTGATTCATCTCTTGTAAAAATAAAATACAGTGTGTGTGAAAAAATAATAAAATAAAATAAGCATATTCTTTGTTTTTATTTTGGTGGTGTGTTATCCTAGGGAAATAGGGCAATCTAGGGAAGTATTATCTAATTCATCAATGAGTTTAATTGATTCTGTCATAAAACTATAAAACCGTGGTCAGTTATCTTGCTCTTCTCTTTAGCTGAACGTGGCGGATATTTGCTAGTGTTGCCGTCCCCAGGTTGAAACCCCAACTTTACTTTGAAGAACCACTTTCCCCCACATGTAGTCTGTGTTGTTTGGGTGGTACTGACTCTATGCTGGATCCACAGGTAAACGGGAGACTCCCACATGGAGAGTCAGAGCACTGAGTGGCCCTGGGTGTGGGGTTGACTGAGGAGTGGACATGTGACCCAATAAGAGCTGCGATTGACCTTTGACAGAGATTGCTGGGGAAAAAATGCACTGTATTCCATTAGACTTGAACTCTGGAGGATTTGCGGCTGGAGCTCTGGAGGAAGCCATCTTGCTAGGATCAGTGGAACTGGACACGGAGATAACAGGAAAAGCGCTCAAGAGATGCGGAGGGAGAAACTGCTTTCTAGAGTCACTTTTTTGGTGTCCTGAATCAAGTAATACCTAGAGCCTACCGTGGGCTTTTCAGCCCTAAGTATCAATGCATTCCCATTTTGCTTAAACCCTTTGGACTTAAGTTTTTGTCGTTTGCAGTAAGGACAATCCTGTTACAAGCTAATTGGATACCTATATTTTTTTCTTTTCTGTTCTTTTTTTTTTTTTTTTTTTTTTTCCCCTGGCCGTGCTGTGCAGCTTGTGGGATCTTAGTTCCCTGGCCGGGGATCCCACACAGGCCCCAGCAGTGAAAGTGCTGAGTCCTAACTACTGGGCCACCTGGGAATTCCCTGGATACCTACATTTTTAACCTGTAGTAATATCAAATTCAGTTTTGTCGTGCACAGAATTGATGTCTGTTGCATTTCATGGCATACTTTGGAAGTTACTTTGCAGTTATTTGGGAAGGCAACATGACTAGGAAAAGGAGTCAGATAGACCTAGATTTTAATTCACATTCCTATTATGTATGTATTGTGTAACACTGAGCCTGTCGTTTCAACTCTCTGAGCCCTTGTTTTCTCATCTGTCAGACACAGCAATGACTACCTCGTAGGGTTTTTATGAGGCTTCAGTGGGATAGCATATTGTATAACAAGAGAAGAGTGATAGATGCTGGAATATTGTGAATCAAACGAAAGATATTTCCGTGCCTTTACTTGTAGATCATTCAGGTACAATCTTGTTTTATGCAAGAATGGTAGCAAGGAGTTAACTAAATAAATCTGTTTATAATCAATATCATTAAAATTGACACCTCTTGCCTGATCTAATGCCAAAGCCTCGAAGTAATGGACAATTAAACTCCCCAGTGTAATCTGGCCTCCACATTGCCTGTTTCATAACCCCCTTAGGTTTCCTATTGCACACACATGGCCTTTCTCAAGGTGTCATCTGTGGACAACTTGTATCAGGATCACCAGAGATGTTACAAATACATATTCCTCGACTCCACTGTAGACCTCCTCCATTAGAATCCTTAGGAGTTTCTGAAGTACACGCCAAAGTTCAAGACCTACTGGCCCACAGGGTAAAGGTCACATTGCTTGGGATGGTACACAAAGCTCTCAGCTGTCTGGCACTTTGCAGACTCCTCTTTCTACCACTTAGTTCTTCCTCCATCCTCTGCATTCCAGCCACACCAAAAATTCTTGGCATTCCTTGAGCATACAATTATCTTTAGTCATTAAATTTTCATACTTGGATCATTTTCACCTGAAAAATCTTTCCCTTCACTCTTTAGCAAATTCCTACTTATCTCTAGTGAGAGAGGTTAAGTGAAATCTTTCAGGGTTCCCCCACTTTGACAGAGATAGTCCTTTTTCTTTCTAAGACCCTTTTCACTTTTATGAATTATTTGTTTTTACATGACTGTCACCTCCCCTCCCTTATTTTCTCCACTGGACTATGAGTAATTGAGATATGATCACTATTATGTAATGAGGTCCTCTATAGATGTGTGTTGAATAAATGAATGAAAGACAGAATAAATGATTCGTTGTAGCAGGCGTTAGAAATACAATGACATACAGGCAAAGTGAGGATTTTCAGTGCAATTGGGGAATTAGCTCTTTCACCTAAGGTTTATTTAACAAGATAAGGCCTGCACGTGCTAAGGGACTAACTATTGTTTGAAAGATAAAGGCTAAATAATTTCACTGTGCTTAGGGAGGCCTCATAAAGAAGGTGAAGTAGGACTTGAGCCTTGAAGGAGAAGAATAAACAAGCAGTAAAAACAGGCAAGTGTAATGTAGAATGTCCAAGGAGTCTGGATATTTTAAGGAATATAGGGACTCCCCTCGTGGCGCAGTGGTTAAGAATACAGCTGCCAATGCAGAGGACACAGGTTCGATCCCTCGTCTGGGAAGATCCCACATGCTGCAGAGCAACTAAGCCCGTGAGCCGCAACTACTGAGCCTGCGCTCTAGAGCCCGCGAGCCACAGCTACTGCAGCCCTCACGCCTAGAGCCCATGCTCCGCAACAAAGGAAGCCACCACAATGAGAAGCCCACGCACCACAACAAACAGTAGCCCACGCTCGCCGCAACTAGAGAAAGCCCGCGCACAGCAACAAAGACCCAATGCAGACAAAAATTTAAAAAAATTTTTTTTAAAAAGGAACTTAGAATCCTCCCCCCAATTTTACTGAAGTATAGTTGATTTACAGTGACGTGCTAATTTCTGCTGTACAGCAAAGTGACTCAGTTATACACATATATGCGTTCACTTTTTATATTCTTTTCTGGTTTATCCCAGGAGACTGGATATAGTTCCCTGTGCTATACGGTAGGACCTTACTGTTTATCCATTCTAAATGTAATAATTTGCATCTACTAACCCCAAACTCCCTGTGCATCCCTCTCCCTCGCCCCTCCCTTGGCAAGCACAAGTCTGTTCTCATCTTAAGTGCATCTGTGCTGAGAGAAACCATAGGAGACCTCAAAAATTCAAATAGAAAGTTGAAGCTTTTAGAGAGGGATGTTTTTAACCATCAGGAGAATGACACTGTCCTTTAGATATCACACTTTTCTTGCTGTGATTGAGATGAGAGGTGAGAATAGAGACATGTGGGTTTAGAGTGTGGCCGTATAACTACATGGCAGCCCTTAGAGAAGTGTCCTGCATGCAACTGAAATTTGAGTGACAAGTGGGTGATCAGTCAATTAACATTAAAAGGGAAGAAAGTGCCTTTTAAGTAGTACATGGGAAAATTAAGCGGAAAGGAGCCTTTTAAAATTTTTTACTACTCCCTCTAAATATTGACTGTTAACTGAAAAAGTTACTGTTAATAATGCAGTGTGTTCTGTAGTACACCTGGAAGGATTAGAACTTAAAAGTTGTGCGAATCTGTAGGAAAAAATTAGCATCCTACCTTTGCTCTTGCAATTAGTATAGAGATGCGTCTATCTCTTCTACCCTTTGCAGTAGTCAGTTGACTAAATTGTAAAGAAGCTCTAGGGATCCAAAATGAGTGAGCCATGTTTACAAAAGGAACTTTTGAACAGTGTTTCTCAGAGCATGTCCCAGGGATGTGATAAAGGCTATTATCAGATATTCTGCTCGCAAAAGGATTCTGTATTAAAATAAGTTTGAAAAACATGAATTTTAACAAATTCAAAACTGCTTCCCTCTGGTAGTCTCAGAACTTCTGATATATAAATATGCATTGTGAAAGAAAGGTGACATACATATATAATGCAATGTCTCACAAATATTTTTGACTGCATACCTTTTCAGAGACTGTGAATGTTTCACAGATGTACAGCTTTTTCTTTGACCACAAAGATGCTGCAATCCGATCTGTTAAGCCATTTGTGAGATTTGCATGGGGTGTTGCTGCACGTGGCCAAAAGACCTGCCAGGCCTCACCGTGTTTCTCAGTGACAAGGGGCACTATCTATATTGTCATCCCTGCAAATGCTGTTGTTGGAGCACAACTGAAATGGGACTGAATTGTAAAAGAAGTGGTGTTTCTTGGACTTGTCAGATGATCCCTACAATGATGACAAGATAGAGCTTCAAGTCAGCTTGATCGCTGGCCTTGGTTGGTTAATGATGCTGTTTTAGCACTAGGCTCTTTCATTTACTCACACAGGAAGATGAGTTACACCGCTGCGGGCAAAATTGGAAGGTCCAAAGAGGCAGCATGAAGGAGAGTCCTGGTGATCGATATTATAGGTCTGCTTTTGGGGGCCAGGGTGCAGAAGCAGGACTCCAGGAGGCCTGCAAAGAGCAAACAGGGTTGTGTAAAGCACAGAGTAGACTAAAGCATATAGGAACAAGAATAGGACCTCTGATTAGAATTGTGATCAGTGATAGGGTATGGTCCCACGAGAAATATGGCAAGGACTTAGTAGCTGGAATCAGAATACACAGGAGGAGAGGCACCATTGGTCTTTGAATTTTGCTGTATAACCAGCTAGATTTATCCATTCTCAAACTGGGTTAGATTTTCTATCAGTACTGAGCATTTTTCTTTTCATTTTAACTTTATTTACTTTTAGCTGCGTTGGGTCTTCATTGCCGCATACAGGCTTTCTCTGGTTGCGGCGAGCAGGGGCTACGCTTTGTTGCAGTGTGCAGGCTTCTCATTGCGGTGGCTTCTCTCGTTGCAGAGCATGGGCTCTAGGCGCCCCGGCTTCAGTGGTTGCAGCACACGGGCTCAGTAGTTGTGGCTTGAGGGCTTAGTTGCTCCAAGGCATGTGGGATCTTCCCGGACCAGGGATCCAACCTGTGTCCCCTGCATTGGTGGGCAGATTCTCAACCACTGAGCCACCAGGGGAGTCCCAGTACTGAGCATTTTTGTAGCCTGGATCTTATTCTTAAAAGGTGGGTTTAAAGATTGCAACCTCATTGTTTCCACTGCCAGAAAATAAAATCACAATGAGCAAGCCCAGTCTACTAGGGGAATTTAGGCATTCTATCTCACAGCAGTAAGGCCTGACCTGGTGGGGTACATACCCTGCTTTCTTCTGACAACAGCACTGAACTGTACAGTATTTACATTGCTTGGGTTCTGAAGATCAGTAAAGCAGTCTTATCAGATTATAATGTTTTCTCCAATGAATGATGGCATTTAGGCAAGAGCCCATTAGGCACTGAGCCCAAGAAAATCTCCTGTCACGGATGCCCTTGACATATCACTTTGTTGGAAAACCTATGGGTATGATTCAAGTAAACAACGATTGCCTACACAGGCAGGCCCCCAGGCTAAGAACTGTTAGTGGGAAATTCAGTGCTTAAGCACTTCAAACCCAGAAGCGCTCTCACTTAATGAAAAACTTTATGAAAGCTTATGTTCATATCCGAGTTTCTGCAGTAGGGTTTTTTAAGCAATAAACTTACATGGAACTTCATATAATTGTACCTATAATTAGCTAATAATTGGCATAATTAACCAAAGACTCACTTGGGAGGGTACAACTGACCAGTTACACCTGCAGTCAGCTGATTTCAGGTGCAGTTATATCTGCATGCAATTTTGTACCCCTGCAGTTAGTTACGTGCAAGGGCTAAAGGTGCACGTAAGAAAAAGAAGCCTGGGTGACTGTTTCTCCTCAGTGCTTGTGTGCTTTCTGTCACTACCTAGGATCTTATGCTTAATTTAGCATTATTTTAAATTCTCGGTAGGTAAAGTGTCTTCCTGGAGTGACATGGAGGCTTTGGGTGAGTTGCAGTATTTTGCTCACAGAATATGAAGCAGTGTTTTCTTGAGCCCTAATCTAGGGCTCAGAGCCAAATAGAGATGATTAAACTTCTATAAAATAAACAGAGGGAGTGTATTTGACAGAGCAAGGTGTACTTGAGAGGAAGAACTCATTTTAATTGTATTTTTGGAGTTGAATCTTCAAGAAGTGAGTTTAGAAGCTCTGATTTACCAAGGTAATTGTTTAGCATAATATTGAGAACACAGTAGGTGTCGATAAATGTTTGGCGAATGCAATTACTTTAGGACCATTTTGAATCTGCATCTTGGGATATCATTAGAACCATCTTGATCAAATGTATTTTGCTAGTTTCTCTGCATATTAAATGCCAGTAAAGGATGTTTTTCTAAACAGATGAAGCTATTACTGACTTAGCGTCTAAAAGAGAAATTCTTAGATCTTTGCTATTACTAATCACTGAAGAAACTAGAGATAATCTAATTATAGGAAAGGTAAAACTTTTAGATTAAGGAAAAAATAGAATTATTCTAGATTATTCTGATTCTATTTGTTTTACAACTTACTGAATTCCTATATAAAACACATTTAATTTAGATTTAATTTGATGAGATCACAGCCTTTGGGGAAAAATTAACATCTCAGAGGTAAGATTTTCTTATTAGAGAGTGCAAGAAATTAAATGCTTTGCTATAAACAATTGAACTGCTTGGTTATGGAATTTAGACTAAATACATTTTTCATATCCCTCAGAGTTTGTCTCCAGATACAGAGTATGGCTGGCTTTTTCCTTGTATCCTCGTTTCTGTTTCTTATTCTGACTCTCCTCTTACCTGCAGGGTTTTATGATCTCACTTCTGGTTTCTTTTTAAATGATGAGTGATTTAGAAATTTTACAATAACTGATCATGATGAAAACAAGTCCATAAACTTGTTAGTGACTGTAGGAATAAAATCACAGTCATTAGGACAAATAAGTTTTGTGACAAATAATGAATCAAAATAGTGGATAAGCCATGGTTTTGATATTAAAAATTTAATTCATACATCTTAAAGTATTTGGATTAGAAAAATGGGGCAGTGAGTATCTGACCCACACATTGTTTGCTCAGATAACATAGATATAGTTATATGGTATAGATATCTGGTATATCTCTGGTATATATCTAGGTATATATACATATCTATGTAATACTGAATGTATCTTATGTAATAGACACAATACATAATATTTATATATAAACACATAGTGATACAGAAATGCATAGTGAAATAGCATAATTTTAACAGTGTAGCTTAGAAATATTAGATGGAGAAGACAAAATATATTTGTTTTATTTTAACTCATGAAATTGCTTTGTGTATAAATGACTCCCTATTGCTAATTTAGTTTCTTCAGAATGCATTATTCCTAACTCATTCCTTTAGTATTGGGAATGTTCCAATTCCCTATAACATGACTGTCCAGAGTTTTGTCTCATAGAAAATAAGTAAAATACAGAGTAAAACCTGTTATTCCTACACTGGTTAAACCTACCTCTCCTCTCTATATGCACATGAATAAAAACTCCTCTGTCATGTTACTTTATAGCTATCAGACTTACCTTAACCCAGTAACTCTATTACCCATCCTTCATCTCAACTCCCTACTTTAAAAAAAAGATTCTTGCTATTCTGATAGATAGCAAGAAGTTAAGCAAAGCTGTGGGAGCATTCGTTGTTGTTGTTTTGAATTTTGCCTTGTTTGTTTTGGATCTCCCATTCCAACAAAGGCTTTGTTTAGTGACGTAGTCCAGCGATAGGCAAAGCAGCATATTTCAAATGTTATGTAAATAGCTCTCTGCAAAAGAAGAAAGTAATGATTCCCTAGATAGATTAATATATTTGTCTTAATGTAGTCATAACATGCATGCCCTTAGCCTTGGCTGCCACTGGACTTTCTAGGTTATTGAGATTTCAGCAAGTTGCATCTGATTAAAGGACTCTTAGACCCAGCAATTTGCCTCTGATAATGTTGTTTGTTTGACTGCCTGATTGGTTCTCTTATTAGATGGAATCACAATGAAAATTTTGACTAAACACTTGATTTGTCAGCTCCAGTCTTAGGAGCTTTCTCTCTCCAATATCACTCTTGTTTATTCAAATATTGTAAAAGTGTACGTTAGGGCTTCCCTGGTGGCACAGTGGTTAAGAATCCGCCTGCCAATACAGGGGACACGGGTCCGAGCCCTGGGCCGGGAAGATCCCACATGTGGCGGAGCAGCGAAGCCCATGCACCACAACTACCGAGCCTGTGCCCTAGAGCCCACGAGCCACAACTGCTGAAGCCCGAGTGCCTAGAGCCCGTGCTCCGCAACAAGAGAAGCCGCCGCAATGAGAAGCCTGCGCACTGCCACGAAGAGTAGCCCCCGCTGGCCGCAGCTAGAGAAAGCCCACGCACAGCAACAAAGACCCAACACAGCCATAAATAATGAATAAATTTATTTTTTTAAAGTATATGTTAAATAACTCTGCCATGCACACATGTTCGCACATGTGCCCATGGGCATGCGTGTGCTTGCATACACACACAAACATACACACACACACACTCACCACAGTTAACGGTGTTAGCAAAGGAGCTTGTTTTGTTCCAACTTTGATTTTCCACAGAGTTTGAAACACTGATTATTTTCCTAATCCTTCCATTTCCCCTTTTGCCTTTGATCCAGGTTTATTCCTCCATTTTTAGTTTCTGTACCATCAAATAGAAAGTCATTTCTTTTTCTGCCTTCCTGCCTATTTTTGGAGGATTTCAGAGGATTAATGAGAACCAGGGTTCTAGCAGCAGTACATCTATTTTTTAGAAGTCATTGCAGGCTATTAAATAGTGTGTAGCAATCCCTTTTATGTGATTGTGGGCATAGAATGACATATTATGACCAACTAGCAGTTGTACTCTTCGAAAATAACCTTGATGAGATTCCGGGACAATGCATTTTTTTTTTCTCATTTCGTCTTTGAGGAGACAGCAAAAAACAGGTGCTCTAAGGAAAGAGGAAGCATGTTTGAGTTGTGTCTGTTGTTCAACTTTTCTATCTTTAATTGGAAAATGTATATAATACCTAATTCATTCTTACCACCATCCACTAAATACCAAATAAATGCATAACTTCTGGGGAAATTTTATGTGCATGAAGGGTGGTGTGGCTGGAGAAAATGAGCTAGAGGGAAAGAGTCGGAGATACTTTTAGGCAAATGGCAGGGTGGGATCACTTAAAGTTCAGTGGGCCATGAGGAAGAGAACCACAGGTATGTTTCTAAGTGTGATAGCCCTGCAGTGTTTTGAGTAGTCAAGTGAATTGGTCTGAACTTGTCTAATGGATGTGCTATGGAGCCCAGTCTCAAAACACACCTGAGCTTCATCTAGGGAGATAGAACATATGTATAAAAAACCACATCTGTGGAACTATCTGTTGAGCCTCAGGAAATTAGGGGAGTATGGAAGCCCAGGTTTGGGAAAATTTAAGGTAAGAGAAATTAAGACCTGAATTGATCTTAAAGAAAGAATAGTATTTAGACATGTAGAAATGGAGGCCCAGTAGGAAATGCTAAGCAGGGTCTATTTAAGCACCTATATTTATATGATAGTAGTATTTAAAGTAGAAATAGCCAAAAAGCAGTTTGACTAAAGCCAAAGAGAAAAATGGAAGCTGCACGTTGAAACATCTCAGACTTTTGAGCCAGGAAGATAGAGGATTAATCTTTATCTCAAATGTATATATTTTAACCAGAAATTAAATAATTATGGCACCAAATTTTTTAAAAGGCAGCAAAAGGAAAAGTAATAAATGTAATTTCTGGAGAGCTTAGTTCTTCAAGGTACAGTCAGATTCCCATATCCAACATGTTCACCAGTGCTTTGGAAAGCTTCTTCAGTATGTATCCTGGGGAATAACAAAAGAGGTACTTTTGATTGCCTTTATTTATTGCCTTGTAGAAATTTAACCATCTGTATCAAGGAAATTACCTACTATTATTCATGGAGAGAATTCTTGGCCTTTAATGTTAATAATATGTTTGTTTTTTTACACATATTTGTACATATTAGCTCTAGAAGTACAGTGAACTGAAATTAAATAGTTGTAGCAATCACTGAACCATGGAGCTGTATACCTAGAACTCTAAGTTCTGGACAGTCCAAAATGTGTAGGAGGTCTACACAGAAACAGGAGTGAAAGAGACGATACACCCAAGTTTCCTGGTTCATTGATTTAAATCCATCCATTGGCAATAGTCATCAAGATTTGACAGTTATATTAAAAGAGCCCATAAATCATTTCCATAAGATGTGATACTAATGTGCAATAAAATAATCCTGTGAAGATTGTTCATTGAGCACTTAACTGAGTTAATTATATCTAGCTATTATCCTGAAAACAGACATTTTCTCAGGTCAGAGATTTTCCTGAGCTTCTTATCTTTAAGGACTTTTAAGCCTTTTAATATCTCTACCTAAAGCCAAGTATATTCTTCTTTTGATTAACCTATATAATTTATAGCTGGCAAATATATCAATTTTAATATTATTTTTGAAGTAGTGATAGTTAAGTCTGGCCTCCTGCTAAGTTTGTGAAGCCCTTTGGGTTCAGTGGCTTCTAGGTGTAAACAATCATTAGTTATACATTGTGATGATGGTGGGTTGATTTCAATGTGATTTGAATTCCCAAGATGCAGGTAAATGGATATTTGATCAATTTACCCAACCTAGTTCCTGTGGAAATATTCTGTAAATTAAGATTTCCATCTATTACATAAAAGAGTAAAACTTGAATTCAAATCGAACATGAATTTTTGATTTGGTTTATAATTTTTAGGTAAATCTAAATATTTATAATTTATATTGCCTTGGGACTACATTCATTCATTCACCTTTCCAAAATATTTTTGAAGTATCTACTCAATGCCAAGCACTGGATAAGTATTGAGAATACACTGATGAACAACAACAACAAAATGATACGAGCCCTGCCCTCAGGGAGCATACAGTCTATTTGTAGAGATGACAGTAATTAGATAACTACTTAAGTAAATTAAAAATTATAATTGTGGTAAGATTGAGGAGTAAAAATACATGGTGGGGGTGAGTGGGCAGTAGAACCAAGTGTCAAGGAATCCATATTCTAAGATTTAGTCTGGTCTGTGTGTGCTATAACCTTCAAAAGTAGTAAGTCTTATGTATTTTTTCTTTTCTTTTCTTTCTTTGCCGTGATTAATAAGCTGTGACTGTGATACTTGTGCTACTTCTTAGGGAGTTTGGGATAAGCTTCAGAGCTTTTTTGTATTTCCTTAAGCCTTGGTCTTAGGAATCAGCTATCATAACCAGAGGACAGCTGGAGGAAGTCTGCCCAACCTTCTCAGATCCACGTGTTCTTTATTTTTCCACACACCCGTACGTTTGATTTCCACTTAGAGGGGGTATTTTGCTTGAAAAATGGGAGGGAAACATTCACATTCGAGCTAAAGTGTAAGCCTTGAATAACCAAGGGAGAGAAGTTCTACTTTTTTTCTAATTTGCATTATAATAGCAGCTCAACTAATGCATATATAATTTTCTTTCCCTTTTGCTTGTCATGCACTGCCAACATGGATTTCTACAAAGGCTCAGGTTGGTGTTGCAATCTGTTTTGATCTTTACTGTTTTCATTTAGTGAAAAGAAGCTTTGATGTTTTCTTTCACAAATCAGCTTTTTTTCTCTTTGTAAATCCTGATCAAAACACTGTTCACACATGGAAGAAAAAAATCCTCCCACAGGAGAGTTAGTTACGTATATGTTGCCGTTGAATGAATTCCTTTACATCAGCAAAGTGACTATTTCAGAAATCCAGAAAACGGATTTATGTCTTCTTGAATTGGCCATGCCTGGCTTATTTTATGATATAAAGAAAACAATGCTCTGAGATTTTAGAATCAGCAGAATATATCAGACTGAAAAGGTTTCTGATATTAACCTTCGACTTTCAGAGTAATATTAGATGGCATTGTGCACGATCTCTGTAGCTCCAGACTTAGTATGGAGAATTCCACACGTAGCCTCCTATCAAGATGCTGATTCTAGGATCACCAAATTCTTAACAAATAGTCTTTAGAATATCAGTAGCTTTCTCTCTCTCAATCTCTGTCCCTTCTTGTTTTTTAAAGGTGTTAATCTTTTTTCAAGATTACATCAATATCTCATATAAATCTCAGGTTCTTTACTTTTATAGTTTTAATAAATCCACATGCTATTTCCGTCCACCACAATTTTATTTGAAATATTGTTGGTCATATAATGAACAAAAACATCAGTAATAAAAAAACCCCAAAACGTCAGTAATATTTTCAGGGGCTACCTGTGTAGTAGACTGAAGTAATGTTTATGATGCCTTAGGGACCTGGAGCTAAGTGCAGCTAAACTGAGTTTGTCAGTCACAGGAGAATCCAGGTTTTTTTCGTGTGCAAAGTTTTACAAGGACTAAGGAAAACTAAAATGGCTAAGTAGTTTGGATTCCATGTACTGGGGAGGGTATAAAATGTGCAACTCCAGACCTACCCAGTCTTTTGTTGATTGGGGGCTAGGTAGCAAATCCAAAGACTTTTGTGATGTCATAACTCCTGTTGTGGCTAAGCTTCGTCTCAATGCTCAAATGTCATGGGGATATAATATAAACCATGGGGAATATAGTCAATAATATTGGATTAACTTCGTGTGGTGACTGATGGTAACTAGACTTATTGCTGTGGTTATTTAGAAATATATATAGACATTGAATCACTATGTTGTACATCTGAAACTAGTATAATACTATATGCTAGTTATACTTCAAGTTTTAAAAAGTGCTCAAAAGGAAAGGCTAGGGGATGAGATGTCCGTAGGGGTTTTGAAAAACTGCGATGTATTCCTGGAAAGTAAAAGGCCGTGCACAAGCATGGGGCAGTGCACATATTTAGGAGAGCCCTGGCAAGGCCCTCTCTCCTCAGGCTAACCTTGAGTCTCTGTGCAAGCAGAAAGTGAGGACAAACGTGAAGCTGTAAACAGCCTAGCTGAGTGTTGAATGTGTGCCCCAACACGCAGAGCCCCTCAGCAAAGACTAGGAGATTCACTGGTGCCAGCCATTAAAGGGAATCTCTGTCAGACAGAAACATCATTAGACATGACAAACAGCACAGACTTCTCATAGTGACTTCAAAAAAGCTACTAAACAAACAAACAGTAGCAATAATAAATAGCAACGGCAACAACCGCTAGAGAGAGGGGGAAATCTGGTCTCCAGGGTTGCCATATTATGTTATTTTCAGTGTTCAGTTTTCAGCCAACAATATGAGACATGAAAAGGAAAAAGTATGGTCCATACGTAGCAAGCAGGCAATAGAAACTGTTTCTGAGGAGGCTGAGAAATTGGTCTTATTAGACAAAGATTTTGAATTGGTTATTTTAATTAAATATATTTAAGGAACTAAAGGAAGGTCCAAGCATGATGTCAAACTAAATAGAGAATATCAGTAACAAAATAGACATTATAAGGAAGAATCAGATAGATAATCTGAAGGTTAAAAGTACAAAAGCTGAAATTAAACAATTAACTAGAGGGACCAAACAGTATATCTGGGCAGGTGGAAAAAAGAATCATTTGATTGGAAGATATGTCAATTGAGATTATCCAGTCTGAAGAAAAAATAAAATAAAATAATGAAGGGAAATGTATAGAGCCTCAGAAATCTGTGAGACATTAACAAGCATACAGACATATGCATGATGGGAGTCCCAGGGCAAGAAGAAAGATGAAACAGAAAGAATTTTTAAAGAAATAAGGGTCAAAACTTCCTAAACTTGGTGAAAAAAACATTAATCTACACATTCCAAAACTCAACAAACTCCAGGTAGGATCAAGTCAAAGAGATCTACACATAGATACATCATAATAAAAACTGTCAAAACACAAAGAGAATCTTGAAACAGCAAGAGAGAAGTGACTCATCATATTCACGTGATCATCAGTGTCAGGATCCACAGCTAAGTTCTCATCAGATACCATTAAGGCCAGAAGGCAGTGGGAAGACATAGTCAACATTCAGGAGGGGAAGAAAAGATTCGACCAGGAATTCTACATCCAGTCAAATCATTCTTCAAAAATGAAGGACAACTTTAAAAACTCCCAGATAAACTAAAGCAGAACGAATTCATTGCTAGCAGACTGGCCCTACACAAAATGGTAAAGGGAGTACTTCGTGTCACAATGAAAAGACACTAGACGGTAATTCAAATCTACATGAAGAAATAAAGAGTACTGGTAAAGGTAAAGGAAAACCATGTAAGTACAGAACACTGTAGCCAATAATATTGGAATATACGTTTTTCTCAATTACACATGGAACATTCTTCAGGATAGGCTTATGTTAGGGCCTATAACAGTCTCGGTAAATTTAAGTGGATCGAAATCATACAAAGTGTGCAAGGGGACCAGAATAGCCAAAACGATCTTAGAACAAAGTCTGAGAACTCTTCACATTTTCAAAAGTTACTACAAAGCTACAATAATTAACAGTATATTGTATTATACATAAGGACAGGCCTATAGATCAATGGAATAGAACCAAGAATCTGGAAATAAACCACACATTTATGATAGCTGATTTTTTTTTAGGGGGGGAGTCCCTAAAGTTTTATAGCTATCACTTCAGAATGTTTTATCGCAGTTACTGGTATTTATATTCAGGACATAGTTAAGTGTGTATATATTTTTTAACATGGATGTTATATAATATATTTTTCTGTGACTATATTTTCATTCAACAGTATACCTTGGACATTTTTTATGCCAGAAAATATGGATCTGTCACATCTTTTAAAATAATCATATACTAAACATGTACCATGATATGATAGTTGATTTTTGATGAAGATGTTGCATTAGTGTCCTATTGCTGCTATAAGAAATGACCACAAAGTTAGTGATAAAATTTAAAACAACATAAATTGTCTTACAGTGCAGGAGGTGAAAAGTCCAAAATAAGTCTCACAGGTGTCAGCCGGACTAGTTCCTACTGGAAGCTCCAAGGGATATTCTGTTTCTTTCCTCTTCCAGTTTCTAGAGGCTGCTGGTATTCATGGCTACGTCAGTCTAACCTCTGCTTCATTTTCATATCACCCTCTGTGTTGGGCCATTCTGTGATTCTCTTATAAGGACCCTTTTAATTACATCTTGACCACCTCATAATCCAGGATTATCTCTCTATCACAAGGTACTTAACCACATCTGCAGAGTCCCTTTTACTATATAAAGTAACTTTCACTAGCCTCAGGGACTAGGACATGGTGAAGCTATTGTTCAGCGTAACACAGATGGCAGTGCAATTTAATGAAGAGAAAATAGTCTTTTCAACAAATGGTGCTTCGACAGCTGGATATCCACATGCAGAGAATGAATCTGTACTACTCTCACAGCATATACAAAAATTAACTCAAAATAGATCAAAGACCAAATGTAAGAGCTAAAACTATAAAACTCTTAAAAACACCAGTATAAATATTCGTAATCTTAGATCAGGCAGTGGGTACCTGAAGTTCAAGTAACCGAAGGGAAAAGAAGGTAATTTGGATTTCAACAAAATTTAAAACTTGTGCAATTCAAAGGACGTAATCAGGAAAGTGCAAACACACCCACAGAGCGGGAGAAAATATTTGGAAATCATATATTTTATAAGGATCTAGTATCCAGGATATATAAAGAAATCTTATGACTCAAAATGAAGAAGACAGACAACCTAATTAATCGATGGGCACAGGACTTGAATAGACATTTCTCCAAAGAAGATATACAAATGACCAGTAAGCACATGAAAAGATGCTCAAATGCTGAACATCAGTATTCATTAGGGAAGTACAAAATGCAACCGCAATGAGATGACACTCCACACCCACTAAGATGCCTATAATCAAAAAACTGATAATATTTTCTCCCATTCTGTGGGTTGTCTTTTCGTCTTGTTTATGGTTTCCTTTGCTGTGCAAAAGCTTTTAAGTTTCATTAGGTCCCATTTGTTTATTTTTTATTTTACTTTCATTACTCTAGGAGGTGGGTCAAAAAAGATCTTGCTGTGATTTATGTCATAGAGTGTTCTGCCTGTGTTTTCCCCTAAGAGTTTTATAGTGTCTGGCCTTAAAACAAAACAAAACAAAAAACTGACAATAATAAGTGTTGATAAGAATGTAGAGAGAGTAATTGCAACCCTCATGCATTGTTGGTAGAAATGTGAAATGTTGTAGCTATTTTGGAAAACTCATGGACAGCTCCTCAGAAAGGCAAACGTAGTTTCCACATGACACAGGAGTTCCACTCCTAGGTAAATAACCAAGAGAACTGAAAATATATATCCACACAGATACTTGTACACAAATGTCCATAGCAGCATTATTCATAAGAGCCAAAAGATGGAAACAACACAAATGTTAATCCACTTGAAGAATGGATAAACAAATCTGGTATATCCACAAAATTGAATGTTACTCGTTCATAAACAATAATGAAATACTTATTCATGCTATGACATGGGTGAACTTTGAAAAAATTATGCTAAGTCAAAGTAAAAAGATACAAAAGGCCATGTATTATGATTTCATTTACATGAAATGTCCAAATAGGCCAATCTATATAGAGGCAAAAAGCAGATGAGTGGTTGGTTGCCAGGGGGACGGGGAAGGAGAGAATGGGTAGTGACTGCTAACAGATAAAGGGTTTCTTTCTGAGGTGAATAAAATATTATAAAGTTAGAGATAATGATGATGGTTGCACAACTTTGTAAATATATTAAAAACAGAATTGTGTACTTTAAAAGAGTGAATTTTATGGGATATAAATTATATACCATTTTTTTAATGAAGAAGGAAAGTAGTAGGTGGTAAGGCACATTTGACCCGAGGACATAATTTTCCAACACCAACACAAGAGAAAACAATTTGCGTGCTCTTTATCCAGTGTCTAAGGAGATTCTGGGTTTTACACAGTAGAAAATCAGGAAAGCCCTGGTGAATTAAAGCATTAGCAAAAAAGAAAGTACAAGAGGTCTGCTTGCAACTGTTAAAAGCTCCAACTGTTAAAAGATCCTTAACTGTTGTTATCACATGACATTTATCTTTAATGAAGAATAATTTTCATGATATTCATACTCTTTTCTTTCTATTCCTAATCAATAACTTAATCTCTACCTTGTATGTAGTAACTGATCCCTAAATTGTGAATAGTTTTAAATTAAAACTTTCAGCATAGGGCACTTTTTATGTCTCAGCTATAAAATTAAAGACTTTTCCTTTTTAGAAGGAATCATTTCGTGCTCAAGAGAAATGTCAAAAATTGATGTGACTATGGAATTGTAAATAGTCTTTTGTATCTTTATCGGAAATAATAATATGTCTAGAATGATCCAGGTTGTTTTGCTGGCTTAGCTGTTACTGATTGGGCATCTCTTTTTCTCTTTAATGTATTAGGTGATACGGAGGATGAGGAAGGATAAAAATCCAAGACATTTGTCTCTTTCAGTGTGTCACATCTCCCAAGTTTTGAGGGTGCAGTGTTAATAACTGTTCAAAGTTAATGAGGTTAATGTAGATGAGAGTGCAGGTGTATTTTTGATGAAGAAAATAACGCAGTTGGAAGAGATGATCATACAGTTTACTTCCAGCTCCAAAATTTCTTCAACTCCATGCCTCAGTGCTAATCTTACTCAAACAAACATTACTTCTTATAGTGAACCCTCTCAGACTTTCTAAAGCTCATATACCATTACTGTACTTCTCTTGAGAATAAGTATTAATGTCAGGTTATGAAGAGAAAAGCTAGACCCCAAGAGACCCTTAAGTTAGCTGCCAGGAATCAATGGCAGAACCTGAATCATAACCCCTTTCTCATGGCTCTCTTCATACTCCTCTGCTCACTAGACCACAGATAATCTTTAACACAGTATAAAGGATCACGTCACCCATCACTGAAATGAAGCCACCCCCGCAGAGGAACTCATTATCAACTTAATAGGATCCAACCAAGGAATCCAGTAATGGAGGGCAGGAATTCAATCCAAGTAAAGTACTTGATGCCGCCCATCTCCTAAATTGCTCTACGGATGCCATGTCATTAGTCCAAAGCAGTGTGGTTCCTGCTAAGGAAGACTATTTTAACAGACCTACACACACACACCAAGTGAGATGCCAGCTCAGGTCTAGAACCATAAGCCCTATACTTCCTAGCATTCAGTTCAACATGCATTTATCGTGAGCCTATTTTGGGCCCTGCACATGTCAGATGCTAAGTGCAACATAAGAGATATGCAAGAGATGGTCCCTATCTTCAGAGAGATCCAGTGGTCACTGTGAGCCTGGCTCCCTCATACCAGCAGGGTCTGCTTTTAGTTAGCAGACATGTTGAGTCCTGAACGCCTCGAATATTACCTGCCTTCAGGGAAAGAAAAAGTCCTTTCAGGAGCTTGTATTTTTCATAATTAATTCAAGGCATCCACGATTGGGATGGGGAACTGGGGTTACACTGTCCAATTACTATCATCTATATTCAGAGAAATCAAACATGAAATCAGAGATGAGAGAATTTTGAAATAATAAAATCTAAATCTCTGAATTCATTTGGATATCTGCTTTGAAATGTTGGGACCAGAGTACAGTTACAAGCAATTAGATTTGAATAATTGATACATAATACTAATGTTCCTGTAAAGTTAATTGCAAAGAGGGCACAACTTTTAACTCCAAGTCATACCAGCATCATGGTTTGGTCTGTGTACATTTTTTAAGAACATGCTTAGGAGAATATTTCTGTAGTCATTTGTTCATTTTTATACCAATATATATCTATTGAGCACAGAGTATAACCCAGGGACACAGTGTATAAGTTCTCTTATTAGGGGGGTGGAGGTGGAGGAAGGATTGTTTATAGAAAATATGGTATCTGGAAATCTTAGTTCTCAGTAAATGTCTCAGAAAAGCTGTCACTGGTTGCACACGTGCTATGTATTCATGTTTTAGTTTTCAATTGAGTCCAGGTTTGTAGAACGTTGCCCACTTTATATGTAAATGGGTTAATTGATCACCCTGTAACACATTTTAAGAACTTCTTTGTTACGTTTTTCAAATAATCTGTGTTTTGCAAGTACCCAGGAATAGGTTCATCATTTATGTTGTGTATAGTGATATTTGCTTGTTAGACATGACTTCTACTTTACCATCAGCTGTCTTTCCTTTGGTCAAAACAAAATTTACTCAAATGGAGGTCAGGAACAGGTCTGCCTTAAACTAGCATTTTCCTTCAGCAGTCATCTTCTGGTTTTATCTTGTGAAGGGCCTAAAAGGTCTGTATCAGTCTTTGTCTCTTCTTCACTTTCTGCCTCAGGGGAAGCCTGTTTCCAACAAAATACTCTTTATTCCGTAAAGAAGCAGCTTTCAATTAGTCCCTAATAAGAGTCTCCAACTGATGAAATTAGGGTGGAAATCAGAGCCAGGATCGCAATTTATCACCATGTAAGTGAATGGCAGGGATTCCATTAGCCAATCAATCTTGCCTCTCATTTCTGCAAAGGTCAGGCTGTGCCACCCTTGGTTATAAAGCATCACTTGTGGCTCTGTTTCACTTTAACTTTGTCTTAGACACCTCAGGTTTGTTATGGAAGGACTCACACTAAGAGTTCATATTTTTAAAAGCCATTTTGTGCTGTGCCTGGCCTTGTATTTTAACTGGGAGAACTGTTAGGGCACAAGGCAGCCTTAGAACTGCTTCCTCGTGCATTTATCTGCAGAAGAAAAAGACTACTTTGTGTGTGTGACACATAATATCTTTGTGCAAAAGTCTCTTTATGATATTTTTTTATTTTCTTTCTTTCTTGCCCCAAACTATATGAAAATAATAATTATCTGGTTTTTTTCTTGGGTGAAAAATATACTGTCCTCTCCTGCCTTTTGTGATAGCGGGAGCATTTAGAAATTAGCCACATTAGGAATGGAGTTTGCAGACTGCAATTCTTATCTCTTTCCTTCTACTAGGCAGAAGGAAGGCCATTTCTGAGGGCTCCTTCTTTTGTTCTGTTCTCTCTAACTCCCTGATAGACTTTGGAGTAAGTGACAGATGAGAACCAATGCATTTTAGAGTAGGAAAGATTTGTTTGTTGCAATGATTAAGAGACGGTAACATGGTGGGCCCAGAGTTCTCACTGCACGATAGGAAACACGTGAAAAGTCGTTTCTTGCCAATTTGGGCCTTTCCTTTGGGACTTGGTCCTAGAAGCCAGTTTTATGCTTGCCTACGGTGAATATTGGGAAGTTCTGAGCAAACCTCCCAAAGACTAGATTGCTTTTCAGGTCACACATGGTCTCAGATTTAGCCCAACTAAGCCAAGATAAGATGAAATAAGATGGTAAAAGTATTATGTGAAGAAGTTTTCTTGGCAAACATCCAAGTTTCTGCCGCTCTGCTCATTAGCAATACCCCCTGGGATTCAGGGCACTGGGGAAGCTGATGCCTTGTCTTCTTTCTTCCAATTCTGTTGGTAAAAAAGAGGAAACTTGAATGCGTCACTAGGTTCTAGAATATGCTAATCTTAAATGAGTTCAAAAAGTAGCATTAAGGTTTTACTTGTCTCTTTCATGTTCACCACCAAATCTTGGTATCTCTTCTTCCTTGTTTGTTGGAAGCTTTGTGAAAATAGTAGATATGCTGATTATTTTTTCATAACCGTAACCTCGTATCGGGACCACTTCACCTTTCTCAGTGCTCTCACACGTTCCCATCTCATCTTCCTCATGTTTAAGATGACTTACGTGTCCCGAACTTCATTTGGAATGTCTCTCTTGATATAAATCTCAGCAGTTTTAGTGCTGCGTGCCCATTATCTACCAATTAAATTCTCCCTCATCAAATTTCCCATTTTCTTACCCCAGGTGGCTGCAGTCTTCAAGCTTCATCCTGTATGTATCAGGGCCTTGTGTATAGTTTATGAGAATTAGATTTAGATTTTCGTTTATTTGCTTGGTTGACAAATCTCTCGTCTGAAGTAGGTCCTAGTAGATTAATCCCAACTAGGGCTACCCATCCTTGTCCATTTGTATCTGATAGTTCAGCCACACACACATAGGATTTCTTTGCCCAAGGAATGTGCAACTTAGATCATACTGCTTCTTTACACAAATACATTTTTTATAACTCAAATTACATTGATTTCCTAGGCATGCTCCAATAGGCTTCTTACATTCGAGTGCAGAGACAGTTGCCTGTATCCTAGAGTAAGGATAGCATGATGCTCTCAACTACTGAGAATGAGTGAGAGCTATACAACACCCTCTCCCAGCAAAGGAAGGTAACGGTTTTCCCCAAAGCCTTCACTTGTGTTGGACACTTACATAATGAGTTGCAAGTCTCGGGCTTAAATCCCTTCTCCTCCCTTTCTTGATAAACCTCAAACAATACCATATACCTTTCTGACTTATCCTTTGGGCATCTGTTTGTGAGAACTGAGATCCGCTAATCTCTGCTTTAGCACTGCCTTATACCTATAACTTGTAAAACTTTTGTTACCTGCCAGAAGCCAAAGTGGTCTCTGTTTCAGACTCTCTTTTGTATTGCCACAGAGAAAGAAAGTTTTCCTTTCTCACCTGATTTCTGGTGGTCATATTCTGGACCCAGACTTACTTTGTCTGTATCTGTCTCTCTCTCTCTCTATCTAATCTGTACACTAGACCCCTAGACAGCATCTTATAGATGCTAAGAGCAGAAAGGTTCTTTCACTGGTCAGGTTTCCATGGTACAATCCAACCCCCTCTGAGACATGTAACTCTTTTTAATTTTATGGTGGTAAGAACACTTAACATAAGATAGCCCTACCCCCTTAACAGATTTTAAGTCGATAATACAGTATTGTTATCCATAGGCAGTACTGTACAGCAGATCTCCAGAGCTTTTCATGTGAAATTTTTTGCCCATTGATTGGCAATTCCCTGTTTGTCCCTCCCTGCGGCCCCTGGCAACCACGATCCTATTCTTTGCTTCAGTGAGTTTGACTATCGGATATACCTCATATATGTATATTCATACAGTATTTATCCTTATGAGATTGGCTTATTTTACATAATATCCTCAAGATTCATCCATAACCTCTTTTCTGAAGGGTTACGTGTTCAGCTCTTCCAAAGTTTTCTGGAAGTATCGATCATAGCTGGCATGGGATTGCTTTTTGTTTCTTTTGGGTTTTTTTTTTTCCACTTCAGCTTGACTGATAACTGCAATCTGTTCTATGAAAATCCAAAGGGCCACTGTGACAGTAGTCCCTGGTATACTGTGAGCAATCTACAAAATTCCATCTGCTCTCCTATCACAGCATGGCAGTGGGCAGCATCTCCCAGGGGACTGGAGAAGGCAATCCAGACTCTGGAGTGAGTTTCCCTCTCTCATTCTATTGGTTATGATTGCTTACACTGCTGTGGTACAGAGAGTGGGCTTTATAGTTCAACTTGCCCCAAGTTGCCTGTGTCAGTGTGCTCTGCCAGTTCTGTATCACATACCAGGCACAGAGGGATTCTGCTTAGTGCTCGTGTGCGCGCGCACACACACTTTACTGTAGAATATCCTGTGCTTTATGGGATCTGCACAACAACAGCTTTTGTTGCTAATGTCCCTTACCATGTAGTCCACTTTAAGGCCATAGTTTATTTTTATAGTTGCTTAAATGTCACAAATAAGAAATGTAAATCTGCCAAAGGAGAAATATAATGCTATGCAGTAAAAAAAACGAAGGCATTTCTGCTTATTCACCATTATAAATAATCTACGTTACATCAGCACAGATTACTGAGCTTAACCATGGCCTTTTGGATGAGGGCTTTGTGGTTCTCCTCTTTTAAATACCCTCTGTAATGGGTGGCCCGTGTGTGACATCCTTGAATGCGAAGGAAACATGAGGAAGGGGAAGAAGTACATGCATGGCTTGAGGCCACATTTACTCAATCTCAGTACCCAGCTCTCCCATCTCCCATCCCTCCACCCCCTGCCATGGGGGGAGGAAAATAAGACTATGTGGATGGTAGAGACAGTTTAGCCGTGCATGGGTGTCGGTCTTGATAATGAGGACCCTATGCTTAAAAGGTCAGCAGTGATATTCAGACCAGAGGGAAGGGGTTAAGTGTTATAGACCACTGGAAAATAAAAAGTACAGAATCTAGAGGTTAGAACTTCTCAGGAAAATTTTATTTCAATATTCACTTTTAGAAAGAGGGCTTCTCTGTAGAACATCTTATCAAAATATAAACAATGTAGGGCATAGCCTCCTTTTCAGTTTATTTATTCTCTTCTTTACATGTAAAGGCAGTGGTTCCCTGAGTGTTTGATACGAGGACCTTGTGCTCTTAGTTAGCCTGGGTTGAGAAAATTCCTAATGAGTGATTTCAAATTCAGCAGTTCCTTCAAATGAAATTAAAACTTTAAAATCACATTCCCTGCCTTCATTTGACAAGTGGTGGGACTAACATGTATGAGATTATATTATTCATTGAGACTACAGACAAGGTTTGGAACGAGAATGCACTCACGGACCCCTTGCAACAATGTGACAGTTCTTCGGATCTGCAAGCTTGGAAACCACTATACTTAGGAGATAGGGAATGAAACTACCATGGTCATTATTTTAATAAACTTCCCATTGGCTTTAAAGTTCAACACTTTGTCAATAAATCTTGCAAATAAAACTCATTCAGCATTATTAAGTTCATTTTTAGATTTTTTTAACATCAAAATTGAAAAGAAAATATATAATGCATGTTTAAAATCAATGGTGAGGGCTTCCCGGGTGGCGCAGTGGTTAAGAATCCACCTGCCAAGGCAGGGAACATGGGTTCGAGCCCTGGTCCGGGAAGATCCTGCATGCCACGGAGCAACTAAGCCCGTGCGCCACAACTACTGAGCCTGCGCTCCAGAGCCCGTGAGCCACAAGTACTAAAGCCCATGTGCCTAGAGCCCGTGCTCTGCAACAAGAGAAGCCACCGCAGTGAGAAGCCCCTGCTCGCTGCAACGAAGGCCCAACGCAGCCAAATATATTAAATAAATAAAGAAAGAAAGAAATAAAACCAACGGTGAATCTAACATACCAGGGATGATGGTAAGCTCAGAGAATTCTCAAGAAGCTAAGGAGGTAGTGTGGGAAAACATCTGGGAAGAGGAGGTTAGTCAGGGCCTCAGACTTGAACGTCTGGGCTAAAACTGACAGTTACCCACACCCTATATTGTGGATCACCAGACTCCAGATCTCCATAAAATCCTGACTCCAGGTGCTGCCCTTTTGAGCAACTCATAGCACAAAATGACAGGCATAATGATTTTCCCACAGATACCAATTTAAAACCATTCGTGGACTATTGTTTTAACCCATCATCTTCACACAAAGGGTTGCAACCTTTCAAAAGACACAGGCCTAATCTTGCTTTAAATTTGCAAGTTTTCTGAGACATTTTTTGGATTTTTGAAATTGTGAAAAGATATTCCATACCTAAAGACTAGGAATGAATCGCGTAGGCAATATTCCTTTCTACATAAAGTTATATGCATCATTTACTGTATAGACATCTTTGAATATTCAGCTCTTGGTCTTCCTTTTTCAGGAATTTATAAATGTTAGCATTATCTTCATCATTGAAAAGATAGTGACTGGCTCTCGAAGCATGGTGATGTGCTTGTACAAGCTAAACAGGCAGAGCCGGTGAACTCTTGGCATCACCAGGGTGGGATTCTCAAATAATCTCAGTTTAAGCACCAGCCTCGTCATTTATAAGCCATAAATGACTCACTTAGCTTCTTCAAATTTCAGTTATTTTTACCTGTAAATAGGGATCACACCAACATTTTCTAACTCAAATGATTGTGGTGATCAAGACCTAAGACATGGAATGTCTTGTATAAGCCATAAAGATCCACAGAGTGTTACTGTGTAACCACTGATGACCAAGGACTAGTGATGGGTGGGCTCATTGTAAAGCATGCGGCTGCAGTTGCATTAGAACTGAACTTTTTAGCATTGCATGTATACACTACGTTGTACACAAACAAATTATAAATGCATGATGAACAAAAATGGAAACCAAAGATTATTTGTGTAAATGTGATAATTTCCAGCCAGTAAGACAAGTCGTAATGAGTCGTGAAGAGCATAACTTCACGGCTGACTGAATAAGAAAAGGGACAGAATTTGGTAAGTTGAAGGAAGGTGTAGCCTAGAGGACCCTTCTGAAAGGAAAGAGTAAGCCCTGGAGGAAGAAAGAAAGTATAGACCAGCAGAAAATGGCTAGCGGGGAAGTTCTTTGAATTAAGGGATGAGAATCGTAGACCTAATCAGAGGCAAATTTGTGCACTTTTGGCTGAGAACTCACAACCTTTTGCGGGAGAAGGAAGCCCGTAGTGCTTTACCGATCTTACCACTCCTAGAGACCATTTCCTCTCACATTCCAATGGGACAGACCCTGGCTCTGCCTTGCAGGAATCTCTAGTCCCAATTGGACCTTTGAACTCATGTTCAAGTTCCAAGCAGCACAGTGCCCAGCATGGAGGTCTCAAGCCTGAAGTTTTCTACCTGGGTCTTGACTGGCAGCTTCACTGGAGCAAAAATTTATTCTATAGAAAATTGGAGGCCATGACTTTTCCTTTCTTTCTTTCTTTTTTTTTCTTTTTTAATTCTGGTTGTTGTTGGATTATTTGCTTTATTTGAGCCCTTGAACCCTAAGACTCTGATGTACAATAATGATACCTGCTGAACCCCAATGAGACCCTGCTTCCAAGTTTATACCAGTCAGTCCATAGATGGAGAGTAATTTCAGAAAACAGTCCTTAGTTAAATTGATCAGTTACAGTGAGCAAAGGCTTATTTAATAAATATTAAAAGACTGACTAAATGAATGAGTTTATGATATGACTCTAGAACTACAAAATTATAAAAACACAGTTCCCTCCTTTATCAAAAATAAGGTGACCATATGTGTGTGGGTTTTTCTCTGGGCTTTCTATCCTGTTCCATTGATCTATCTTTCTGTTTTTGTGCCAGTACCATACTGTCTTGATTACTGGAGCTTTGTAGTATAATCTGAAGTCAGGGAGCCTGATTCCTCCAGCTCTGTTTTTCTTTCTCAAGATTGCTTTAGCTATTTGGGGTCTTTTGTGTTTCCATACAAATTGTAACATTTTTTGTTCTAGTTCTGTGAAGAATGCCATTGGTACTTTGATAGGGATTGCATTGAATCTGTAGATTGCTTTGGGTAGTAGAGTCATTTTCACAATGTTGTTTCTTCCAATCCAAGAACATGGTATATCTCTCCATCTGTTTCTATCATCTTTAATTTCTTTCATCAGTGTCTTATAGTTTTCTGCATACAGGTCTTTTGTCTCCTTAGGTAGATTTATTCCTAGGTATTTTATTGTTTTTGCTGCAATGGTAAATGGGAGTGTTTCCTTAATTTCTCTTGGAAGGTGTGGAAACCTAAGTTGATGTTATAAAATTTTATTTCCTTGGGTCTGTAGCAATACACCCCTTCCCCCATCTGGTGTCATAGGGATGTCTTGCTGGTCCAGCTGCCCACTCTCTCTAATATACATCAATCAGGATTGCACACACGTACTGCAATCCATTGGTAGTGGCTGCCTGGCCTTCAGTGTAGGAAAAGATGCTGAAAAAGAACACTATACATGACTAGTAATGTCTGCCATGGGCACGGGCATGAAGAATGAGATTAGAACACTCCCTAACACCATACACAAAAATAAACTCAAAATGGATTAAAGAACTAAATGTAAGGCCAGACATTATAAAACTCTTAGAGGAAAACATAGGTAGAACAATTTATGACATAAATCACAGCAAGATCCTTTTTGACCCACCTCCTAGAGAAATGGAAATGAAAACAAAAATAAACAAATGGGACCTAATGAAACTTAAAACCTTTTGCACAGCAAAGGAAACCATAAACAAGACAAAAAGACAACCCTCAGAATGGGAGAAAATATTTGCAAATGAAGAAACTGACAAAGGATTAATCTCCAAAATTTACAAGCAGCTCATGCAGCTCAATATCAAAAAAAACAAATGACCCAATCCAAAAATGGGCAGAAGACCTAAATAGACATTTCTCCAAAGAAGATATACAGATTGCCAACAAACACATGAAAGAATGCTCAACATCAATCATTAGAGAAATGCAAATCAAAACTACAATGAGGTATCACCTCACACCAGTCAGAATGGGCATCATCACAAAATCTAGAAACAATAAACGCTGGAGAGGGTGTGGAGAAAAGGGAACCCTCTTACACTGTTGGTGGGAATGTAAACTGATACAGCCACTATGGAGAAACAGTACGGAGGTTCCTTAAAAAACTAAAAATAGAACTACCATACGACCCAGCAATCCCACTACTGGGCATATACCCTGAGAAAACCATAATTCAAAAGAGTCATGTACCACAATGTTCATTGCAGCACTATTTACAGTAGCCGGGACATGGAAGCAACCTAAGCATCCATCGACAGATGAATGGATAAAGAAGATGTGGCACATATATACAATGGAATATTACTCAGCTATAAAAAGAAACGAAATTGAGTTATTTGTAGTGAGGTGAATGGACCTAGAGTCTGTCATACAGAGTGAAGTAAGTCAGAAAGAGAAAAACAAATACTGTATGCTAACACATATATATGGAATCTAAAAAAAAAAAATGATTCTGAAGAACCTAGGAGCAAGACAAGAATAAAGACGCAGATGTAGAGAATGGACTTGAGACACGGGGAGGGGGAAGGGTAAGCTGGGATGAAGTGAGAAAGTGGCATGGACTTATATATACTACCAAGTGTAAAATAGATAAATAGCTAGCTAGTGGGAAGCAGCCGCATAGCACAGGGAGATCAGCTCAGTGCTCTGTGACCACCTAGACAGGTGGGAAGGAGACACAAGAGGGAGGAGATATGGGGATATATGTATATGTATAGCTGATTCACTTTGTTATAAAGCAGAAACTAACACAGCATTGTAAAGCAATTATACTCCAATAAAGATGTTAAAAAAACAATTCCCCAATAAAGAAGTAATAAATAGGACTCATTACCAGGAGAATGAAATGTTACTTCTCTCAGAGGATTTAGATTTTTCAGTGGCATTTCTCAGCATCGGTGGCCCTGTTAAACCCTGTTATTTTCTTCCTAATTTGTGCCATTTGGAAATGATTTTCATTTAACTTTCCCATGGCTCATTTTTCTCCTTCAGAACTTTTCCACATGATTCCCCGATAAAGTCCATGCTTTAACACATTTCCATTATGAAACTATAATAAGTGCCAACCAGATACCAGTATGAAATAGCCAGAACATAAAGGACTGACATGAGAAGAAATTGGGCATCTGGGTAGTCAATGTTTATTCTTGATGGCCTGCTGCCTTTTTGCCTCTTGTGGGTGTTTTTGATCCTCTAGGTAAGATTCCTTGCCTGATGAAAAAGATCTCTAAACAAACAGCTCTCACACTTCTTTAGGGACAGCCTTTCTTTCCCATAACAGAAATCGTCAGGCAGCACCTTTTGCTAATGTAATGATGGCTGTTCTTCATCAAAGCCCCGTAATGGAAAGAAAAGGGTTTCATTTTTGTTCCCTCTTACTGTCCTTTGGGCTTTGTAAAACACCCCTTCTACATTCCATTTATGAGCCTGTTTTCTCTAGAAAATTAAGTGAGGCTCATTTAGCAATCTGTGCCCCTTCAAACATTGGTTTCAATTCAACAAATACTGATTGGGCATCACCCCCTCCTCTGAATGTTTTACAAAATGCAGACATCGTAGAAGCATAGTCCCTGGCTTCCTAAGACTCACAAGTTTTGTTCAGGTAGTCATATAAACAAACACTGAGCGTCCGGGTCTGGCTTTGGTTAAAACCAGAAGCGTATTTATGAGTAGAGGGTTCACATTGTTTTTCTCTTGGCATATTCTTTCAGTATGATTTATAGTACAAAGGAGACATTAAGACTAAAGTTAGCAGAAAAGCTCAAGTAGATGAGAGAATAGGAGACACATAGAGAGGAGTCAAGGTGATGACTTCCTTGAATGTGTTTCCTCCCCAAGCTCCACACAGTGTGGCCCTAATTGCCACCACTGGCCCAGCCTTGCACATGGCATCTGACTACATCTGTCTACAAATCTGCTTAAAACTGAAACTCTCACTGAGTAACAAAGACATGCCCAATGGAGTCATGGGAAAGGCCTTGTGGAAGTGGTGGGAGTCACTTGGACTTTGGATGAAGGTAGGGATTTGTCAGCCAGAAGTGACAGTATAAGCAATATTAAAATGGCAGACACATTGGGGAAAAAATCAGGTAAATCCACGTGATGGAGAATCTCCTTCAAGAGGTCCCGTTTTTACACCGTTATTCAAGAAGGTGGGTCAACATCTCCCTACGCAGACCTGCTCCCTGCCTTCCAGTAGCCTGGCGATGAGGTTAGCGACTCTGCTACAGATGTAAATCACTGGGGCATAGAGAATAAAAACAGTAAGCCAGTACCTGACCAGGTGTTCAAATGTGTGTATCAAAGGTACATGCAACTAAACAGTTTTTCATTTTCCATCTGACCTTGGGGCTTTATACGGGAGGGAGGGGGAAAGTGTAAGCTCTGCTTAGTATCGAGAGCTTTAGAAAAATAGGTCCATCTCAGAGTCTATCCTATCCGCTTGCTCTCAGATTCATGCATGAGCTGTGGGAAAAATTACTTTTTTAGTTAATTTCTTCATCTCCCCCATTTGTGCAGAGTGCTTTAGCAGACTTTCTTATATCTCATAGGAAAGCCAAAAAGCTTTCTTTAAATTGTCTGATACATATTGAAGTGTTTATAGAACAAACCTGTAAATTCAGTGACAGCTTAATTTCCATGGTGAAGCTGGGTCAGCTAAACCCTCAACTGTCATGAGCTTCGTTCCCTGGTGTCTCTTAGATTCGGGTCACGTCTTTTCATTTTCATAGATTTTTTTCCCTTACCTTTATGAGTTTTAGGGGGCAGACTTTTTTCCTTTCCAAGTTATTACTTCCTTATTCTAATGTAGGCACTGCTGCTGACCCTCTCATTCCATTCTTGTCAGCATTCACAGCATGAAATGTGATTCTTTTATTACTTAATTCCTTCCTTTCCTCACATCCATTTCCACTTCTATTTTCCCATCTCCTTTCATTTTGCCCTCACACATTTTTCACTTTGCGGTTTCCCTTATTGTTGTATGCTCTACATGAGAGCCAAATCGAACCCCACAGTTAAAAATAGTTTCTGACATTATTTGTGATTCCTAAGATGTAGTCTCGCCAATAACCTTTTCTCATCTGATTTCCATCTCACCTGCTGACAGTGCTCCAATCTTGTTTTCTGGTTATCCCATTACATAGTGCTTTCCCTTGCATTTAGTGGAAACTTGCAAGTAATGGTTCTGTTTGGATAGCACAGCCTAGTCATCATTTGCAATTTTATGGAATTGGAAAGGCAAGGGGGAGGAAAGGCATGGGGCTTAAGTCCTTGTTTAAAAGGAAAAGCACTAATTAACTATTTTGGTAATAGGTTGAATCACTACTCATCGGCATGCTACGCTAGAGCCATCTTTGTGATCTAGAGTAACATATCATATGACACAACAATTTTTTTTCTTACCAAGGGAGAACGCTGTGTTCACTATTGAGGAGTAACGCCTTTTAAATTCAGTCTTGAAGAGGCAAATTCAATTGACCACCCAATGGTATAAAATTTCAGGAGAAAATCATCACAAATAAATGCATAGGAAGTAACCTAAGAATTCATTGACTGTATTTATTGTTTCTACTATAAATCTCTATATATTCACAGTCAGTAATCATGCACAGCCTCTAACATGTGTGTGTTTGTCTTGTGTATGTGTGTGTCTGTGTGTTCTAGCTATGCTCTGAAAACATCCTACACATCTCTAAATTCATATAAAACCACAATGCCCAGAAGGCTAAATGATTGCCTATTAGCATTGATCATTTGGGGACATAAAAAGAAATTTCTGGTGCAAATAATACCACTTTGCTTTTGCTTTCTAAGAACCTTATATTCAAGAGTAAATTTGCCTTACCTCTATTTGTGTCAATTGACATTGTAAAGTACATCTGAGAATACAGTATACCATATAATTGAGAGCTGGACCATCTTAATAGATGCTGTGTGAGCTCTTTGAGGAAATGAAAAGGTAATGGAATTCCTGTTCTTGGCGGTAGGTAAGGACTGTCCTTTGTTCTCTTCTGCAAAGGCATGCCATCATATTCTAGTTGATTTCCCCTGTATGTTTCTTTAGGTAAGTCAGTAATTTCAGAGAAGCCAAATATATCTTGCTTTTGGGGAATGCAGTTTGGCTCTTGGGGCCAGAGTAGAGTTCTTGGGTTCTGTTCAGCCGACTTTACTAAAAGATAGGCTATTTTTCCATAACTTGGATAGTGCCACATAATTTTCTTTTCCTTTCCTATTCTTGACAGGTACACGAGGCAGTCCCGTGTTACAGTGAGTGCAATCAGTATTCCTGGGTTGTAGAACACTGGTCTCCATGCAAAATCCACAATGAGCTGAGGTCCCTGCGCTGTGGAGGAGGAATGCAATCTAGGAAAATCAGGTGTGTGGAAATGGAGACACTGGGGAAATGTGGCAGTGGAATTTATATATTTTTATAAAAACAACAGTGTTGCTTATCCAGGTACACTCTGATTTTCACACAATATCCTCTGGCTTTGGGTCATCTTTAAGTATCCCTGGAAGTATATGTGCCTTGAGCTGCCATGTATATTGTGGGATTCCGTCTGCATCGCAGCCACAATCCTTAACATTTCCTGCAAATGATAGCAGTGGAAAAACCAACTGCATGGAGTACGCCCACATCCCTGCAGTGATATGTGGCCATCACTGCTAACAAATTAGGGGATTCTGACTGTGATGCCATGTCTCTCTTTTGTGCTGTGTTAGTAAAATTGATGGACATTGTCTTAATTTTGGATGTCAGTACATTGAAAGGTCAATTTAAGGCCTTTAATAATTTCCACTGTTAGCCTTGGAAACTAATATGAGAATACCTATGAACAGTAATGATATATTTTAATATAAAAAGAACACAGCTCTGAAAGAATTTAGTGAATACTCAGTTATTTACTGAGGGAGTTTGTTTAACATTTTTGTTTGGTAAATACAGCAGTGGTGCAAAGGAAACAGCTGGCCTGAGTTCATCAAAAAAGTCTATTTAGAAATGATTTGGGAAGAAAGAAGGATAATTTTATTACCAACTGAGGAAAATAGCAATAAATGTTAGAGAATGAATAAGCAAAAGCCAAAATATTAATCGTAAACAATGATTTAGTATGTAAAATCAAGAAGAAAACCCAGTGTGGTCAACTATTCAGTTGCATGAGCGTAGTGTATCATTTTGCTAGATTTAGGAAGTTCCATTTCAAGTGGACACACGGTGCCCAAAGCAGGTAACTCCCTATCAAGTTATCTATGAAGTCAGTTGCCAAGGCAGAGCTTACTTCTATGTGTTTATTGTTATTCAACACCAGTGAACTTACTTGATTCAGTAATTCAATACCCACCAATTCTGAGTCTTACCTAGTCCCAATGTTGCAAAATCACTGGTAAGCCTGTTGGAAGAAATAGCTGCTACCACAATCATAGACGTGCTCCTGATCACCAACCCAGGCAAAGGGTTAATAGACAAATTGTCTTTCCTTCCCTTTGTTCACTGCCTGTTCCCCTGGGGGCTAGTTGCTCAGGCTGCCAAACTTGGGCGTCTACCTCTTTTTCTTCAAAGTCTGTGTCTCTTTTTTTTTTTGACATCTTTATTGGAGTATAATTGCTTTACAATGGTGTGTTAGTTTCTGCTGTATAACAAAGTGAATCAGTTATACATATACATAAGTTCCCATATCTCTTCCCTCTTGCGTCTCCCTCCCTCCCACCCTCCCTATCCCACCCCTCTAGGCGGTCCCAAAGCACCGAGCTGATCTCCCTGTGCTATGCGGCTGCTTCCCACTAGCTATCTGTTTTACGTTTGGTAGTGTATATATGTCCATGCCTCTCTCTTGCTTTGTCACAGCTTACCCTGCCCCCTCCCCATATCCTCAAGTCCATTCTCTAGGAGGTCTGTGTCTTTATTCCGGTCTTACCCCTAGGTTCTTCATGACATTTTTTTCCTTAGATTCCGTATATATGTGTTAGCATATGGTAAATCTGTGTCTCTTCCGTCCTATTTTCTCATGGCTTTGAGAAATGATTGACCAGGCTAGCTTATCAAGTAATATGTGTAAATGAGCTGTGGTACTTCTCACTCTCATCCCAGCCTGGCCTCTTAGCAGTATTAAAGCAAAGTCTCAGGAGAGAAAGGAAAGCTTTAAGAGAATAAATTGCTCGTGGCAGAATTGTGGCAGGTTGATTGAGGAAAAACACACTTGAACAAGAGGGCCTTTAAGCCATGCCTCTCAGCTCAAATGGATGAAGCCTGATATAATAAAAATAACACAACCACTAGATATGTGTTATGGGCTGAATTGTGTCCCCCTGACCCAAATCTATGTATTGAAGTCCTAACCCGCAGTACCTCAAAATGTGGCTGTATTTGGAGACAGGGTCTTTAAAGAGGTAGTTAATGTTAAATGAGATCATTGGGGCAGGCTCTAATCCAATCTGACTGATGTCCTTATAAGAAGAGTAGATTAGGACATAGACACACACAGAGGAAAAAACCTTGTGAAAATACAGGTAGAAGGTGGCTATCTACAAGTCAAAGGAGAGAGCCCTCAGAAGAAACCAACCCTGCCAACACCTTGATCTCAGACTTTCAGCCTCAAGCCTTACACGTATGTTGTTTAAGCCACACAGTGTGTGATATTTTGTTATGGCAGCCCTAGCTAACTAACGCAGACTCACTGTGTTACATACTTTATATATATGTGAAGCAGGTTTTCCAGCCATATTGCTTTCCAAACCATTATTGACCTTAATAAAATGGTGTTATAATGAGTGAAACAGTTTATCCGTTTATCTTTGGTGAAACCTCCAAACTAGAGGACATCTTCATGGTTCATACATGACAGCAATCATTTATGAATTCAAAAACTATTTATGAATATTTGCCTTCTATGTATCAGGCGCTGGGGATGCAAAAGTGAACAAAACAAGTTACTGTCCTCAAAGAACTTAGAGCAGCAGGGAAAAAAATAAATGCATAAAATACTATATAATGGAATGTCTTTGCTATGAAATGCCAAGAAAAAAATAAAATTGGATTGGTGTGATGGAGGCTACTGTTTTGGAGAGGCTGGTCAGCAAAATATTTAAGCAGAGACCCGAAAAATGTGAGAGACTTAAATGAATGTAAAGATCTATATTAAGAGAATTCCAAGGGGAAGGAGTTCCAAAGCAGGAACCTTCTCGGCTTGTTATAACAAGATGGATTACACCACGTCCCATATGGCTGGTGTCAGTACTCAAATTGTATAGTCTTCTAAAATAAGGTTAAAATATATTTTTCTAACAGCATCATGAAGCTATGGGAGGTCTGAGACAGAGTGAATGACGTGCTCTTATTTACGTTTGAAAAGGACCTTGCTAGGTGGAGTATAGAGAAGGAATTTTGGGGTGTGTAAGCAGCAGCAGGGATGAAGGTTTGAATGACATCCCAGAATTCCAGGTGAGAGAGGCTGATGGTTAGACGGGCTTTGTACTAGGGAAGGTGGTGAGGTGGTCACATTTGGACTGTATCTGGAAGGTACAGATGACAGGATTTGCTTATAAAGTGATTGTAGAATGTGGAAGAAAGAGAAGTATCGAAGATGATTGCTAGGTTTCAGGGCCTGAGCAATCATGAGAATGGTGGTGTCATTTGTTGAGATGAGAAATATTAGAAGCAAATTTGAGAGAGAAAATCAAAAGCTAGCTTTGGAACACAATAAATTTGAGATATTGGCTTTCCAACTGAGAAGGCTTGGAGTGACAGATTGGAGTTCAGAGAGTAATGGGGGTGTAAATTAGGCGTCAGCTATAAATCTGAAATATATTGATAAGAAAGAAAGAAATTGCGCCCTGGGGAACACAGATATTCATAGATTAGAGCAAAGGGAAAGATCTTACAAATGAGACTGGGAAAGAGCCAGTCAAATAGAAGGAAGACCAAGAAAATGGGAAGAAGAGAGTTTTTCAAAAAAGAAAGAGTAATCAGTTGTTTCAAATGGTTCTGAGAAGTTTACTAAGATAAGAATTGGCTATTGAGTTTGGCAAAGGGGACTCTGTTGATGATCTTGATATGAGTTTTCTCTGGAATGGTAGTAAAAGTGTGATTAAAGTAAGTCCAAGAGGTAATAATGGAGGAAGAGGAGAGAGGATGTGGAGATAGCAAATATAGACATGCTTTAAAGCAGTCTTGTAATGAGCCTGAGTGGAAATGAAGGTGATGATCAAAGGGAGATATGGCAAGGAAATCGGTGATGCAGGATATGTAACTACAGGGGCATTTTCATTTGGGAACACCTTCAATTTCAGTCTTCTAAGTCTTTACTCTTGTGCTTGTCAGGACCCCTAGAAGACGCTCTTCTTAAATCACATGTGAAACAGATAATCCTAGCAACCAGTATTTGGGAAACCCAATGAAAAAAGGCTGATGTGGTAGACACAATGATGGCTCCCAAAGATATCCACATTCTAACCCCTGAAATCTGTGAATATGTTACCTTAAATAGCAAAAGATTCTTCACAGTTGTGATTAAGTTAAAGATCTTGAGATGGAAAGATTAGATTGTCCTGGATCCTCTGGATGGGAACATTTTATTCACCAGCGTCCTTCAAAGTGGATGAGGAGATGGGAAAGGAAAAACAGAAAATGTGACTAAAGGAGCAAGACACAGAGAGATACAAGGCTGCTGACTTTGAACACAGAGAAAGGGGCCATGGCCCCAAGGCATGGGGGTGGCTTCTAGAACATGAAAGAGGTAAGGAGACGATTCTCCTCTAGAGCCTCCAGAAAGGAATGCAGCTCCGCCAGAGCACTGACGTTAGCCTAGTGAGTTCCATGTTGGATTTCTATACTACAGAACTGAAAAGTAATAAATGTGCATTGTTTAAGTCACTAAGGTAGTAGTCATTCTTTTCAATATGTTAACTTCTCCTTAAACCCTGTTTTCAATATGATGTTCCCATCCTTAATTGGGCCATGTGTTCTCTAATCCAAAGACCTGTTTTGTGAACCTCTCCAGATAATAAACCTTCAGTTACCTGCAGGGGCAGGGCTGGGGCCATCACCTAGCTCTGGGAATTGGGGAATTGGGATTTGAGAGCTTAGGTACTTCTTAAACACACTCTCAATAAATCCTCCAGTTTTTCTACCTCACCTTCATTCACATTTCCAAAGGTAAATGCCTGAATTTTCCATGTGTTCTGATGTGTAAATGGAGTGACTTTCTTTTCCCTTGAAGGCTTAGTGATCAGTTTTCTGGGTGTGCTAAGTCAGTTACCACTAGCCTATCTATTTTCCATTTTTGCCTTTGTCCTCTCCCATGTTCTTTGTCCTTGTAGGATACTGCCTTACCCTCCCTCCTTTGTTTTGTTTTGTTAGTCTTTTTGTAACAAATTCCTTTACTATTGTTTTTGTGGCTTACTGGGAGTGAACAAAGACTAATGCATGTGTTCAACTGGACACCACTGACCAGAAGTATTACCTCTTCTTTTTCAGTGAAATCATAAAAGAACATCAGCTGAGAGTGTGCAGGCAAGAAGGAAAGCAATTTTCAGCTTTTAAGTTTGCCCAGGGAAAGACATTAAAGCCATTTCGTGGTCCCTCCTTCCACTATTGACTATTACCACAAAAGAAATTAAAGTCCGTAGATGACTCTGTACCTTGCCTCCCTATATTAGAAGGCACGACATCTTCTCTCCTTTTACCGTCCTCTGTTAACCTGCTTTATACAATATCTAAGTTTGTATTACTTAGCACCTCATAAAGTTTATTTTATTTTGCACCAGCTGATAGACTACTTTGCAGTTTTCCTGAATCAAAAAAAATATATTGTTTGCAGAAAAGAAACTCAGAATGTATAGGGTAATTCATTCCAGCATAGCGTGATTTGGGGAGCACCAAAAGCTCTCCAGCGCAGCCCTCTTAAAATGCTTATTCCTTGGTTGTGGCTTTGTGTCGGAAATTACCAGATCAGCACATGGCATCATTTAGCTCATCATCGTTGTCGTTTTCACCTTTACCTTGATCATTATCACTGGAAGAAGAAGGGATCTTGTCCCTATTTTTCTTTTTCAATTCTGTACCCCAGCACCCAAGTAAGGGCATGGTGCAGAGTAAGCCGCTCAAAATATTTATGAAATGAATCATTAGTAATAAATATCTTTGTATCCCAACACCTAGCAAAAGAGGCTTAAATATAGCGAGTCTTTATTAAACATTTTTGAGAAAATAATTTAAATATGAACTTCTAATTGGGATATGATATAAATGCAGAGAAATGCCCACAGCATAGGGGGCAGCTCCATGAATTTTCACAATATAAACTCACCTGTGTAACCAACCCAGAGGCCAAGACACAAAGTATTACCAGGACTACCTAAGCCCCTGGGTATCAACCAGTCCACCAAGCGTAACTGCTATTCTGTCTTCTGACACCATAGATGAGTATTGCCTATTTCTTAACTTTCTGTGAATGGAAACATGCAGACTATACTCTTTTGTGTCCAGCTTCTTTTGTTCAACCTTATGGTTGTGAGCTCCATTCATGCAACAGTAGTTTATGAATTCTCATTACTTTATAGCATTTAATTCAATGAGTTTATCACAATATATTTCTCTGTTTTACTGTGGCTGAATAAGTATTGTAGATATTCTACTGTTGATTCTAGTTCGGTTGATTATAAATAGTGGTGCTATGAACATTTTCAGGCAGGTTTTATTTTTGGGGGGGTGGTCCACATTTGTACACATTTCTCTTGTGTATATAAATAGAAGTGAAATTGTTGGGTTACATAGTATATATACGTTTAGATTTAGTAGATACTGCCAACTAGTTTGCCAAAGCATTTATGCTCCAACCAGCAGAGTGAGAAGAGCTACAATTGCTCCACATTCTTGGCAGCCCTTGATATTTACCATGGTTTTGATTTAAGCCGTTCTGGCAGGTAACACTTTGGTTTTAATTTGATTGAATCAATAACATGATTATTTATCTCATCTTCATCAGCACTTATCTCAGAGCAATTACAATATGTGCATCTATATAGCATGTGCTCAATTGCTGCATGAAAATGCTTGCTAATTGCCCTTTGGTTTATGATACGAAAATTCCTTACTGAAATGCAGAAAATACCTGAAAGAAAAATATGTTCAATTATTTTTTGCATAACTTTGCTATGACCTTAATTGTACTAAACAAAAACTAGGGAAGCTTAGATGCTCTGAAAGAGAAGTCTAGGAAAGGTCTGAGAGAGTCACGGGAACTGTGAAAGGTCTAGTTATTACAAAGTGATGGATTTATTCAGAGGAGAGTCTTCAAGATTTGTTACAATTTAAAAAAAAAAAAAGGGCTTCCCTGGTGGCGCAGTGGTTGAGAGTCCGCCTGCCGATGCAGGGGACACGGGTTTCGTGCCCCGGTCTGGGAAGATCCCGCATGCCGCGGAGTGGCGGGGCCCGTGAGCCATGGCCGCTGAGCCTGCACGTCCGGAGCCTGTGCTCCGCAATGGGAGAGGCCACAGCAGTGAGAGGCCCGCGTACCGCAAAAAAAAAAAAAAATTCTCTCTGTACTGAGACCTGAGTAAATATATTGTAGATAGTTCTATTTAGATGGAGAGTTCTTCAAAGATGACAATTGTCCCTTCTGCTTTGCCGAATAAAGGGCTCTGTCCTGAGTTATCACTCAGTAAAGCTGGACTGGCTGAGAAAGGATTTTTTTTTCCTGGTTTCTCTGCTGGTCTTATTTTATGTTTAACTATCTCTGAGGGGTAAGTAATTACGATACATCACAGCTATTTTAAATTTACTCCCCACTGTTTTAAACGATCAAGCTATCTCGTGATCTTGCTTTGCAGATGCGTGAATGCTGCCGATGGTGAAGGGGGAGCAGTGGATAACAGCCTTTGCGACCAGGATGAAATTCCCTCAGAAACCCAGTCTTGCTCTCTTCTGTGTCCCAGCGAATGTGTCATGTCTGAGTGGGGACCTTGGAGCAAATGCCCACAGGTAATTTCTTTTCCCTTGTCAGTGGCCTAATCCTCCAGGGCTGCCATCCCTTTTGTTCTCTGCACTTTCACAGTGCTGCTCTCCAAAGCATTCTTCTCATAACATGGGAAAATAATTTTGCCCAAGAAAGAAAAAAAAAAAAAATTTCAACAAGTGAAACTGAGCAATTTAAAATGCCAGTGCTTCCTTTAAGGCCTTTATCCTGGGAACACGAGCAAGGAAAATGAGCCTGTAATGATCACACTACGATTCGAATGCACGCCCATTGTTAAAGGGGCTTCTTTGGTACCAAAATGATCCTCATTATAATCTGTTGGTTCTAATCCATTGTTACCCTTGCAGAATCAATATATCTAAGTAGCTTAACTCCACTGTGTGATTTAGCTTCCGTTAGTGATGATCTGTTTTTGCCTTGTGCTATTTTCCCAAAATGAGGTGTTCTTTTGCCATGGTCTTCTTCCAAAGCTGACCAAAAAAACACTTTTTTTTAAAAGTCTAAAGCACTTGCCTTCTTCCTCTTTTTTTTTTTCAAAAAAAAAAATGGAAGCATAAGAGGAGTATGACAAAATATTCTTCACGTAGCGTGGTTCGACTTAATAATCTCAGAAGATAACGTTGGATATTTTAGACTTAACCTTTCTGCCTAAAAAGCTAAAAATCAAAATGAGGATGAGGAGCATATTTTATGGCTCCAAATGTTGGGAAGGAAAGAATTAGGATACTTTGATTTCAGTGGTGATACTGACAATTTATGGAAAGATTGTGGAAATCTTTGTATGAAAATGGAAAATATTTTTTTAAATTTTATTGCAGTGTAGTTGATTTACAATGTTGTGTTAATTTCTTCTGTACAGAAAAGTGACTCAGTTATACATATATATTTTTTCATATCCTTTTCCATTATGGTTTGTCACAGGATATTGAATATAGTTCCCTATGCTATACGGTAGAACCTTGTTGTTTATTCATCCTGTATCTAACAGTTTGCCTTTGCTAATCCCAAACTCCCAATCCATCCCTCCCCTGTCCCCCTCCCCCTTGGCAACCACAGGTCTGTTCTCTATATCTGTGAATCTGTTTTTGTTTCACAGATATGTTGATTTGTATCATATTTTAGATTCCACATATAAGTGACAATATGGTATTTGTCTTTCTCTTTCTGACTTACTTCGCTTAGTATGATCATCTCTAGTTGCATCCATGTTGCTACAAATGGCATTATTTCATTCTTTTTGATGGCTGAGTAATATTCTATTATATATATATATACACACCATACCTTCTTTATCCATTCTTCTGTTGATGGACATGTAGATTGTTTCCATGTCTTGGCTATTGTAAATAGTGCTGCTATGAACATAGGGGTGCATGTATCTTTTCAAATTATAGTTTTATCTGGGTATATGCCCAGGAGTGGGATTTTTGGATCATATGGCAACTCCATATTCTTAGTTTTTTGAGGAACCTCCATACTGTTTTCCATAGCAGCTGCACCAATTTACATTCCCACCAACAGTGTAGGTGAGTTCCCTTTTCTCCACACCCTCTCCAGCATTTGTTATTTGTAGACTTTTTAATGGTAGCCATTCTGACCGGTGTGAGGTGGTAACTCATTGTAGTTTTGATGTTCATTTCTGTAATGATTAGTGGTGTTGAGCATCTTTTCATGTGCCTATTTGCCACCTGTATGTCTTCTTTGGAGAAATGTCTAGGTCTTCTGCCCATTTTTTTGATTAGGTTGTTCGTTTTGTTGTTGTTGAGTTGTATGAGCCATTAGTATATTTTGGAAATTAAGCCCTTGTCAGTTGCATTGTTTGCAAATATTGTCTCCCATTCCACATTCTGTCGGTTGTCTTTTCACTTTGTTTATGGTTACCTTTGCTGTGCAAAAGCTTGTAAGTTTGATTGGGTCCCATTTGTTTATTTTTGTTTTTATTTCTATTGCCTTGGGAGAGTAACCTAATAAAACTTCGGCATGATTTACGTCAGAGAATGTTTTGCCTGGAAAATATTTTTGAAGTTAGTTAATACCTTATATTAGCAGTTTTTAATTGTTGATTCCTTATTAATTATTGAAAATTTATCTTTGATGTTTCTATAATTCTATTCCTGAAAGGGATTTTCCTTGTTCTTTGGGGATAGGACAATACAGTATTAAGATAAAGAGGGGGCTTCCCTGGTGGTGCAGTGGTTGAGAGTCCGCCTGCCGATGCAGGGGACACGGGTTCGTGCCCCGGTCCGGGAAGATCCCACATGCCACGGAGCGGCTGGGCCCGTGAGCCATGGCCGCTGAGCCTGTGCATCTGGAGCCTGTGCTCCACAACGGGAGAGGCCACAACAGTGAGAGGCCCGCGTACCGCAAAAAAAAAAAAAAAAAAAAAAGATAAAGAGGCACCAATAAAGGATAATTTGTAGGAGTGGAATGCTCGTCCTACTAAGTTATACACTTATTTTGTGTATAACTTGAATATAATGAGAGTTCACATTTCATGAGGACTTACTTTGTGCAAGACATGTGTAAGAATGATTCCCTTTAGCTCTTCCAATAATCCTGCTAAGTACCTCCTGTTACCAGTCCCATTGGACAGCCGAAGACACTGATTCTCAGAAAGGCTAAGTAGCTTTCAGAAAGTTTCACATTTACTAAGTGACGGAGCTGGGGATGAGCTGTATTCTGTCTGACGGAGCCAGTGCCTTTGATCTCACATTCTTGGCTCACTTGTCTTAGAAGAATTAAGGTAGATTTAGACTCACTACTTCTCTTTCTTTAAGTTGCAACATTTATTTTAAGAACAAAGCTAGTTGTTTGAGCTGTCTGTGTGATTATTCCATGACTGAGGACATACATTCACACTTTAGAAAGTGTGGCAGCATATACTCTGTATTAATCAACCTGCAGAAGAATTAGCAACCTGAAGAAGTTTAATTAATTGCAGAGGTCATTATCTTCCTCACTTCTTTTTTTCTAATTTGCTCACAGAAGACTCCATCAAGCTGTAATCACTTTGCCATGAAAACGTTGCCCCCTTAAGTCAAGGCATCTGGCCACTGAGCTAACATATTTGTCTTGGGAGCATTTTATACAATGTTGTGATGGCCCTGGCATTCTGTGTTTGCTTCTTCAGGTTTCTTGGAGGCAATTTCCTTTAAGGTCTGCTTCTCTAAACATAATCACTTTATTTTTGGAGTGTTTAGAAATTGGAGCTAGAGAGACTATTTTAACTTCCTTTCATGTGTCTGTGGAAGATGACACAGACAGTCACTTGCCTGTCAGCATGAAGTGAGAAGGTTGTTTTTTAAACTGCTTCTATTCCTTCTTCGTTACATAGTAATAATAATAGCTCGGACAACAACAACAATACTGTCATTGAGCACATCTTAGGGAACTGACACCGTGCTGAAGTTTCATAACTGCACTTTGCTAAGATGTTAGAACACTTATCCACGGTCACTCAGGTCTATCCGACCACAATGGCCTCGTCCTTTCTCAGAGGCACCCTGCTCTCAAGTGTAAATAAAGACTTTAGAATGGGAGAAACAAAAAAAGGTAATCAGGACTCATGCCTGAGTGTTTTCTCTATCTCCAGATACGTTGCATCATTTTAATAAATTGCAGCATCTTGGCATAATGCCCCAACATCACGGGTACTTAAGTGGTGCTTGATGGTGATCATGGTCATGATTATAGCAAAGTTAGCAAGCTGGATCTGCGTGCCTGAAGTTTAATTAGCACTTCAGTGTGCATTTCCTGAGAAAAAAGGAAACCATTATTGTATAATTGTGCGGATTCATGGATTCTAAATATTGGCCATTATTTTACCAAGTTCTCCTTGCTAGTCTGCAGTGTGACATATGTTAATGAAACCAATTCACTGTTATTTTTTCTTCTTCTTTTTCTTCCCAGGACAGTTCTTTAGAGCCAAACGCATAAACAAACAAAAAAATAAGTTCCCAAAAAACCCACCAGTATTTCTGAGACAAAAATATGTTTCTGTTATATATCCACAAAATGCTCTGAAATTTATATTTTGATTTAGCTATAAAAACGTTATTTATTGTGAAATAAGCTTACTAATGTGTTTAAACATGGTTAAGTAAGTAGATTTGGCAGTTAATGAAAAGAAACTCAGCAAAGCCAATTAACTAATTAAAACTAGTTCTTGAATTCCTGTATGATGTCCTACCCTCTGAGGCCAAACATGTCTACCAGACTATCAGTGCGTCGAGGAGTTTACAGCTCTCAGTATCTTTTATAAATACGTACTGTATAGGTGCAGCAGAGGATTCAGTAGTCACACAGTGTTCCCTGATAAGATGGTAGGCACTATATAAAATAATTAAAAATCGACTTTTCTAACCTCTGGGTCAATGATTTTCACACAGATCCTCTGCCCCAGCCCGGAAATTCCGAGTCAGTATGCCTGGAGTGGTTCCCATGAATTTCCATGTCTAACAACTTTCCAGGTGATGCTGATTCTGCTATTCTGGAAACACCTTTCAACTCACAAGGCTCTTGGTCATTACCTCTAAGTCATGTTCTTTTTCAATCTCATTTGAATTACAGTTTTTTGCATAATCCTACTTATTCATTTTTGGGGGAACTGGCATTTTTAAAATTTATTTTCTTCCACGTGTATTGAGGTATAATGGACATACACCACTGTATAAGTTTAGGGTATACAGCATAATGATTCGACTTACATGCGTCATGAAATGATTACCGCAGTATGTTTAGTGAACATCCATCATCTCATCTACATAGAACATTAAAGAAATAGAAAAATATTTCCTCTTGTGATGAGAACTCTTAGGATTACTCTCTTAACAACTTTCCTATGTAACAGACAGCCATGTTAATTACATGCATCATGTTGTACATTACATCCCTGGTACATACTTACCTTATAACTGGAAGTTTGTACCTCTTGACTGCCTTCCTCCAGTTCCCTCTCCCCCCACCTCCGCCTCTGCTAACCACAAAGCTGATCTCTTTCTCTATGAGTTTGTTTGTTTTTGAAGTATAATTGACCTACAACACTTTGTAAGTTCCTGTCACACAACATGCTTCAGTTGAATACTTGAATAAGCACCTAGCATTATGTGGAAACTTAGCTTATATTTATAGATGCTTTCCACCTGCCAGACAATGTACTTAGCACTTTATTATTTCACTTAATCTGCATAATGTGAGTATGAAATAGATACTATTATCCCCACAATGTATAGATGAGGAAACTGAGTCTCAGAGAAATGAGTAACCTCTTGCTTTTAAAGAGCAGGAAGAGGCACAGTGACTATATAAGCACAGGAGACCATATACCCTCCTACCCCCTGCAAAAGAAATAGAAGCCACACTTCCTGTAAACTTGTAGTCTCCTTTTCTGGTTTACGTGGTTATTATATTTGTGAAGGAAGATATTTCTAAATTGAACAGTCTGCTTCATTTGAATAGTTTGCCAAAGAAGGAAGGGAAGGGAGTCATGACAGAGGGTGCGAGCTAATGCCCTGAAATACTTGCTGGCTACGTGATTGTGGCCAAGTTACTTACACTTCTGAGTTGTAGGTTCCTTATCAGAAAAATAAGGATAATTACAACTGTTTTTCCAGATTGCTTAAGGATTAGAGATAATATCTATAAAATGAATAGCACAGGATATTACCTAACACAGGTTTGTTTAAAAAAAAAAAGAGGAGGCGGGAGGTGAAGGAGGAAGAAGCAGCAAATCACAGTTCCCCCTTATATTGTTCATAATGTCAGGAAACAGAAGACAGCTGTACATTTTCTAAGACATACGGGAAATATCCCTTCCCCCCACACAAAATGAGTTAACGCTCGGTCTTACAGAAATAAAATGTCCCCTTCTTTGCTGAAAAATGACTTATGCCTAATTTAATAGTGGTCCCCAAAAGCAAGGCATCCGAATGACAACTCTGAATGGATGGGTTACCGCACGTACAGTAACTGTCAACTGCCAATTATAACGAAAAGGAAACAAGACAGAGGCAGTAAAAATTGGAATGGGACCATTTTAACTGTCCTGGGAAGAACTGGAGACTATAAATGGATCAAGCAGAAACAAACACAATTCAAAGCAGAATTTGAAGAAAATGGAAAACTATGTGTTTCACTTATTTTCATGTTCTGTTTTTTTTCTTGTTCCCATAAGATACACACACACATCAACATATATGTATATTTTTTGACTCCAATATGCTCACTTCTGTAGAATGCTTTAATGTGAAAGGAAGCTTCTGGAATTATACATCTAAAACCTTTTGAAATAGTGTTCACTCTCTACAGGCATGTGTGTATGTATCTACATATATGTATAAGTACATATATGTATATATTTAATAGTTCATTGTTTATTACCCAATATTGCTCTTTAATCTACTTAATGTTTTCCAGTTTTTATTCCTTATCCTTCATACTTCAAAATTATGCTGATGAGTATTCACAGAATCTTCAGGAGAGGTTTATAAATTACTGAATTCACAAACTTCTCAGACCCTGACACACCTGAAGGGATACATGGTTCTCTTCATTTATGATACCAACCCCAACAGAAAATCTCCGTTGAGAATTAAAGAGTTCCTATTTATGATTCTCCTTGGAGGCTTGACAAAGAAATTTCTTAAACAATTGTATTGATAAGAAGCAGCGAGGAGGGTCTTGGAGATGAATTTCCAAGCTGCTGTATACTTTACAGAAGGAAGCCTGCACAAACCCTCTCCAGAAAGATGACTTAAGTTTAGCAAACGTATTTGAACTTCAGTTGATTCACTCCCAGCTGAATGCATCAAAGGCTGGCTAGAGCTGCAGCTGGGCATCTTCTCACACTGTGGAAATTGGAGGCTCATTAAACAGTGGTCCGAATGCAACCTCACGATCAAACAGTGATTCAAACCTTTGCATTATCACCAGAACAACCTCTGGAGAAAGATCATAAAGGGAAACTTTGCAAAGAAACTATATAGGGCTTAAGTGTCATCAAATCTAGATTCTATCATAGTCTTAGTGTACTTCCAAAATACATATTTTTTCTAGACTTTACTCTTTTCTCTAATTATCTATGCAGCATACACTAATGAAAGCCAGTGCAGATATATACCAGCATGTACACACTGCTATTACTCCTGCAGGCAAAGACACAGACACTGCTTTAAAAGAGAAGGAGAAATTCATGCCAGTTTTCTGATAAGTGCTCCAGAATTAAACATTTGAAGTTAAGAAAAATAACTTTTTCTTTTTTTTTTTTTTTCATTTTCATGGTGCTCCTGTGTTATTTTTGGTAAGGGCTATCAACAGTGACCTTCTATTGCTGATGACTCAGCATTTTCAGTACCTTGGCATTACCTCTGAAAGTTACGTTTCCAGGAAAGCAATTTACCCCAATGTTTACGACTTGTCCTCAGCTCCAAGTGCTTCATCAGCCTTTCCTCACAGTCTGTAACATGCACATGACAACCTCTATTTGTCTCTGGAGGGCATGTGTAATGATCACGACCCTGAGGCTGCCCAGTGCTTTCCTTTGACTCACAACTGAAAGCCAGAGGAGAAAGGTGATAATTTCCTATATTCTGGATTGCAAATTCTGGTTGCTTCTGTTAAATTGATACTGGCTCTTGTCAGAAGCCAGTAATTCATTACTCAGGGACTTGTGGAGTATTTCACCCCTGTGTGCAGTGAGCTTTCATATCACTCAGAACCATTCTGATTTCCACAACCACATTAGGTCCTATAACAGAAGGTATCTCATTTCATTCAGGTTAGCAGCAAATGACAATCCTATAGAAGCAGTCTTTGAGCTGCTCCACTTTTTAAAATTTAATGTTTGTTATCGTTCTTTTTTATGCAGTACAATTTCTGACTCTCACTAACACCAATCTGAAATACAAAATAAGGGTTCCATTGCTCTCAATGTCTCTGTCTATGCTTGTCTTTCTCTCTCCCTCTCTCTCTCTACCTGTCTTTTTTTTTTTTTTAAACATCTTTATTGGGGTATAATTGCTTTACAATGGTGTGTTAGTTTCTGCTTTATAACAAAGTGAATCAGTTATACATATACATATGTTCCCATATCTCTTCCCTCTTGCGTCTCCCTCCCTCCCACCCTCTCTACCTGTCTTTATCTCTACTTTATAATATAAATTCTCAGAAAAAATTATGTAATAAGCCCCATAAATTAATCACCCAACTTCAATATTGATCGCCCAGCTTCAGTAGTTATCTACATATGACAGTTTTACTCATTTCTTCTTCCCCAGTTCTTATCCCTTCTCCTATAAATGACTTTATAAAAGTATATCCCACACTTTGTATCATTTCATCCATAAATACTTTTATATATCTTCCTAAGAAATAAGACTAATTACAATGACAACAGAAAAACCGCAGTATTTTTTACACCTTGAAGGAGGATGATTTTCAAAAAATTAAAAACATGACTCTCATACAAAGTATCAAAAATTAATTAACTCATTTATGATTAAAGCAGCATGATTGTAAGGTTCAAGGAGAATTGGAGAGGACAGAGAACTTCTAGCAAGGATGGAATATCAATTGTTTTATTTGGATTAGATTCAATTCATGCTCCCATTGTCAACAACCAAAAGAAAAGCAAAATATATAAAACAACAGTTTTTAGACATTGGTCAATAGGTAGCATGGAACCATGATCCTAAGGGAAGAAAACCAAATGAGGTGAGCCTTACAATCACCATGGCTTTCTGGATAGAGAATTTTCTGGATTATGGTGCCAGGAATGATACAACAAGAATATAGTGAAACGGCAGAAATCAGAGGTCTGAGAGGTAGAGGAGGCTGAAATCTGAAGGGCAAAATATTGAAGAGAGTAGAGCTAGGCAAAGAAAGAAATCTAGATATCCATATAGGGGTCCCTTTAAGTCTTTGGTTAAAACTAATTTGCACATGCATGGAGTGAAGCTCCATGAGTTCAGACAAAGAATGACTCCTGGGAAGCTGCAAGGTGTACACATTCCGAAGGTCACATAAGTCTGGGAGATATTTCAATTCTACCGAGCCAGTGCAGAGATACCTCTTCAAGCCCTCAGGCCGTTTGACAATGACCTGACAAGGGTTATGCCCTAGAAGAAGGGCTAAATTAGCCCTAGTGTAAAGTCTACTCTACAATTACCCTAATGAAATTTAGACAAACCTTAGAAGGATCAAGGAGATCCACCAGTAACTTTACTGCCTTCCAGAACAAACTTCAGCACACTTAAATGGAAGACAAAATTTGTTTTAATTAAAAAAAAAAAAAATTGAACAGTGTAACATTCACAATGTCTAAGAGTGATTTGTGACTAGAAGAAGGCATGATCTGGGCTTAGGCACTGCTAATAATATTTTGTTTTTTGAGCTCTGATCTGATGTCTAATTAAACTATTGAATGTTTATATATATATATATATATATATATATATCTCGCATTCAGCATGTTTTCTAAATTTTCTTATTAATTCTGGTAGCTTTCTTTATTGGTTCATGTATTTAGGTTTTCCTCATCATATAATCATACAACCTATATATAATCATATAATCTGAAAATAACTATTTTTATCTAGCTTTTTGATATTTATATCATTTTATTCTGGACATATTTTATTAGAAGGAACTTTCTAAATAATGCTAAAAATCAAATAAAAATTATTTCAGTTTTTTACTGGTTTCAATCATAATGTGATGCTTGAGCCATTCTTTTAAATAGAAGTTTAGTTGATTTACAACATTATATTAGTTTCAGGTGTACAGCATAGTGATTCAGTATTTTTCTAGATTATACTCCATTGAAAGTTATTATAAGATAATGGCTGTAATTCCCTATACTATACCATATATCCTTATTACTTATCTATTTTATACATAGTAGTTTGTATCTCTTAATCTCATACCCCTAACGTGCCCCTCTCTACTTCCTTCTCTCCATTGGTAACCACTAGTTCGTCTTCTGTATTTGTGAGTCTTTTCTCTTTTGCTAAGTACATTCATTTGCATCATTTTTTAGATTCCATATGTAAGTGATATCTTACATTATTTATCTTTCTCTGACTTATTTAACTAAGCATAATATTCTCTAGGTTCATCCACATTGCTACAAATGGCAGAATTTCATTCATTCTTTTTTATGGCTGAGTAATATTTCATTGTATATATAAAATACATCTTCTTTATCCATTCGTCTGTTGATGGACATTTGGATTGTTTCTTTATCTTGGATATTGTAAATAGTGTTGATATGAACATTGGGGTGCATTCATCTTTTTGAATTACTGTTTTAGTTGGGTTTTCTTCTGGATATATAGCCAGGAGTGGAATTGCTGGTTTGTATGGTAGTTCTACTTTTAGTTTTTCGAGGAATCTGCATACTGTTTTTGATAGTGGCTGCACTAATTTACATTCCCAGCAACAGTGTACAAAGGTTTCCTTTTCTCCATATCCTTGCCAACATTTGTTATTTGCAGACATTTTGATGATAGCCATGCTACAGGTGTGAAGTGATATCTCATTGTGGTTTTGATTCACATTTCTCTAATAGTGACATTGAGAATCTTTTCATGCGCCTCTTAGCCATCTGTATGTCTTCTTTGGAAAAACATCTATTCAGTTCTTTTGCCCATCTTTTTGATTGGGTTGTTTGTTTTGTTGATATTGTGTTCTATGAACTGTTTATATATTTTGGATATTAACCCCTTGTTGGTCATATCATTTACATGTATTTTCTCCCATTCTACAGGTTGTCTTTTTGTTTTGTCAGTGGTTTCCACTGTTATGTAAAAACTTTTCAGTTTGTCCCATTTGTTTATTTTTGCTTTCATTTCTTTTGCTTTAGGAGATACATCCAAAAAATATTGCTATGATTTACGTCAAAGAGTGTTCTTGCCTATGTTCACTTCTATGAGTTTTATGGTTTCAGATCTTACATTTAGATCTTTAATCCATTTTGAGTTTATTTTTGTATATGGTGTGGTGTGAGGTAATGTTCCAATCTCATTGTTATGCATGTAGCTGTCCAGTTTTCCCAGCACCACTTATTGAAGAGATTGTCTTTTCTCTCTTGTATATTCTGGCCTCCTTTGCTGTAGATTAATTGACTGTAGGTGCATGGGTTTATTTCTGGGCTCTCTATTTTGTTCCGTTGATCTATGTTTTTGTGCCAGCACCATGATGTTTTTATTCCCGTAACTTTGCAGTACAGTCTGAAGTCAGGGAGGGTGATACCTCCAGCTTTGTTCTTCTTTCTCAAGATTACTTTGGCAATGAGAGGTCTTTTGTGATTCCATATGAATTTTAGGATTATTTGTGCTAGTTCTGTAAAAAACGTCATGGGTACTTTGATTGGTATTGCATTAAATCTGTAGATTGCTTTGGGCAGTATAGCCATTTTAATATTAATTCTTCCAATCCAAGAGCACGAGGATCTCTCTCCATTTCTTTATATCATCTTCAATTTCCTTTATCAATGTTTTATAGTTTTCAGAGTACAGGCCTTTCATCTCTTGGTTAAGTTTATTCATAGGTATTTTATTCTTTTTGATGTGATTTTAAATGGGATTTTTTTTTTTTACTTTCTTATTCTGATAGTTCATTATTAGCATATAGAAAAGCAACAAACTTCTGTATATTAATATTGAATGCTGCAACCTTGCTGAATTCATTTATTAATTTGAATAGTTTTGGGGTAGAGATTTTAGAGTTTTCTGTATAAAGTATCATGTCATCTGCTAATAGTGACAGTTTTACTTCTTCTTTTCCAATTTGAATGCCTTTTATTTTCTTTTTTTCTTGTATGGTTGCTGTGTCTAGGATTTCCAATACTATGTTAAATGGTAGTGGGGGAGAGGTGAGAATGGGTATCTTTGTCTTATTCCTGAATGTAGACGAAAGGCTTTCAGTTTTTCACTGCTGAGGATGATGTTAGCCGTGTCATAAATGGCTTTTATTATGTTGAGATAAATTCCCTCTATACCAACTTTGATGAGAGTTTTTATCATGAATAAATATTGAATTTTGTCAAATGCTTTTCCTGCATCTATTGAGATGATCTTGTGATATTTATCCTTCCTTTTGTTAATGTAGTGTATCACATTAGTTGATTTGTGAATCTTGATCTATCTTTATAACTCTGAAATAAATCCCACTTGATCATGTTGTATGATCCTTTTTACATATTGTTGGATTTGGTTTGCTAATATTTTGTTGAGGATTTTTTGCATCCATATTCATCAGAATAATTGGCCTGTAATTTTATTTTTTTTGTAGTGTCTTTGTCTGGTTTTGGTATCATGGCAAGGATGGCCTTGTAGAATGAATTTAGGAATGTTCCAGCCTCTTCAATTTTTTGAAATAGTTTGAGAAGGATAAGTATTAGTTCTTCTTTGTATGTTTAGTACAATTCCCCTGTGGAGCCTTCTGGTCAGTCCTGGACTTTTGTTTGCTAGGAATTTTTGTATTCACTTTCATTACTAGTGATCAGTCTCTTCAAATGATCTGTTTCTTCTTGATTCAGTCTTGTCAGGCTGTGGCTTTCTCGAAATTTGTCCATTTCTTCTAGGTTGCCCAATTTGTTGACATAATAACTGTTTGTAGTATTGTCTTATGATTTGTTGTATTTCTGTTGTATCATTTTTCATTCCTTCTCTTTCATTTCTTATTTTGTTTATTTGTCCCCTTCTCTTTTCTTCTTGGTGAGCCTGGCAAAAGGTTTATTAATACTGTTTATCTTTTAAAAAAAAAACCTGCTCTTGGTTTCACTGATCTTCTCTATTTTTTTAATCATTATTTTATTTCTTCTCTTATCTTTATTATTTTCTTCCTTCTGCTGACTTTGGGATTTGTTTGTTCTTTTTCTGGTTCTTTTAGGTAGTAAGTTAGGTTGTTTATTTGGGACTTTTCTTGTTTCTTGAGGAAGGCCTGCATTGCTATAAACTTCCTTCTTAGAACGACTTATGCTGCATCCCATAGGTTTTGGAGTATTGTGTTTCCATTTTCATTTGTCTTGAGGTATTTTCTGATTTCTTCTTTGGTTTTTTTCATTAACCCATTGGTTCTTTAGTAGCATGCTGTTTGGACACCATGTTTTTGTTATTTTCCCATTTTTCTTCCTCTAATTGATTTCTAGTTTCATAACTGTTGTCAGAAAGAGGCTTGATATAATTTCTATCCTCTTAAATTTGTTGAGATTTGTTTTGTGGTTTAGCATGTATTCTATCCTGTAGAGTATCCCACGTGCACTTGAAAAGAACGTGTATTCTGTTGTTTTTGGGTGTAATGTCTTGTAGATGTCCATTAAGTCCTATGGTCTAATGTGTCATTTAAGACTGCTGTTGTCCTATTGCCGTTTTTTTTGTTTTGTTTTGTTTTATTTGTTTTTTTTCAGTCTGGATGATCTCTCCATTGATGTAAGTGTGGTGTTAAAATTCCCGACTATTTTTCTATTTTTTGTATTATTGTGAATTTCTCCTTTTATGACTATTATTATTTGCTTTATATATTTAGGTACTCCCATACTTGGTGCATATATTTTAATGAGTGTAATACCCTCTTCTTGTATTTGTCCCTTTATCATTATATAATGCCCTTCTTTGTCTTTTGTAATAGCCTTTGTTTTAAAGTCTGTTTTGTCTGATATGAGTATTGCTACCCCTGCTTTCTTTTCTTTTCATTTTCACTTTTCACTTTCACATTTTCACTTTTCTTTTCATCTTTTCTTTTCATTTTCACTTTCAGTCTGTCTGTTTCTTTAGCTCTAAAGTGAGTCTCTTGTAGGCAGCATATTGAATGGTCTTTTTTATTTATCCAATCAGCCACCCAATGTCTTTTGATTGGAAGATATAGTCCATTGACATTTAAAGTAATTATTGATAGGTATGTACTTTTGCCATTTCATTATTTGTTTTCTGGTTGTTTTTGTAGCTCTTCCTGTTCATGTCTTCTTTTTGTTTCTTCCCTTGTTGATTGATAATTTTCTTTAGCAATATGTTTGTGTTCCTTTGTTTTTGTTTAACTGTTGTAGGTTTTGAGTTGTGGTTACCATGGAGTTCATATACGTTGACCTCTAACTATATCTACTTGTTTCAAATTGGTAATCATTTAAGTTCAAACAGATTCTAAAAGGTCTACATTTTTTACTCCCCTCCCCCACATTTTGTGGTTTTGATGTCATGTTTTACAGCTTCATGCTTATCCCTTAACTGTCTCTTGTATAGTTGCTTTTACAACTTTTTTTGTCTTTTAATCTTCATAATGGCTTACTTAAGTGGTTGATCCTCAATCACTACTATAAATTTGCCTTTCCCAGTGGAATTTTCCCTTTCCTGTAGATTCTTACTTTTTTCCTACTTAGGGAAGACCTTCTAACATTTCTTTTAGGCGAGGTTAGGATCGATGAACTCTTAGTTTTTACTTATCTGAGATATTCTTTATCTCTCTTTCTATTCTAACTGATAATCTTGCTGAGTAGGGTACCCTAGGTGCAGGATTTTCCTTTTCAGCACTTTGAATATTTCATGACACTCCTTTCTGGCCTCCAAAGTTTCTGTGGAGAAATCAGCTGATAACTTTATGGGGATACCCTTGTATGTGACACTTTGTTTTTCTTCTTGCTACCTTTAGAATTCTCTCTTGACCTTTAACTTTTGCCATTTTAATTATGATATGTCTTTCTGTTGGTCTGTTTCGGTTCGTCTTGTTGGGGATCATCTGTGCTCCCTGTACCCAGATATCTATTTTCTTCAGTTTTGGGAAGTTTTCAGCCATAATTTCCTCAAATACATTTTTGATCCCCTTCTCTCTCTCTTCTCCTCCTGGACCCCTATAATGTGAATTTTGGTATGCTTAATGTTATCTCATAGATCTCTTAAATTGTTTTTTTAAATTTATTTTCCTTTAATATATTTATTTATTTATTTTTGCTGTGTTGGGCCTTCATTGCTGTGTGCGGGCTTTCTCTAGTTGCAGTGAGTGGAGGCTACTCTTCACTGTGGTACGCGGGCTTCTCATGGCGGTGGCTTCTCTTTGTTGCAGAGTGTGGGCTCTAGGCATGCGGCTTCAGTAGTTGTGGCGTGCGGGCTCAGTAGTTGTGGCTCGCGGGCTCTAGAGTGTAGGCTCAGTAATTGTGGCACATGAGCTTAGTTGCTCCACTGCATGTGGGATATTCCCAGACCAGGGATCGAACCCGTGTCCCCTGCATTGGCAGGCAGATTCTTAACCACTGCTCTACCAGGGAAGTCCTGTTTTTATTTTTTTAATTTGTTTTCTTTTTGCTGTTCTGATTGGATGATTTCCATCATTCTGCTTCCAGATCACTTTATGCCTTCTTTATTGCTTAGTCTGCTATTCATTCCTTCCTGTGTGTTTTTTATTTCAGCTATTGAATTCTTCATTTATGATTTTGTCTTTTTTATATTTTCTGTTTCCTTTCTTATTAACACATTCATTGTGGACATCAGTTCTTTTCCTTAATTCAGTTAACATTTTTATTACCAATGCCTTGGATTCTTTATCTGGTAAAATGTTTATTTCTGTATCATTATGTATTTTTTCAGGGGTTTTCTCTTGCTCTTTCAGTTGAGACTAGTTCCTCTGCCTTTTCATTTGGCTTAACTTTCTCTGCCTTTCATGAATATAGCAGTCTTGAAAGGTGTTCTTATGTGGGAGCACCCCTGTACAGACTGCATGTGCCCAGTGTCATTGGTGGGAGAGCTGGATTTGATGTGGATGCAAGTCACATCTTTCCTCAGGGTTGCTGGCAGCTTTTGCCTGGTAGGGGCTAGATGCTAGAGCTGGTGCCAGATGTTGGGCAGGACTTCCCCTCTGTTCAAGGGCCATCACTGCACTGTCAAGGGTGGGGTCTGATCCCAAGTTTCTAGAGCAGAAGCTCTGAGAGTTGGCCCCAAGGTGGTCCTGTTCCCTTTAAATGTATGTTTTTCCCTCTCCCTGTACCAGGACCCTTACCTCAGAGGGGCAGAGTGTTGAAGCAAGAGGGGCCCATGCAGGCTCTTGGCTCATAGCAGCAGCAGACAGAGGTTAGACACACTGCCTGTACAGGTGCTCATGGCTCCATTCAGATGCAGCCTTAGGTGCAAGTCCCCTTGGTCCTTCAGAGCTAATCACTGCCCCCAGCCTCTGTTGCCCCTGCCCTTTTGTGGAACTGCTCCACAGGGTAGGCAGGGCCCCTGTAGACTCTTGGCTTATATCAGGAGGTGAGCTGTGGTGGAGCAGCTGCCATCAGAGATCTGGGCTCCTGCTGAGGCACTGCTTGTGTAAACACCACCAATGGCCACCGCCTCCCCACCCGGGCTCCTCCCTGGGATCAGGTCGCCTCTGCGTCCTATGGTCTAGTCCTTTCCCTGCTTGTGGCCACTCCAAATCCAGTGTCACAGCATGGAGTGAGTGGAGCTGGAGTGTTCATTTGTCTCAGGCTGGGGCATGTGTCAGGGCAGCCCAGGGAAACCAGCAGCTGCTAAAGCCAGACCCCTCTCCATCCTGCCTTGGGGGCTAGCCAGCCCCACACATTCCTCATGAGCAGAGTCCAGGCTTCTAACAGCCCTTCTTTTATTCCGGGTTGTCGTCCAACCAGCCAAGGGGGCTTGTCTCCACTCCATATTATCCCTTGAGTTAATTGTGAGAATAATATACATATATTTCAGTAAGTTTTAAAGTTTCCCTTGGGGAGGAGGCTTTCTGTTTCTGTTATTGTATCTCCTTTCATTTTCATCTCATTTATTTTTTTTCTCTTCATTTATTTTGGCTAGATATGCCAGAAGTTTGTCTATTTTAGTTTTAATTTTTTTCTCTCAATTCTAGTCTTTTTATTTTCTAGTTTATTTTTGTTTGTTGTACTTAATCTGTTTGGGGGGGGTTTAAGGTGCATATTTTTCCAACTAGAATAAAGCACTTGTTAATGTGTGTTAATACTGCATTTTGTAGTAATGAAAACATTCAAGGATGTTAATATCAAGGATATTATAGGATTTATTTATAATAGAATTGGGCAGGGTGAGACCAGCTGGAATATTAAGAGTTTTGCTCTGACCTTAAGTTTGATATGAAGTATTCCCATTTTCAGTGTTATCTAAAAAGCTCATCAAAATACAGATGCTCTGTGTCTTACATACACTTTGTAAAACAGCTGTTTACGTTTTTAAATTTCAAAGCTTTTCCTACTTATTTAATCTTTTTTTATTTATTTCTATTTCCATTTTAAAAAAAGTGGTTTGCAAATGTAAACTAGATAGCTAGTGGGAAGCAGGCACATAGCACAGGGAGATCAGCTCAGTGCTTTGTGACCACCTAGAGGGGTGGGATAGGGAGGGTGGGAGGGAGATGCAACAGGGAGGAGATATGGGGATATGTATATATGTATAGCTGATTCACTTTGTTATAAAGCAGAAACTAACATTGTAAAGCAATTATACTCCAAGAAAGATGGTAAAAAAAAATGTGGTTTGCTTAGGAGACTTGTGTGTGATATTTGTTGATGTCAACAAATATTGACATATGCTTTTTTCAACAATATGCTATGCTTGAAAAAAATGAGTTATTGCCTTTCTTAGGATGCATGCACATATATGGAAAAATTCAGCTCTATTTATAGTAGTTTTCAATATTCTTGTGTCCATATTTGTCATTAGCCATTTGAAAAGTTATAGACTGACAGTGGTCTACTAGAGCATGCTATTATGATTGTATTTCTGTCAGATTCTCCTTGCTTTTATAATTGTGTTTCATTTCTATAGTTTGATACCATGGTATTTAGCACAATAAACTTCATAAATGTTTGCTTCAATGGATCTTTTTTCATCAAAACTTTGCCTTTTTATTCTATTTTGTCTTCCTTCTACTTTACTTTCTTTTTATTTGTGTTATCTTCACTCAATATTTTCTATGCTATTTTCTTTTGAAAAAGACTTCTATTACAAGTATACCTTCATTTTCTTTGGCTTTTCATAGGACCGTTTAAAATTTATTCTAATTTTTAAAACTGGCATCTGTTGTGTTTTATGCTTTAAAAGAAGGATCCTTGAAGTTTTGACTGTTTCCATTTGCTTTCATTTTTCTATGCACTTGCATAATTTAACATTACTACTTTCTTTCATTTTTATAAACAATATTGAATATATATCTCTGTTTCAAACTTATGCAAAATATTAAATTATGAACCCTGTATATCAAAGATATTTAGCTTGTTTTATTTCTTTCCAAAACTTCCTATCTTTGTCAATATAATCTGGTATTATAGGTAGGTGATTTTTTTGTCAGTTTCTGTATCTTACATAATCACATATTATTTGTAGATTTCAACATAGGAAATGTTAATCTTTTTCTCTTTTCCTATTAGACCATTTTTGCTTTTAAGAGCACGTTACACTCTAATTGTTGTGTTTTAATTATATCACCTCAAGTAAGTTGAAATGAAACCTCATGTTTCTCTTTACTTCATTTTAACAAAATTTCAAGTTCAAGTGTTTTAGTGTATTCTAAGCCCATAACCATTTTTCCTACACTACCTCTCATTTTCACCTATTACTAGATGCTTCTTTATCCGTGTTGCATTATTCTATTATCCACTGTTGTATGGCTTAGGTCTTTATATCTGCATTTTCCCTTTCCAATTCTAGGAAATTTTTAATAATCTTCTGATGAGGTATAAGTGTAATACATTAAAATGCACAAATCTTAAGGTTACAACTTGATGCATTTTTACTTTTTATACATCTGATTAAGCACCAAACACATCAAAATATAGGCTAATTTTAGTACCCTATGGGTGCCTTAATGCCGCTTTTCAGTTTATATGCCTAGTTCCCTGCCCCAAGTTAGTCACTCTCTGTACTTCTTTCACACCTATTCCTTTTGCCTGCCTTGAACTTCACATAGTTGGAATAATGCAATATGTACTCTTTTATGTCTGAAATCATTAGCTTAATATTTTGTCTTTTACATTATAGAAATGGAATCACACAGTATGTTTTTGTGTGTCTAGCTTATTTTGCTCAATATAATGTTTTTGAGATTTATGAGTGTTGTTGAGAAGGTCAGTAGTTTGTCCTTTTTTGTTACTAAATAGTATTTCATTGTAGGCATCATTTATTTACGTATTCTCTTGTTAGGGGGCATTTGAGTCATTTTCAGTTTAGGGCTATTATGAATATAGCTACTGTGAACATTCTGAGTCATTTTGTGGATATATGCACTCATTTCTCTTCAGTGCATATTTAAGAGTGAAAGAACTAGGTCATAAAATAGGAGTATATTTATTATTAGAAACGTTCAGGCAATTTTCAAAGTTACAGAACTATTTTATACTACTTTTAGCAATATATGAACGTTTCAGTTCCAATACAACCTCACCTACATTTGGAGTTTGGGGTTTTTTCTCTTATTTTTCCTTCTTAAATTTTAGACATTCCATTGGGTTTGTAGTAATATCTCATTGTTATTTTAATTTGCATTTCCCTGATGACTAATAATATTGAATAACTTTTCATAGGCTTCTGGCCGTTTAGGTATCTTATTTGTAAAATGCCTGTTCAAATCATTTACCTGTTTGTTTTTTAAATGCATCGATTTATTTTGGGGGGAGAGGAGGTGGTTTTCTTCTCCCCCCCATATTTATTGAGAAATAATTAACACATATCATTGTGTAAGTTTAAAGGTATATAATGTAATATTTTGATATGTATATGTATTGTGAAATGATTTCCACAATAAGGTCAGTTAACACATCCATCAACTCATACAAATGCCTTTTGTAAAAGTTTTGTGGTGAGAACGTTTAACATCTACTCTCTTAGCAAATTTCAAGTATGCAGTACAGTATTGTTAACTATAGTTATCAGGCCATATGTTAGATCCCCAGAACTTATTCATCTTGTAAGTGAAAGTTTGTACCTTTGACCAACATTTCACCGTTTTCCGTACTCCCTAGCCCATGGCAACCACGATTCAACTCTGTTTTTATGAATTTGACATGTTTGATTCCACATATAAGTGAGATCATAACAGTATTTTTCTTTCTCTGTATGACTTATTTCACTTAGCATAATGCCCTCAAGGTTCATCCATGTTGTCGCAAATGGCAGGATTTTCTTTTTAAAGGCTGAATAATATTACATTTATATATGTGTGTCTATATATGTACATATATATATATATATATATATATGCCACATTTTCTTTATCTATTCATTTGTTGACTGACACTTTGGCTGTTTCCATGTCTTGGCTATTATGAATAATGCTACAATGAAAATTGAGGTGCAGATACCTCTTCAAGATGGTGATTTCACTTCCTTTGGATATATACCTAGATATGGGATGGCTGAATATTATGGTAGTACTCCTTTTTTTTTTTTTTTTTTTTTTGCGGTACGCAGGCCTCTCACTGTTGTGGCCTCTCCTGTTGTGGAGCACAGGCTCTGGACGTGCAGGCTCAGCGGCCATGGCTCACGGGCCCAGCCACTCCACAGCATGTGGGATCTTCCCGGACCGGGGCACGAACCCGTGTCCCCTGCATCGGCAGGCGGACCCTAAACCACTGAGCCACCAGGGAAGCCCAGTAATACTATTTTTAATTGTTTGAGATACCTCTATACTATTTTCCATGATAGCTATACCAGTTTACATTCACAGTGACAGTGCACAGTGGTTTTCTCCACATCCTTGCCAACAGTTGTTATCTCTTGTATTTTGGATGATAACCATTCTAGCAGTTAAGAAGTGATATTTCATTGTGATCTTGTTTTGCACTTTCCTGATGCAACATCTCTACAGATGTTGAGCATCTTTTCCTGTACCTGTTGGCCATCTGTATGTCATCTTAGAACTGCTTTTGTTGAATCCCATAAATTTTGGTAGGTTGTGTTTCCATTTTTACTTGTCTCAAAATATTTTTTAATTTCCCTTTTGATTTCTTCTTTGACCAGTTGATTATTCAGGAGTGTGTTGTTTCATTTCCACGTATTTGTGAATTTTCCAACTTTTCTCCTGTTATTGATTTTTAGTTTCATACTATTGTGGTAGGAAAAGATACTTGATATAATTTGAATTTTCTTGAATTTGTTAAGACTTGTTTTATGGCCTAACGTATGATCTCTCCTAAAGAATTTTCTGTGTACTCTTGAGAATAATGTGTATTCTACTGCTGCTGAATGAAATGTTCATAAATGTCTGTTAGGTCCATTTTGTCTACGGTATTGTTCAAATCCACTGTTTACATTTTGATTATCTGTCTGGATGATCTATCCACTGTTGATAATAGGGTATTAAAGTCCCCTACTATTGTTATTTGCTATTTATTTTTCTTTTTAGTTCTGTAGGTATTTGCTTTATATATTCAGGCACTGCAGTGGTGGGTGCATACTTAACAATTGTTACATCTTCTTGATGAATTGATCCATTTATCTTTATATAATGACCTTCTTTGTCTCTTGTGACTATTTTTAACTTAAAGTCTATTTTGCTTGCCATAGGTATAGCCACTACTGCTCTCTTTTGGTTTCCATTTGCTTGGAATCTTTTTCCCTCCTTTCACTTTCAACTTATGTGTGCTTAAAGCTAAAATGACTCTCTTGTAGGCAGCATATTGTTGGATTTTTTAAAAAATCCATTATACCATTCTGTGTTTTTTGATTAGAGAATTTAATCCATTTATGTTTCAAGTAATTATCGTTATGTTGTCTTATTGCCATTTTGTTAATTGTGTTCTGTTCCTTAGTTTCCTTAGTTTCCTCCTCTCTTGCTTGTCCTCTTTTGTGGCTTGATAAGTTTTTGGGGTGATATGCTTTAATTCCTTTATCTTAATCTTTTGTGTATCTGCTACAGATTTTTCCTTTGTGGTTACTATGGGGCTTGCATAAAATACCTTATAGTGGTAATATCTTATTTTAAGCTGATAACTTAACTTTGATAGTATAGAGAAAGTCTATACTTTTTCTTCCCTCACCTCACATTCTAGGCTATTGCTGTCACAATTGGCATCTTTTTTAATATTGTATAAACAATAACAAATTATTGTAATTATAGTTACTTTTAATACCTTTTATTTTACCTTTTAAACTAGAGTTGAAAGTGATTTTCTTACCAAAAGTGGGTATCTGGCTTCTCACCGCTCTGAATCCAATAAAGAGGCAAGGTTGGTGGAAAGGAAAGTTTGTTTTATTTTGGATGCTGGCAACCTGGGTGGGGGGCAGGGAGGGCAGACTGCTGTCAAAAGGCCAACTCCCCCCCAATGACAATCCGAGGGCAAGAGCTTTTATAGACAAGGGAGGGGGCTACATATAGAAACAGCACAGTGAGCTCTGACAGTCACCTTGAAATTGGTCATCTGGTGGTCTGATCAGTGTCATCTTGATCGTTTTAGGTACAGTTAATCTTCAGTTCCAGGGTCAGTTTGTTCCCATTTCTTTGAGGCCAGTTCTCGGAATGGTGGCAGCTTATGTTATGGCTACAGCCTGGTCATCCTGTAGTTAACTCCTGCCACTTGGTGGGGCTTTCAGTATCTATAACACAGCTCACAGGATATGGCTCAGAATACTATGTATAGCCCTTGAGGAGGAACTAAAGGTCCTTGACTTTGCTTAATGACTAAACTATTATTATTTTGTCTTGTTTGACTGCCTTCCTTGGCTTCAGCATCTTCTTACTTCTCTGATTAAACTTATTCTTTGGCTAAAGTTTTTCCACAGGCAAAAGGCAGGCAGAGGACGTGGTGGGGGAAGGACCGTAGGGTCCTGCTCCATTTCAGTTTATGCACCATCAATACATACTAGAGAATCTGACCTTGACTATATATTTACTTGTGAGTTTTATACATTCATATGTTTTTATGTATATTTTGTGTTGTGATTGCAGAATTCTCTCTTTGTATTTGACTTTTGACTATTTATGTGTCTTGCTCTAACTCTTTTTAGTTTCAACCTGTTGGGGATTTGGGGCTTCATGAATCTGGATGTTCATTTTTCTCCCCACATTTGGAAAATTTTCTACCATTTTTTTGTGTGTGTGTGTTACGTGGGCCTCTCACTGTTGTGGCCCCTCCCGCTGCGGAGCACAGGCTCCGGACGCGCAGGCTCAGCGGCCATGGCTCACGGGCCCAGCCGCTCCGCGGCATGTGGGATCCTCCCGGACCGGGGCACGAACCCGCGTCCGCTGCATCGCCAGGCGGGCTCTCAACCACTGCGCCACCAGGGAAGCCTTCTACCATTATTTTTTAAATAGACTTCCTATCCCTTTCTCTCCCTTTTCTTCTGGGATTCCCATAACATATATATTGTTTTGTTTGATGTTGTCTCATAAGCACCAAAGGCTTTTTTCACTCTTTCATTTTTCTTTTTGCTCTAACTGGTTAATGTCAAATGACTTGTCTTTGAGTTCACTAATTTTTCCTCCTCCTTTGTCAAGTCTGCTGTTAAAACTCTGTTGAATGTTTTTGGTGCAGTCATTGTATGTGTCAGCTCTTGGTTTGTTTTTCTGCTTGTTTTTTTGATGGTTTCTATATCTTTGTTGAACTTCTCATTTTATTCATGCAGTGTTTGCTAAATTTGTTTAGCTGTTTGTATGTTCACTGAAATTTTTAAGAAGATCATTCTGAACTCTTCACAGACAGTACATAGATCTTCATTTATTTAGAATCAGTTATTGGATCTTTATTCTTTTATATAGTCATGTTTACCTTATATTTTTGTGGTCTTCGTGTCCTTGCATTGTTATCTGTGCATCTGAGGAAGCAGCCTCTTCTTCCAGTCTTTATAGTTTCCCTTCAGCAAGGAAAGACCTCACCCGTCAGCTCAGTTTGGGGTTTTGGATGGGTTATCTGGTAACGTATGCAGGCAGATGAGACTTGCTGTTGTGATCTCTAGTTGGGTCAGGCCGTTGCCCAGGCTCTGAGGTCATGGGAATGCTGGCTAGGCTCCACATTCAAGTGGGACCACTGGCTGGGCTCACTGGTGAAGCTGGGCTGCTGGTTGGGCTCTGGCATCAGATGGAGCCACTACCTGGCCTCAGCAACCACCATTGGTCAGACAGGATCATAGGCGGTGTTCTGTGATAGGGCAATGCCACTTGGTAGACTCCATAATTGGGCAGTGTTGCTGGCAGTGTTCCCTGCCTGGGTGAGGCCACAAGCTGTGCTCAGCAATTGGGAAGGACCACAGGACAGGTTCTTTCGCTTGGTGGGGTGGTATGCTGAGCTGCAAAGTGGGATGGTACTGTAGGCTGGGCCACAAGCCTGCCCATGATCACTGTCAGGCTCCCTGCTTAGGCAGGGCTGGAGGTTATGCTTTGCATTTGGGCCAAGCTGCTGGCTTGGCTGTCTGCCTAAGCAGGGCTGTAGGATGACCTCCATGGTTGCCCAGGGTCTTTGGCTGGACTCCCTGGTCAGGCATGACTGGAAGCTCTCCCAACAGTTGTGGAGGGCTGCTGGCTTGGTCATTGGCTGACTAAGGCTGGCCATTGGCTGAACTCCACGGCTGACTGTGGTCTCTGGCAAAGCTTCCTGGTTAGGTGGGACTAGAGGCTATGCTCAGTAGTTGAGCAGGGCTGCTGATGTGCTTCATTGTCCTGGTTGGGCTATAAAATGGGGTCCATGGCCAGGATTGCCCATTTGCTGGGGACCCAAATCAGACAGATCTGCTGATCGAGATCTCTGGCCACAGAGAGCGACCAGCTCAGCTATGCACATGGGGTAAGTATATTGGGTGCCACCAGCAGCAGAAACATACTCAGCCAAGATCTATGTGCTGGTTGCTGTGAGCCCCCTCCCACTTTTCTATCTCCAGGTTACCCACAGTGGTCTAGCTTGCCTATTCTCCTAGTGATCCCCATGAGGCAAGACCTAAGTGGGCCTTCTGGGAAGTGTCCTGCAACACTGGGGAAGCTAGATGCCCATCTTGAGCTCTCTTTTTCCCACTGGAGAAACTGTAGGCCCAGGGGGACCCTCTGGAGGCAGCAGTGTGCTAGCTTAGATGGGGCTGGGGCATTGCAGTCAAAGTGAAACCATTTGCCTTACCTTCTAATGTAGTTTGTTTTTCTCAGTTTTTGTAGTCCAAGGGGTTGCTTCAGTCTTAGTTCCAGGTTCTGGGATTTTTACAAAGGCATCTTGTCCATGGAGAGTTGCTATTCGGCCTTTCTATGAGGGGGATTGAAGTTGGGAACCACCTGTTTCACCATCTTGCACACATCACTCTCCTATTTTTATTATTGATTTAAAGAAGTTCTTTATATATTCTGGATATAAATCCTTTGTCAGATAGATATGTTATATTTTCTCCCAATCTCTAATTTATCTTTTTTACCTTCATTACCATAGGTTTTTTGTTTTGTTTTAGCAGAGGATTTTAGTTTGATGTCATCCAATTTATTGTTTTATGTTTCATATCTATTTTGTCCTAAGAAATCGTTGCCTAACCCAGGGCCATAAAAGCATTCTCCTATATTTTTTTCTAAAAAGTTTATAGGTTTCATTTTCACACTTAGATCTGTGGCCCATCTCAAAATTTTTTGTATGTGTGTAGCATGGTTTAGGTGTGTATCAGGTTGGGTTCTTCCAAAGTTGGATCCTAAGCCAATAATTCAGTACAAATGATTTATTAAGGAAATATTCCAAGGAGAAACCAATAAGGTAGTGGGGAAGCAGAATTGAAAAGGTAAAGAAGCCAAGCAAGGGTGCCATTTCAAATGAAGTCCACGATTCAGCCTGATTTTGAAAGCAGATCTGGAGCATAATTACACTACAGAGTTTTCCCTTCTTGAGACAAAAGAACTAGGTTCATGTATCCTGCTACTAGTCATTCATCCACTATAAGATGCCTTTTGGGGTTGAGTATTAAATCTTATAGGCACTTTTGATTCTCCTTAAGGTTTCAGAAAGGTAGGATAAGTGTCCAAGTGCAATCATCTGAGAGTCTCGGTTATAAGTCCTTAGCAGCAAAGCATGCAGAAACAGAAACAAAGGGTACTCAGAACTATTAAAAATATGCAAAGTAATCTAAATAGTGCACCAAGAGTATATACTGTAGAATGAATGCTCCCCTCGTCCATACAGATACCTCATTTCTCCAGCATCAGTTGTTGAAGAGATCTTCTTTTCCTCTCTTTGTATACCATCAAGTGGACAGTTATGTATGTTTCTATTTCTAGACTGTCTGTTCTATTTCATTGATCTGTGTATCCACACACCAATATCACAGTCTTAATTACTATAGATTTAAAGGAAGAATTAAAATCTGGTAAGTAAAATCTTCCATTTTAAACATTTTCAAGAATGTCATACCTATTGTGTCTTTTGCATTTCCATATAAATTTTAAAATTGAATCAGCAGTTTCTTCCAGCAACGCTGCTGTGCTTTTGATTGCTATTGCATGGCATCTGTAGATCAATTTGGAGAGGATTAATATCTGGTATATCTCTCCATTTTAAGGGCTTCTTTAGTTCCTTTCAGCAATGTTTTATAGATTTCAATATAGACGTCTTGCATATGTTAACTTATTGCTTCTGGTTTTTGATGTTATTCAGTACTATAAATGAAATTGCTATTTTCACTTTCCCATTGTTGATTGATGTTCATTAATTTTCAAAAATTGACCTTATATGTCATTACTATGCTAGAATCACTAGTGCTAAAAGCACTGTTTTTTCTGTAGAAAACACAGTCTTTCCAGTCTTCATGAGATGGACTCCTTTCCTTATATTTCATCACCACAGTATATATCATGGTCTCCAAAACCTAAATCCTCCTCTTTGATGCATTTCCTATACTGCTTTATCTATTCCAAATGACAATATTTAATTAAAAGGAGATATGAAAAGATATGAAAGTGTCACACCTGCTCCTTTTATTTGTCAGTCTGTTCATATCTTCTCATGGAAAGTAGTATGAGAAGATTGTTGTGGAGCATTTCATAAGTCTTGGCATGCTTTATATCATATATATAGCATATGGCCAACTAAGCAGCCCTAAAGGAAACACATCCTAAAAACCAAGAGACACACACATTCTCAAAAGGCTGAGAGTGATGTAATACATAAAAATGCTTTCTGATTCCTAACACTTTTGTTGTCTTGTTTGTATAATACATAAAAATACTTTCTGGGCTTCCCTGGTGGCACAGTGGTTGAGAGCCTGCCTGCCGATGCAGGGGACGCGGGTTCGTGCCCTGCTCCGGGAAGATCCCACATGGCGCGGAGCGGCTGGGCCCGTGAGCCATGGCCACTGAGCCTGCGTGTCCGGAGCCTGTGCTCCGCAACGGGAGAGGCCACAACAGTGAGAGGCCCGTGTACCGCCAAAAAAAACTTTCTGATTCCTAACACTTTTGTTGTCTTGTTTGTATATTTCCAAATCAGTTTAGCTTAAAACTTTTTCAAATATTGATCCAGAGCAATTTAAGTAAATATTTACTATATTGGCTTGGTTTGGGAGAACTCAACTTTCACTTTGATCAGAATGAACGATCTTTTATATATAAGCTAATATCCCTTTTTGCTGATTGTCCTTTATGAGGAATCTGATTTAAAAAATACACATACACACATTTACACATACGGTAATGAACATAGGTATAGATGCATCATGAATGATGTATTAGTCACACAAAACTTCTTAAAATAATGTAATTTATTACATACTCCTTTAAGGGAAGGTTATATTAGATGTCTATTTAATATTTAAGTTCAAATTATTAAGTATTGAATAATGGTACAAGTGGCAAAAACAGAGAGCAATACAAAATAGTCAAATATATTTCAGCCTTTAAATCTTATTGTGGGGTCATGAGATCATTGTAAACCCAAGAAGCTGAGAAAGATGATAAAGTCATCAAACATGGGCAAAAAGCAGGAATACATACTGTATGATATAGCATCCTCCATGGACAGGGCAGAATGTGTCTTACCTCAAGTACGGTGTAGCTATTAACAAACTGCAGGGATTCATCTAAATGGGAACAGAGGACAAAGGTTTTGCATGGCAAATTAAGGAATTATTTTTAAATTGCCAGCATATAGAATTAGTATGTTTTGAAAACTGCACACTTCTTAAAGACTTCCATTAAATTACTCCTTTAATGGCACGTCATTTAGCTGTGTTCCGACATCATTTTCTGATTGCTCAGATGAGCAGGTAATGCTCCTGAAACCAAAATCTTATCCTCATAGTTAAACAGACTCTGATCAGGTATCAAAGAGTTCCTAGCTGTATCTCAACTTGTACTTGTCTTACATTGAAATAAAATTAACTGACTTCAATCACATTAATCAAAGTGCACACAAATTGAGTTAATGTTAGAGTTGTGCTATGAGTTTCTAACATGTATAGCTTCTTTTATTTTTCTTCTTTTCTTCCTTCTCTCTTTGTTCTCTCCCCTTCCCTTCCCATCCCCCTTTTCATCTTGTTCCTCCTCTTCTGACTTCTCCCCTCCCCCTTCTTCTTTCCCCTTCTCTTCCTTCGTTTTCCTCTTCATATTATTCTTCTTCCTCTTTTTTCTTTTTTTCTTTTTTTCTTCTTTTTAAATGTTATTGGAATATAGTTGATTTCCAACGTTGTGTTAGTTTCAGGTGTACAGCAAAATGATTCAGTTATACATAAAGATACGTTCATTCTTTTTCAGATTCTTTTCTCATACAGGTTATCACAGAATAGTGAGTAGAGTTCCCTGTGTTAGATAGTAGGTCCTTGTTGGTTATCTATCTTGTATACAATGTTGTGTGTGTGTTAATCCAAAGCTCCTGATTTATCCCTCCCCACCCATGTTTCACCTTTGGTAACCATAAGTTTGTTTTCAATATCTGTACCTGTTCTGTAAATAAGTTTATTTGTATCTTTTTTTTAAATTAGATTTCACATATGAGTGATATCCTATGATATATGTCTTTCTCTGCCTGACTCACTTCTCTTAGTATGATAATCTCTAGGTCCATCCATGTTGCTGCAAATGGCATTATTCCATCCTTTTTTATGGCTGAGTAATATTCCACTGTATATAGGTACCACATCTTCTTTATCCACTCATCTGTCAATGGAAAATTAGGGTGCTTCTATGTCTTGGCTATTGTGAATAATGCTGCTATGAACATAGGGGTGCATGTATCTTTTTGAACTATGGTTTTCTCTGGATATATGCCCAGGAGTGGGATTGCTGGATCATATGGTACTTCTATTTTTAGTTTTTTAAAGAACCTTCTTCTTTATTTCTCTTCACAGTTGGCAGCACTGTGTGGCATTTTCTATGGTCCAGTAACAGTGTTTTGATCAGTACATTTACTCCCCCATTACTATATATTTGACATTATTTATAAAGGTTTGAAGTGAGGTAATAATCATAAAAGCAAGATGAGCATGTATAAGTTTCAGAGATGCTACAGAACGTGCATTGCCACAGAAACAATAGAATATAAGAATTATAACGTTTGTTGCTTTCATAAATATTTAAGCTGTTATATTGGTATTTCACACACACAAAAAGTTAAAAAACGTTTGAAACTAGTATTTCTGGTAGTCCAGGTTCCAAAATCATGAGTATGAGGTAATGTGTTGTGTGGTTTTGAAATTTGGTAGAATGGAGATTAGTATATTGGAAGTACCTAATGTTAGGGGTAGTTTAAGAGTAAATCTCAGCACAACTTTGAAAAAGTAAGATATATGGGAGCTATAAAAACAGGATAAATCTTATGACAGCTTTTTTGTCTTGGTGCAGTAGAATGCAAATTAGTCCAATGCCATAGTAGTCTGCCAGGTGGTACATTTTCAGACAGTTGCCACATATGCTTAGAGATCTTCAGAATCTTGAAATATATCATTCTGCTACATCTGACAAATCTAGAATATAGGATCAGGAATAAAAGACTGTTTTCTTTTGCACACTTTAGCAAAATCTCAGCAAGGCAAGTAGGTTCTTTATCATTCAGTACTCAGAGAACTTCATCAGATTACAGATTCTACCATGCGTCCCACAGCTGTTTGCTAATTCAGAGAATAAAGTGCTTACAGGATAGCTAGTGAACATCTACATTGGCTGTACAGTAAGTTAGGTTACAAGCATTTATTAGACAGTTATTACTGTTCAAAGCCCACTAGAGATGCATTCACTTTAGTTTAAGGGTTGCACATTTCCCTGTAAATGGCTTGTTGTCAATAATGTAAATGTGCCTCCCTGAGAACAAATTAAATATATTTTCTGCTATTGTTAATGTGTTAGAACAGTTGTGCCATAAATCACTTGCACAGCATTTATAGATTACTATACTCTACGTAGGCCAAGCTTGTAAATACCTGTGTAATTCATAATTCAATGATTTGCAACTCTCCAAAGAAAACCTTGGAGATTTTTCTCTTGTTTTTTTTATTCTCCCTTCTCATATGAGCTAGATCGGCAAACATCTAGCTCAAAGAAATTCATTTTGAATGCTTTTATAAAGCTTTACTTTTTAATAGAAGGTAGAGGGTTTAATATATAACAGGAAAGAATCCACCAGAAGCATATGGAGTGACTCCCTGTTCACAGCTGGGTCAATCACTCAGATATCCTTTTGCCCTTTCCCTACAAAGCCATCCTTCTTGGAAGACTCGGGAATTCCCTGTAGGCTTGTAGTCACAGGGGGTAACCATTTTCCAATGCCTTTAAGCTTCCTTTGTGCTCTCTCTTCTCCCCTTTCTTCTTCTCCTCCCTCCTCCTCCTTCTTCCCGCCCCCCCCCACATTATCATATGGGAACCAATGCAGACACATTTTGTCTCCTCTGGACGCCATCAATTTTATTAGAATTTAGGACACATCAGAAGTAAAATGGGCATTCAGCTTTGGAAACAATATAGACCACTGATTTCAGTTATATCCTTGGAACCACTCCTGTAAATAAGGGCGAAAAAAAAGTGTTTCTCTGTGCTAGGCATTTGGTATGCATCATATCATTTAATACTCATAATATTGCCTTCTTTTATTAGGGACGAAAGTGAAAGATACAGAAGTAGAATAAATAATTATACTCATAATACCTGAGGTTGCAGAGTCCGAATTTGAAATTGAGCCTAATTCAAAAGCCAGCATCTGTGTTCTTTCAACTTGACCTATTTGTTCATAACTATGGTAAGCTCTTCTATTCTTATGAAAATTCATCATGTCTATTCAGTAGAATGCTCTGAAACTGTGCCTCCATTAACGTGCTTGAGTTTCCAAACTTGCAGTGATCTGCTCCCTCACACGTTTACCTCTGTTGCTTTCCTTTGCCTCTTTCTGGTTGCATTGGGCCTCCAGGCTAAGAGAGCACACCAGGCTTCTTGACGGCATACACTTCAAATTATCCTTTAAAAGTATTGCTTATTTCTTTCTGTTTTTATTTCCATTTCTCTAGGAGGTGGGTCAAAAAGTATCTTGCTGTGATTTATGTCATAGAGTTTTCTGCCTATGTTTTCCTCTAAGAGTTTGATAGTGTCTGGCCTTACATTTAGGTCTTTAATCCATTTTGAGTTTATTTTTTTGTATGGTGTTAGGGAGTGTTCTAATTTCATACTTTTAAATGTAAGTGTCCAGTTTTCCCAGCATCACTTATTGAAGAGGCTGTCTTTTCTCCACTGTATATTCTTGCCTCCTTTATCAAAGATAAGGTGACCATATGTGCGTGGGTTTATCTCTGGGCTTTCTGTCCTGTTCCATTGATCTATGTTTCTGTTTTTGTGCCAGTACCATACTGTCTTGATGACTGTAGCTTTGTAGTATAGCTACAAAGTCTGAAGTCAGGGAGCCTGATTCCCCCAGCTCCGTTTTTTGTTCTCAAGATTGCTTTGGCTATTCGGGGTCTTTTGTGTTTCCATAAACATTGTGAAATTTTTTGTCCTAGTTCTGTGAAAAATGCCATTGGTAGTTTGATAGGGATTGCATTGAATCTATAGATTGCATTGGGTAGTAGAGTCATTTTCACAATGTTGATTTTTCCAATCCAAGAACATGGTATATCTCTCCATCTATTTGTATCATCTTTAATTTCTTTCATCAGTGTCTTATAAGTTTCTGCATACAGGCCTTTTGTCTCCTTAGGTAGGTTTATTCCTAGATATTTTATTCTTTTTGTTGCAGTGGTAAATGGGAGTGTTTTCTTAATTTCACTTTCAGATTTTTCATCACTAGTGTATAAGGACACCAGAGATTTCTGTGCATTAATTTTGTATCCTGCTACTTTACCACATTCATTGATTAGCTCTAGTAGTTTTCTGGTAGCATCTTTAGGATCCTCTATGTATAGTATGATGTCATCTGCAAACAGTGACAGCTTTACTTCTTTTCCGATTTGGATTCCTTTTATTTCTTTTTCTTCTCTGATTGCTGTGGCTAAAACTTCCAAAACTATGTTGAATAAGAGTGGTGAGAGTGGGCAACCTTGTCTTCTTCCTGATCTTAGTGGAAATGGTTTCAGTTACTGTATGCTAACACATACATATGGAATCTAAGAAGAAAAAAAGAAATAGGTCATGAAGAACCTAGGGGTAAGACGGGAATAAAGACACAGACCTACTAGAGCATGGACTTGAGGATATGGGGAGGGGGAAGCGTAAGCTGTGACAAAGTGAGAGAGAGGCATGGACATATATACACTACCAAACGTAAAATAGATAGCTAGTGGGAAGCAGCCACGTAGCACAGGGAGATCAGCTAGGTAGTTTTTGACCACCTAGAGGGGTGGGATAGGGAGGGTGGGAGGGAGGGAGACGCAAGAGGGAAGAGATATGGGAACATATGTATATGTGTAACTGATTCACTTTGTTATAAATCAGAAACTAACACACCATTGTAAAGAAATTATACTCCAATAAAGATGTTAAAAAAAATATTACTTATTTCTGAGTCTGTGGCAATAGGGAGTAGAGAGATTCCTTGCAATGGGGCTGTTAGTGCCACACCACACATGTGCGTCTACCCTCCCCAAAGGCTGCTTCAACGGACATCAGCCCTTCTCATGCTCACTAACTCACATTCCAGGGTCTGTCTGACTGCCATCTGTTTTGTGCTCCACCAGTTTTCAATTTGTTTCTGTTGGCACTTGATTGAGTGGCTCCAACCTTCAGGTAATTGGTGATGAGTTGGAACTTGCTAGCTCTTGGTTTTCATTCAGATGATGCTTTGCTGAACTGCTGTCTCTCGGCACAGCCCAGAATGAGCTCCCCCCTCACTTGAGTGCCCCCCCCCCAGTTGCAGTGCGGACAGCACTCCTTTGTATTTGTAGAATGCTTTTTGTTCTTCACAGTACTCTCAATCTGATCTCATTTCACTGTCTTGACTTCATTGTGAATTACACATAGGGTAAATCAATGAGTGAAGAAACAAAGACACAGGAAAATGACATTTATTTATTTATGGAGGCAATGACTTCAGGTTTTTAAGGAAATTGACTTCTGCCAGTGCCTGCTTCATAATCACCATGTGCTAACATAGGTTCTGAAAAATCTCTTTCTTTATAGGACAGTTTTGATATAGGAGCATCCAGATCATTGAAGTATACTTGGAGGATTTTAGTCACCCATATAATTTAAAACGGGGAAATGAAGACTAATTAGCCACTGTTAGAATAATAATATTAGTCTTCTTGGTATTGAATGAATATTGGTAAAACATTGTTCATAAAGCAGACATATAAAGATAGTACTGGATGAAAATAATTTGTTTAATAAATGAATATGTTGGTGTTAGCAAATTTAAACAAAAAGTACTTGATGCAGTTCTTGACATTCAGGAAGACAGCAAAGAGGGGACATTGAGATTCTGATTTCTGTTCTGCTTTTTATGTTGTGTCACTTTGACAGGCTGCTGACACTCTTTGAAGCTCTGTTTACTAGTCTGTAAAAGTATGTATAATAACTGCTTTCTGGAGTATCAAATATGATTTTATTGGCATTACAAGTACATCAAAAATTAGTAATATTTAAAAGCATTAGTAATGTTTAAAAACATCAGAGGCAGAGCCCAAATTCACTTATAATAAATATTTGTAATTGCTCATAGCTTTCTTTCTTTTATTTATTTATTTATTTATTTATTTATTTATTTATTTATTTATTTATGGCTGTGTTGGGTCTTTGTTTCTGTGTGAGGGCTTTCTCCAGTTGTGGCAAGCGGGGGCCACTCTTCATCGCAGTGCGCGGGCCTCTCACTATTGCGGCCTCTCTTGTCGTGGAGCACAGGCTCCAGACGTGCAGGCTCAGTAGCTGTGGCTCACGGGCCTAGTTGCTCCAAGGCATGTGGGATCTTCCCAGACCAGGGCTCGAACCTGTGTCCCCTGCATTGGCAGGCAGATTCTCAACCACTGCGCCACCAGGGAAGCCCTGCTCATAGCTTTCTGAAAGTAGGTACAAAGTTTTCTTCAAAAAGTATGAAAAGAGCAACTATTTCAACTTTTTTAAATAGTGAACTATAAAATTTAATTTTCTGAAATGACTCAATTCCTCTTTGATCTATGTGAGATCTGTCTTCACTGTCAATGATATTTCATTATTATGATGGCTTTTATTAACTTTCCTGTGAAACTACTATGTATTAATGGTTTTGAACTCAGGTTTGTCATCCGTATTCCATTTTACTTGTGATTTCTATCCCATCCCAAATGTATGTTTCATGTCCAAGAAGAAAAGGCCAGGTTTTCACTTTGAATTTTAAACATGTGTTTATAGAACCAGAGGGTTATCCTACAGGTCCTCCTTTGCATCGTTTCAATCCCCCAGGTTGGTTACATGGGAAAAAAATGTGAAAAAATAATTTCTCTTATGGTGCACTACACCATTGATTGCCAGGGAACCTCTCTGTAAAATGGTTATGTCTGACGGGTCTTAATGGACAGAGAGCTCTCTTGCTGATTTTTGTACACACTTCAGCTTTTTAAAATTTATGTGTTCCTCTCCAAGTCTTAACTTCCTTTCCATTTTGGTCACAATATACATATTACCTTGAAAAATCCCTATGAATAATTTCAAGTGAACTATGGTTTCTTAAAGAAGGATGCAATGTGTTTGACTATATTAGATTCATCATATCCTATTAGTATTCCTTAGGTTTTCATATTTGCAGGGTTTTTTTTTTTTAAGTTTTAAAATACTATATTCGCTACATGGTAGTAATAGAGAAAAATAATAGTACTTGCAGGTAGAAATACTATGGGCGTTTTTAACCTTAAAATTAGTTTATAATTACAGATTTTATGGAGACCATAGTCTCCTCCTGCAGATTTTTCCCCCATTCCAGGAGGTGCCCAGATAAAATGCAATTTGGTTGCATGTCTATTTTTGAGATCCTCATTTCCATGTTGAGAGGCAAGCATTAGGTACAGAGCAATGCTGAATAACAGTTGTGGGAAATAAGTCTGAGCCTTAGAAGCATCCCCAATGCACTGTATTTTCTTTCCTCCTTGTTTCCCTTCTTAGTACTGGCACTTCAGGCAAGTTATTTAACCTCAGGAAGTTAAATAGTTGGAATCGTAGTGCACATCTCAGAAGTTAGAGTGGTGACTGATATGTGTAAATCATTTAGCACAGTGTCTAGCATATAGGTACAAAAATAAATTGTAAGTATTATGTGAATACCAATATTAAGTGCCTCCTCTGTGATAAATGCTATATTAAGCATTGGGGCTGTGGCAGTGAAGATTCCGTGTCCTCATGGAACCTCCAGTCTAATGGGGAATGCAGAAAATTCCTAATCCATTTCAACAGAGTAGAAGCTGTTAATAGGGAAAAAACGAAGGGTGTAATGAGAGCATACGTTGGCACATTTTCTAACCTCTGGGAGGATCAGGGAAGTTTTCCAGGGAGAGAACATTCTTAGGAAACCTCAGAGATGGGTAAGGTTTAGTTAGGCAAAGGAGAGGAGAGGAGTGATGGGGAAGGAGGGGAAAAATGGAAGAAAAGATTCAGTGTGAGTGAGAGCCTAGAGCAATGGTATGACTAGGAAGAATGAACCCAGATCAGAGTGCCGTGCGGGCGCCCTCTATGTCGTTAGCCCCGTGTACAGAACTTGATAACACTTCTTCCTCTAGCAGGTCAAATGACTTTGGCTACCAGAGGATAAGATACTTCTGAGAGGAAAGGGGCCCAGTACTCTTCGGTGGAAGAGGAAAGGCAAAAGTGGAGAATGAGATCCCTGACACATTCTGTTGATGCAGTGATGGACCCGTTTTCTTTGGTTTATGGTGGGGACTGGAAATGGAATGGGGCACAAAAATATCACAGAATTGACTTTCATTCAGTCTCTCTGGGGTCGAAAGAGGGGTCCGGGACTCCTACACTGCTGACAGAGACCAAACCTTTTATCCTGGGATTCTCATTCCAGATGGCATCCTGGGGCCCATTATAGGCCAGGAGCCCCAGTGCAGTTTATTGCTTAGTCTGGCTTGTCTTTTTATTTGGTCCTTGAATGGTTGGAGTTTAGAGTAAAGAAAGAGAGGTAAGCATCACATGGGACATTTTTGAAAAAGGAAGAAGGAGAAGGAGAGAAGGAAAGCAAGGAGAGGGAGAGTGATTGAGATTGAGATTAGGAGTTTATCTGCCCTCAATTCAAACAGGAGTTGCCACCTAGGATCCTCTGGGTGCCAAAGAGATGGCTATGAATTAAGCTTCATTTATGACATTCATTAGTGTCTCCTGAACATTGGTGTGCTGGTGTCATTTATAGTTCTCTTACTGAACTAAAATTATTTAGAAATATTTCAAATTTATAAAAACTTCATAACCTCAATCTTGAAGTTAGCCACCTAAGCTTTATTAACTCTCTCTGCTCCCCTACACACACACACATGAAAACATAATGGTATATGTGTACGTACATACACACCCTATTATTACTTCTGAACCATTTAAGCATATGAGGAAGGCATCATGCCCCTTTGCACCATAATATTGTTAATTCATTATGCATTTCCTAAGTACAAGGATATTTTCTAACATAATCACAGAATAGCCAAGTAATTCTTGACTATTGACACAATACTTATAGCTAATCTGTAGGCCATATTGACACAATACTTATAGCTAACTGTAGGCCATATTCCCATGTTCTCAATGGTCAAAATAATGCCCTCTGTAGCATTTCCATTCCTTTCATTACAGGCTCCAAACCGTACTGCACTAAGCATATTTAAGTCTCTTCCATCTTTCTTTCTCTTTCATGACTTTGAAAGTATTTTGGCTTGTGTTTAGGCCATTCTCCTTTCTTCATTCCCAAGCCCCAGCAATAATATAAATAGGTGACAGTAGGATTCTCTGATTGGATATGCCATACATCACTCATCTGTTCCAAGGCCTCTGATTGGGTTATAAATATGTACCTTCACAACTCCATGGTGTCATAAAATACCAGCCGAAAGAACTATGTGGGGTTGTCCCTGACCGTTATAAAATTTTTACCCAAACATCTTAGCTAAGCAAAAATCTCCTGTTATTTATGTGTCATCCTAACTTCCTCTTTGCAACTGTCCAGGAAAGCCTTACCGGGAACATTATATCATCTTGATGATATCGTAGCTTCTGCCCCTGCTCTTGTCAGTCCCATTATACTAAGACACGAGTCTGGTACTCCTTCCAATTAACTCCCTAAATCTGACGAGCCAGCCTCTAGACTGGGAACATCTTTCATGAACTGCAGGCTCCTCAAAGGCAGGCAGGAAGCCTTATTTGTTGTCCTAACCCTAGCTTGACTCTCCCATTCTTCAGTCTGTGATTTGCCTGGCTTTTTGGTTGGTTTATAAGCCATAGTTCCTTGTGTCTGTTCTCTCTCTCCTTTCCATCTCTCATTACCATTGTCCATACTAAATGTTTTCCAGGTTAAAATAAATAGCAGTCACAACAACCACATATCGTATAACCACAGTGAAACTGTGATGCCTTGTTTTAGCCACTGTCCCCACCTCAACATGGTCCACAAATACTGCTACTTTTCAAGCAGAACAGTTGAAGATGCTGAGGGACAAAGGGCCCTGCCAGATATAAATCCTGATTGGAGCACCTACTATAAAGTTGTTTTATTCTTTGACCTTCAATCTTATCATCTGTAAAAACAAGGATCTTCAAAATACACCTAGATCACTGGGAGGTTGAAGGGCTTTAAGGAGATAATCTCACGGAATGTTCACCACACAATGCTAGGTATGTCTTCATACTATAAATGTTGCCTTTTGCTATTATTTGGGGGATAGGGCCACATCCAGAATATAGTCTCAGCCTCTATTGTTATTATCCATTTAATCTCTCGAAAGACAAGCAGAAGCTCTAAGAGGCTATTCTGCTATACATAGGTTTGCATATCTTTTTGGACCCCTCACATCTAGGGTAAAGTATCAGAAGAAACAGAACCAATCATTGTAGGACCCAGGAATTTAACCTGTGGCCCTTCTGATTGACCAGTAATTTTAGTTTACAGTATTTTAATTTCTGATCATGTTTGCTATGATGTCATAGTAAATATTCCTTTGTTGTATGCTATCTTTTGACCTGTGCAAACTACAGTAATAATAAGAGTACCCTGCACTTGCAAAATCCAAAATTTCCATAACTCAGAATGCTTACATTCATTAATCTCATCTGACTCATTACATATCCCAAAGTCCTGGAGAGACTAAGTGATAAATGCCTTTTCTGTTTGAGCCAATGAGAAGGCCAGAGTGCCCTTGCAAGGTGTGGGTTGTCACTCACTAACACACTGTTTGTGAAAATCTATTTATTGAGTATTTTTCATGGGCCTGGGCATATTCCAGGTACTGGAAATATCAGGAATCAATGAGAATATCTTGTGGTTTTGATTTGCATTTCCATGATGATGAGTCATGTTGAGCATCTTTTCATAGGCCTGTTGGCCATCTGCATTTCCTCTGTGGCAAAATGTCTATTCAGTTCTTCTGCCCATTTTATAATTGTTTTTTTGTTTGTTTTTTTGATGTTAAATTGTATGAGCTGTTTACATATGTTGAATATTAATGCCTTATTGGTCATATCATTTGCAAATATTCTCTCCCATTCAGTAGGTTGTCTTTTCATTTTGTCAATAGTTTCCTCTGCTGTGCAAAAGCTTTTAAGTTTAATCAGGTCCCATTTGTTTATTTTCGTTTTTATTTCCTTTATTTAAGGAGATGGATCCAAAAAATAGTACTGCAATTTATGTCAAAGAGTGTTCTGCCTATGTTTTCCTCTAGGAGTTCCAGGCCTCACAGAGCTTACGTTCTGATACAGGGGAGAGAGATAATTAAAAACAAACAAAACACATCAGGAAACACTCACTTAGTATATAGCATATCAGGTAGTAGTAAGTGATATGGAGAAGAAAAAATCTATAGGGAAACAAAGTGATATGGAAGAGTTACTGATGTTTTTATACAGCCTGCTCAAAGAAAGCCTCTCAAGTAGCAGAACATTTGTGCAGGAGCCTGAAAGAAGTAAGGGGGCAAATCATGCAGGTGTGGGAGGAAGAGCATTGCAGCCAGAGGGAACAGCAAGAACAAAAGCCCTGAGACAAAGAGTGCTTGCAGCTGTCCAGGAGCAACTAGGAAGTGGTTTATGAAGCCACGTACAGGGAGCATAGAATGCCGTGAGCATTCACACGCAGTGCTGCGCCAGACTGGGCAGGACTTTGTAGGCCCGAGGAAAGGACCTGGTTTTCAGGCTAAGTTGGGAAATCACTGAAGAGTGTGGCAGAGAGGAGTGATCTAACTTGCATTATTTTAAAAGGATAATTCTGGTGCCATAGTTCAACATAATCATCGAATGGGAAGGGCAGAATCAGATAGGAGCTTATTGTTATAATCTAAGTGAAAGGTGATGGTGACTTTGACCAGGGTAGGATTGGTGCAGGGGATGAGAAGCAGCTGGATCATGGATCTTACTTTGAAGTTAGAGCTGAAAGGATCTACTCAGGGTGTGGTTACAAGGTGTAAGGTAAATAAGAATCAAAGCTGACTCCGGAGTTTTTGACCTGAGCCTCTGGATGGCTGGAGTTGCCATTGAAAAAGATAGGAAAGACTAGAGGAAGATGCTGGGGTATGGAAAATTAGGAGTTTGTTATCATACATAGAAAGTTCAAACAGTGGTTCAAAGACAGTGGCTTTCAAACTACAGAGTATATCAGAATCACCTGGAGGGCTTCTTAAAACACAGGTTGCTGAACCCCACCCCTGGTGTTGCTGGGGGTTCCCCCACCCAGAGTTTTTGATTCAGTGGGTCTGGAATGGGATCCATAATATCCTTTATAACAAGTGCTCAGGTGATGTTGATGCAGCTGGTAACGGTACTGGGTCTACATTTGGAGAACCACTCACTACTCTAGTACCGGGTGCATCTGCAGAAGAGGTTGGCTAAGGTTAAGAGAATGCCCAGATCGTTAGATGAGAGGAGCGAAATCACAGGTGCTGGAATGTTCTTTGTGCCTTACTGTGGGAGAACCCCCTTAGGGCTAAGATCACTGTGTATTAGCTCATGCCTAAATGGGGAACAGTGGTTTCTGAGTTTTGTTTGATTTTTGTTTTTTTCTGAGTTTTTTTTTTTTTTTTTTTTTTTTTTTTTGCGGTACGCGGGCCTGTCACTGTTGTGGCCTCTCCCGTTGCGGAGCACAGGCTCCGGATGTGCAGGCTCAGTGGCCATGGCTCACGGGCCCAGCCGCTCCGGGGCACGTGGGATCTTCCCGGACCGGGGCACGAACCCGTGTCTCCTGCATCGGCAGGCGGACTCTCAACCACTGCGCCACCAGGGAAGCCCAAATGTGGGTTTTATAGATAAAAACTTAATAATTGTTCTATCCTGAAATTAATCCTGGTATTTAAAGAATAAAAGAGGTTTTCTGATAGAAATACTGTAGAATGAAAAATAGGATGAACATCTACCTCTTAAATAGAGTAATAGTTTATACTTGGAAAATAAAAACCACATACCTACATAATGGAAAAAGCAGTTTTGCAACAATGATCATGACAGTCTAATGGAAAAGTTCTTTTGATAAGCATTTTTCATTAGATTGGTGGCTTTTAAACATTTTCGACCATGACACACTGTAAGAAATACATTTTATATCACAAATGATCACATACGTCATCACTTACTTCTGGAGATATGTATATATGTGTGTGTGTGTGTGTGTGTATATATATATACATACATGTGTATATATATATATATATATATATATATATATATATATATATATATATATCTCAGAAATAACAGTTTATGAAATCATTCTCACCCTGAGTATATGACAGACATATTCCGTGCTATGCTCTATCAGTTTTTAAAGTGCTGATTTTTACCCACTAAACTGAGAACATAGTCCACATGGACTGTAGTATTGGAGTGATGGTGCTGAAATCTTGGCTTTTCCCTTTTCTAGCTGTGTGATATTGATGAAATTACTAAACTATTCTGTGCTATCAGTAAAATGGGGAAAATAATATATCTACCTTACAAGGCTGTTATGAGGATGAAATGAGAACTTAGAACAGTGACCAGCACTATAAAATTATCAGTTATTAAAAGTGTGTTCACAACCCACTAATTTGTCATAACTTGAAGTTTGCAAAAACCACCTCTTCAGATGACCTAGATCAATCTCACCTGCTACCTTCCCTTACAACAGACACAAATTAGTAAACTAAACTTAACTTCCTCAGAGGCAAATTTAGTAAACACCTTTGTTTTATAGGGAAGATGAAAAAACTGTATTTCCTTCTAAAACCTTAAAATGTGCTTCTAAAATGTAAATCTATGGGGAAGACAAGGCATGATCTCTTGGAAATCCACAGCATAAAAGGAAAATCCTCCCTGAGATGATGTTTTATTCATTGGTACAGTGCCTTGCATTTAATGTTTTCTCAAAAACTATTTGTTTAAAGTAAATGGAGGGAATTCCCTGGGGGTCCAGTGGTTAGGACTCTGCACTTTCACTGCCGAGGGCCCGGCTTCAATCCCTGGTCAGGGAACTAAGATCCCACAGCTGCATGGCATAGCCAAAAAAAAAAAATAGTGAAAGGAAACCTTACTAGAAGAGTTCTTAAGGAGAGCAATTGATTCATATAGATAATAAATTAATAAATTTGTAATTTATGAAGCATTTCCTGTTCATTTATATCTTAAAATCTGCAAGTCCATGCTTCCCAAAATGTGTTATGTGGAATGCTAAATGGATACATAAAAGTTTGAGACTCTGAGAGAATCACAATATATAGTATAATAATAGATTATTTGCAAAAACAACCCCAAATTGTAACTGTTGAAATGGAATAAAATTTTATTTATCTCCCAGCAAACAGTCCCAGGTGGGATTTCAAGGTAGGGATAGGACACTCTGCCCCACACAGTCATCCTGGGATCCAGGCTAATGGAGCGTCTGCCATCTTCAAGCTTGGCTTTCAAAGCCATTCCAGTTATCACCGTTCCAGATCCCTGGAGAGGGTGAAGAGCACAGAGGAAAGCCTGTGGGAGGTTTTAGGGTGAGAGGTGGGGTGTCACACATAGCCTCCTACTTACCTTTCATTTGTCAAAACTCAGTTACCTGGTCACGCCCACCTGCAAGGAAGGCTGGGATATATGGTCTACTCTCGTGCCCTGGAAGAGAGGAGAAAACAGATTTTGATGCCTTAATAGAAGACTGTAAAAACATAGTAAAGATCTATTACAAAGATCCTTGTTTAGCACTGTTTAGCTCAATATTTCCTAAAGGCGTTTGACTCTGAAACTCTTCTCTCTCGGCGCCTGTTAACACACTGTAGAAAACGACATACTTCGGGAAAGACTGCTATCGGGAGACTATCAAATCCCATAATGAAAAGAAACCTAAATTTTCCAAGGATGATAGGAGAGATAACTTTTTTAAATGTTTTAAAATATTAATTTTAACACAAATACAGAAAACCATGTAAAACAAACTGTACAGTTTAATGATCAGGTAAACACTCTTGCAGTAGCCACCCAGGTTAGGAGATAGAAACTTGCCAGTGACGCACAAAAAGCTTCATAGCTTATAACCTCCTCACTTCCCTCAGAAGGCAGCTCTGCACAGACTTCTATGATAATCTTTTTTCTTACTTTTTCTTTAGCTCTGTAATCTGTGTGGGCTAGCCATTAAGTTCAAGCTTGTTTTTATGTATGTCTTCAAATCTCTTTTAATCTAGCTTCTTCCATTTCTTTCTTTTTTTACTTCCAGCAATTTATTGGTAAGGAAACAGGTCACCTTTCCTATTGAATTTCCCAGTCTGTCTCTTAAATTGCATCCCCGTGGTGAAGTTTAACGTGTTCATCTGTCCTGGAATTTCCCATAAATTGGAAGTTGGACGCAGAGAGTTAATCAGATTCGGGTCTTTGGCAAGACGACTCCATAGAAGATGTGCTCTTTTTCAGGAGGCACGCGAGGTGTGGTTATCCCTTTTTATGTGCTTGGCTATCACTGATGGTCAAAGCCTAAACTCTTTATCATTTAGGAAACACAAAATGGCAACCTTCCAATTCTTTCATCTTTCTTATTTACTTGTGGAAGTACTACTGTAAGGAGAAACTTTGCCCAAACTGATAATCACCTACTGATCTCTCCACGGATCCCTTATAGTCACCTGCTTTTGGAGAATGTAAAAATCTCCTACTGCCAGGTTTAGTCTTCCAGTTTGGTATTCTTGGGTATGTCAGATGCCCCATTTTTACCTTCCTCTTTCTCCTGCTGGATGCTGATTTCACACAGTTCCGTAACTTCAGTCATTGGTCCCCACCTGTTCATAGTTTGAGGTTTGTGGAGACAACTTGTCACTTCATTTTACTGAGCATATAGTCTGTATGGTTTTGACTTTGCTCTCTTTGTTGCATTATGATAGACAAAGAACGTTTATTTTTCATGCCTGTAATGGGTTTCTTAGAATCTCTGAGAAATATTTTAAACAAGAGAGGCATGAGTAACATTCTTCAGGCAATTTTTCTATCCTAGAGGTTTTCTCTTATCAACCTTTGAGAATCAGGGTTTAGTTTCATTCAAAAATTTCCTTACAAAGCATCGCAATGGTTTTTTTTTATTTTTTTTATTTTTTGCCTCATGAAAGACAGAAAGCAGAACTACTGACTGACAATAGGGCTAATTGGCTAAATGAGGGAGAGACACTCTCAGAATTATCAGAGATACCCTGTAACAGAGTAAAGGCCTTGGGTTTCAATATCTGATGGGCGCTGACAAGGCCAGGCCTTAGGGAGTCATGCTTATCTCAAGACAAGAAATTTACAGAGTGACTTCAATTCACAGGTACCTGGATTTATGCCAGGTTTTATTAAACTGTCATTGTTAATAGTTCAGTGTTGTGAGAAAAGTATCAAATTATACATTCTTAGTTGGAGTTATTGAAGATAAATCATCTAAATTGTCTGTTATTTTATATGGGTAAATTAAAAACTCATTTACTGATATAATTTATTAGTTTAATGATAGACTGTAATTCTGGGAAATACCATTTGGATTTTATAGAAAAAGTATGGGAATGAGAGAAAATATTATATTCTCATTTTATCAGACATACAGACCTATGGGGAACCCTTACATTTAGACAGTGTGATCATAGTCGAGGGTTGACCTTTTGTCTGCTAATGGCAGCTTACAAAAATCCGGTCTTATCGCCCAGAAAGAACCAAATTATCCTACACCGCCAAATATTTATTATTTACATACTGTATGTCGGACACAGGACAAGGCTCTCAGTGTCCAAGAAAATTAAGACACATGCTCTCCAAATAGCCCATGGGAAGGAATACACACATATCAATACTAGTGCAGTGGAAATGTTTACTACACGTGGTGATTCCATTTATAAGAGTACAGGGAAGTCAGTGGAGGCTCTCAGAGGGAATATCTGATTTAATTTTGACAGATGAATACAAAGATTTAGGTCAGGTCCAGGGGTAAAGGCCTTGTTGCTAGAGAGAACAAAAGGTGTGAAGGCACAATGTCGTAATGAAGGATTGAACTTTAAGGTAAGTGCTGGTTTTCAGAGTTCAAAAATCTAGTCTCATAAAAGGGCTTATGTACCAAATTCTACTGGTTCTTATTGGTCATCTCCTTCCCTAGCAAATAAACTTTAGCTATATAACTTTGTCCTTTATAATGAGACTGGTCCAAAGTTGACTTTCAGTTAGTTATCAACACATCAGTTTCTCACTTCTCTATTCAGGAAGTTGACAGTATGTCTTTGTATAAATACTGTAGGGGAGAAAAGATCCCAGTTTATATCTGAAGAGTCTTGATCCAATAAAGAAATCATCTGGGTGTAAGCCGCCTCTGTCATTCTTTTTTTCTTAGCCCACCCTCATCTCCCTAGTGACCTATTCATTATCTTATGAACTTCCAATAAATAGCTAATGAAGAGAAAGTAGTGAGGAGACCCACCAAGTCAATCTATGACCTGTTAGCAGCACTAGGGCAATTTTAAAAGGTGGAATGTACAAATATCACCTGAGATTAGGTTGGATTGTGTTTGTGGATTTCGGTCATCTGCACCTCTTCTTTGCCTGTTTCTATGGATAGCGTTAGTAAGACAGTTAGCTGCAGTGTTGGTTTTCAATATATTAATTTCTAGAAAGTGATCATTAAAGTCTACATGGCTATGAATGACAGGCAGAGAGAGGGTATCATCTTAAAAGCATATCCAGCGGACTAGAGACTGATACGCATATGAGGTCTGAGGGAAGGTATTCTTAAAGACTATCAAATTATGCCCGTCTTCTTCAAACCCCTTTCTCACCCAGGTCTAGATGAAGAACTAAGATACAGAATATGTAAGTGACTTGTTCAAGGTTACATAGTAATTTCAATTGTGTGTTCATGTTTGTGTGTGTTATTTTCTCTTTTGCTTTATTTGATGGTTTAGGCTAAACAGGTTCATAATCCTTACACATGCTCCTTTGGTTCAAACATTAATTGATTTTAATAAGGTAGAAAAGTAGTGAAGCACTAATCAGGAGTATCTTTTAAGATACTTTCATTTTCTTTCATTGGTAAATCATTTAAGTTATTATTCCTTCCCATGAGAACAAATTGGTGAACTAATAAGAAATTATTTGTAAGCATTTAGCATGGGATTCCTTTTCAGATAATGCAGAATAATTACCTGATTTCAATGGCTCTTCTTGATCATCTAGAGACAATCTGATACAATTAAAACATAAAATGACTTTAAAAGTATTGACAGACGATTCAACTATAAAGCCACATGGATAGTAAATGTGTTTCAATGGCTCTAAACATTTAAAATTAGAAGAGACTTTTGTGGCATTTTTCTGCATATTTCAGTGCCATCCAACATTATCATTTTGATTAACAGCCAAGATTAAGTTTACAGGTTGTTCTTGCTACAATATCTGAAAAGGTAAAGGAATAAAAAAATAAACAAAACATCCCAAATATGGAAATGATGATTTGATGACATCACTTCAGAGACTTTTCTTTTTCCTGTGGCTTAAACATCTATGTGCCCGAGGTTTCTGGGTCTGGAATTACGTTGTCGTGACCATATTTAATGGTGTTTATTGAACAACCACTGTGGGTAAAATGTATACCAAGATTTTCAGGGAGTGATATGGGAAGTAGAAATCATGATCCATCATGCCTTCAAAGAGTTTATAAAGAAAAGGAGACAGAGTAATAAAGAAACAAAGAATGATCACGTAAGGGCAGGTGGAACATATATATATATGTTTAGAATCAAAGCCTGTGCTCTTCAGCATGGGTTGCTTAGGAAGGAAGAGAAGGATCTGTCATTCTTAAGAGAAAGACTGTCAACGATGAAGCCTTGGTTAGTGTTCTAAAGAAGAAGAAGTATAGGATTTAGGACACGTGAAAGGAGATTATTCCAGTAGGGGGGAACTTCTGAAGGTCCTCTGTGCGTAGAGCAGATGGATGACAGGTAGCAGGTAGCTTTACCTGGCTCAAGAATGTCATATGAGTTGAGGCTATAAGAGGACATGTGAGACCCCTGGGTAGATTTTGATTTTTGCAGGAGATCTTTGAAGTTCATATCTGTACATTTATTTTGCTGAAATGGCAACAGCATGCAGTGGCTCATCTTCTGTGGATCAGAGGTCCTCCCAAATAAGAGAAAAGTTTTGGTACACCGGCAATATTGATTTCATAATTCCCTCTCTCTGTTTTTTTTAAATGATTTTCTCATTAAAATATTCTGTGTGATTATTTCTATTGGGCTAGACTATCTGAGGGCACAAGGGACATTATCTTCCTTTTCTTCATTCATTGAAACATCAAAATGCATGCGTCCCTTGCTACATGGCAGACGAATTTTAGAATAGAGAGTGTTTAATGGATGAAAATAGTCTCATGTGCCTACCTATACATGGGAGATAGAAATGTAGGCTTCATCGTAATGTAGAACAAGAAAGAGCTGTCAGGTGAAAACCCCCCAAACTATTTACATTGAATCCCATAATGGTTTTATTTTCTAAATATTCTGTTTCATACTCTCAACAGTCTCTACCCTGTGGCTGCTGTACGTGTGTCTCTGTGTATACAGATAAGCACATAGAATTTATCAACAAACACGGGGTCCTTTCTAACTCTGCCTGCTCTTTGATTTTCACAGTCGTGTGATCCACACACAACGCAGAGAAGAACCCGCCATCTGCTGAGGCCGTCACTGAGCTCAAGGACGTGCGCTGAAGACTCACAGGTGCGGCCCTGCCTCCTCAACGAAAATTGCTTCCAGTTCCAGTACAACCTAACAGGTACGGTTGAAAACCACGAAGCAAGGAACCAAGCTGTCATAGAATGGAGCTGGTCCATGGCTTTTGTCATTTCAAGAAATTCAACCTTGTGCTGTACTTGCTCTACGGGGCTCACGAATGGGGGACCTCACTGGATAGGGATGTTTTAGAGGCACTGAAAATCACCACGGCCTCATTCAGACACAGCTCAGGTTTCTCTTGGGCACCACAGGGCTCAGTGTCTGATACCAAAGGACTGTGTAGTCATGCTGATCTGCTCCCTGCCATTCCCTGGAGCGGCAGACACACAGAATGCCACGAAATGTGGAAGCGGTTGTCTCAGCATAGAATTCAGTACTGATGACCAAATGGCCACATGCCTGCAGAGGCAAAACAATAGCCTTTTCCTGAAACTAATTCCCCACGGAGGACACAGCGGCACTACTGAGATTTCTCGTGTAGAGAACCTCCTAGGGAATTGTATGGGGCTGCCTGATTGTCTTTATAGGTAAACATTGACCTGGCGTATGTTCCCTTTTTCTTTAGTTAAAGGTCCTTCAGATCATTAGTTTTCATAATAATTTTTGAGAAATACAGTAAAATTTCCTTTTCCTGGAAGAGCATGTCTTTAAAATGCTGATTTTACTATATAAGGCTTTGCTCTTCCTATTAAACTCTTAGATCATCTACCAAATATGAAAAATCTCCTTAGATAGGTTCTTACTGTATATGATCTAGGATCTTTTTTTTTCTACCCACAAAACAAAATAAGATTTTTTAAAAGAATTAGTCATGGGATGGTTTATTCTAACTCCTGGTGTCCAGTTTGTAATACAATTAGCCAAACTGACAAAAGCTTCTCTCATGAGAGAATAATTTTCTTAAAATGAGAGTTCCTGAAATAGTGCATATATCTTGCCCCCTTTCCCTTCTGGGGTACCTCTCTTGGCTCCAATGTACCAAATATACCAAATGATTTAGAAAATTATGTTTATTCCTTGAAAACATCTTCAAGTTTACATCAAAGACTAGCATCGTTTCTGGTGGTGGTTGTTGTTGTTGTTTTCCTCTCTCAATTATCCCCAGCAAATAGATGATTCCCAACTGGTTTTCCTTGCCCTTGTGCTTAGTGTTTCTCTTTTCCTACCTCAGCCAACTATGAGATGGTTTCTAAAAATGACTTGGCTTTTGACCTCAAGAAACCAAACTTAGGAAGGTAGCCCACTTTGTTATTTGGTGATCTGATTGATTGTTTTTCAATAAAAGAATTGCAGGATGCTTTTAGAAGCCACTTGAAAGTGGTTTTAGGATTCTGTGCACACTCTCCTCCACCAATGCAGAGAATCAAAGGTGTGTTGTATTTTGCTCACGTGGTCATAACTTTGAAACTCAGTGTGGTGACCCTGTGCCTGTAGAGTGGAGCACGTGCCAGCTGAGTGAAAATGCGACCTGTGGGCAAGGCATCAGGACCCGCCTTCTGAGCTGTGTGCGCAGTGATGGCAAGCCTGTTAGTGTGGACCAGTGCGAGCAGGTGAGTTGTGTATACTTGTATCCCGCACCCATGGCTTTGTTTGTTTGTTTATTTTTTTGAATATTGGTCTGCAACCTCCACAATGCTTGATATAAATGACAGTCTGATTTCTTCTCATCACAGCTTAGGTTCAGTTAGAGTAGAGGTACTAGTACCATACAGTTATATCTCACTAGTTTGAACTTAGTTAAAATGACCAGGAAAGGTCATTTTGCATTGGGGAAATGGATTCATTAAAAATATAGTTTTTTCCATTATTTTAAAGAATTTATTTGCCAACAAACTATTGACATCAGGTGACTCTAATATTTAAATATGACTCTTTGTATCGGGCGGGTGATTCATTTGCCTAAATAGGAAACACTGTTCCTTGCATATAAGATGAATACTGACACTTGCTATTAGAATACTTTGCTAATTTGCTGAGCAAATGATTGCTAGGTAATTAGCGCAGTTGCATTTTTCTTTGCAAGGTAAGTCAAAATGCCTGCCTACCAAGTTTCAAATTAGTGGCTTTTGAATTTTTGTAATTTTATTGCTCCCTTTTTTTCCCAATGACAAAATATGTGGAGTTTGGACAAAAACTATAATCAAACCTATTCCAAGAAAGTTGGCGTTTCCTTCCCAACGTATAGGTGAAATGCACGATGGGGGCAGTTTAATAGAAATAAAGATGACCATATGCTGTCCCATTATAAGAATCACTAAAACAGTCTTTGGAATAATTGGAAATAGGTGGGGCCAGTTAGCTCAGGTTTCCACGGAAACCAGCAAAATAAAAGTTGTCCCATTTCTCCTTAAGTAAGAAGAGTCCACAAGTGGAAATTAAAATCAGAACAAAACCCTCCTCACCGATCCTGATTCAGCCTTGTTAAGTACTGCCATAACATCTCTTTAAACCAACAGTATCACCATGGACCAACACCAGCCCTGAGACTAGACCGTCTGAAATTGAACATCCCATTTCATGAAATGCTGAGACTGGCTAATACAGGGCAGAGTTCCATCTACCAAGTGTCAGTGATTTATTTTAACATTTTGTTTAATTTCATCTCCCTCTCAAGATGTTGTCTGCTTCAAGACAAATAAATCACCAATCTACAACAACGCCAAATAAGTGAAAATCTTACATTTAGTGTACATAATAAATCTTTCCTTTTGATACAAAGAGCGATATAAACTATTCATTAATAGAAAAATCAGTTTTTCTGCTTTCTAAGTTCCCATATATCCAGCAAATATTTAAAGAACGTTAAAGTCCCAAATTAACCTAACTAGAATACCTATATATCTCAAATGGGTCCTAGATCCCATGTGGTCATTTCTATTTTGCCCACTTAGCAAGTAAGCATGCTATAATCATTAATTTTATCTCAGTGTGGACATTGCTAATATTTAACTTGTATTGAGTGTTAGCATTTTCCCCAATCACACAGTGTGTGATTCCTAAAACAGAATTTTTTTATTATTCTTTCTGTGTTTCTTGGATGATTTATTCTTTCACTAAGACCTCTTCTACCTTGGCCATTAGAAAATGTGTAATTTTGCCTAGATGTGGATTTCAGAGAGGATAAGAGGAAAAGAAGCAGTATCATCAACTTTTCCCTTGATTAAGACCATGATTGTTTTTAGCTAATTGGTCTTTTTTTACAAACTTTAGATGGTTTGTAGATTTGAGTTTTATTCTTTTTCTATTTATTATTTTAGCCTAGGTAGCTATTAATTTGAGCTATGTACTGTTGGCCCATCTAGAGGGCAAGGAGCCTAGATTTAACAGTGAGGCATCCTCCTGGTTCCTTGCTGGCTGAGTGACAGGACAGATCTCTGTGTCACATAACTGCCTGCTTTCCCGGTACCTTAACTGCCAATCTACTTCTAAAGTTGAGGATTTTATCAAAAAAAAAATTGGGGCTGACAAGTTTCTATTTCGTGAAGTAAGGACCATCATTTTCTAGGCTTGCCATCAGTTTCTACAAGCCAGGATATTTTTCCCCACAAAAATGTAGAAAGGTTATTCTCATAGAATAAAGATTATTATCCCATAAAAGGATAGTGATTTGATTGGATGTTGCTGTGAATTCTCCAGTACAATCACATTTCCCTCCCATCTGCAGCATAACTTGGAGAAGCCCCAGAGGATGAGCCTTCACTGCCTGGTGGAATGTGTGGTCAACTGTCAGCTCTCGGGGTGGACGGCTTGGACAGAGTGCTCACAGACTTGTGGCCATGGAGGTATGTGGCTTCCCTGTGTTGGTTCCCACAAAACAATTTAGTCTTTAAGTATCTCTCCGTATGCCATAGCTTGACACACGGGATAAGGCATGTTGGCCAAGCTGGACATCACATGAGGCTGACCCAGGGGAGCAGAGGGAACGAGCCTGGCCTCCTATCAGTCCTTTTTTATTTTTTAATGTTTCTTTTTTGTTGTTGAAGTATAGTAGACTTATAATACTGTGCCAGTCTCTGCTGTCAGCAAAGTGACTCAGTTATGCACATAGTAGACGTTCTTTTTTTTAATATTCTTTTCCATTATGGTTTATCACAGGATATTGCCTATAGTTCCTCATGCTACACAGTAGGACCTTGTTGTTTATCCTTCCTATATATTAGTTTACATCTGCTCATCCCAAACTCCCAGACCTTCCCTCCCTCACACACTTCCCCCTTGGCAACCAACCACAAGTCTGTTCTCTATGTCTGTGAGTCTGTTTCTGTTTCATAGATAGGTTCATTTGTGCCATATTTTAGATTCCAGATGGTATTTGTCTTTCTCTGTCTGACTTACTTCACTTAGCATGATAATCTCTAGTTGCATCCACGTTGCTGCAAATGGCATTATTTCGTTCTTTTTTTCTGGCTGAGTAGTATCAGTCCTTTATAATGAGGCAGAGGGTGAAGAACTGGCCTAGTAACAGTAACAGACCCCAGAGGGGCCACTGACCCCATGGGATGGTGTTTATTTTAAAGGTCCTAAGTTCAACCAATTCAAAAAATGTTAGCCTCTGTGGCTTTTAGAAGAAGATATATCCTATAAGTAAAATTAGTTCCTGTATCAGGTAAAACCCCCCAGTCACAGTGGCTTCCTATCATAGGTTAGAAACTAATTTTTCACTCCCATAAAGGAAGGGGTAGTTTCTGCTTCACGAAGTCAACCATGGACACAGCTTGATGGAGGCCCTACCGCTTAAACATAATCAAGTCTCTCTGGAGGGTGATATCCAGCTCGTCCTGTGGAGGTTTTTATGGACCAGATTGGAAGTTGCGTATACCTCTACTATCTATATATTCCATCGGATAAAATTTGGTTGCACTTCTCCAGCTCAGTGCAAGACAGCAGAGTAGGAAATGTAGTTTCTGGATGGCCAGTCGCTTCTTAGCAACAGTGTTATGGAGGAAGCAGTTCCTGTGGAGTAAAGGGAGTATAAATCTTTGCTGAACAGATAGCTATTAATACTATAAGTTCCTGGGTAAATAATGAACAATGGCAAGGAATTCAGGGGGCAGCTGATACTCGCGAGCTAGGCAAATGGCAGCCATAGATGGCACTCCAGCCGTCAGGCTAAAGTAGGGACCAAAACATGTGTCCATGTAAAGAGAACAAGGAGAGCATAACAGGCAAGCACAGAGCTGTGGTTTAGGATAGGGTTCTCATCCTGAAAAAGAGTTACAGTTTATCACAAGGTAAATGTCAGAAATTTGGAATAGGGACCTAGGGAAAATCCTGCTGTATAGTTAGTCACTAAGTAGGGGAGGAAAAGGGAAGAAGAATTGCATGTTGGAGGAATCATGGAATCTGATGGGGAAAGGGGTTAAAAGACCTGGATCTGATCACCAAACAAAGATATTTGGAAGGAGGTTTTTAGAAGCTCTGTGACTGGACCACTGGAACTAGGATATGGGCTCATTTCTAAGCTATTCACAAATGAGCATACTGGGGCTATCGATAATTCTCTGCCTTAGTTGGGATTGTCTGAGGAGCAAACGCAGGATGTAGCAGGAAAAGGGGCTCACCTGCGAAGTCAACTCTAAGATCCTGGAGACGGCAGAGCTGACAACAGCACTCAGGATATGCCTTAGAAAAACACAGCTAAGGAAGCTGAAATTTATTTCCATAAAGAGCATCACTCAAAATGAAAATCTGGGAATCACAATGTCCAGAAATAACAGCACGCCATTTCCTGCACAATCGAGAGCCTGCAAAGCACCTCAGGAAACCAAATGGCAAATCTTAGGACCAAGATTTCAGTGATCGATTGACCTATATTAGTTTCTCAAATATTCTGATTGGGTAGCATATATAGTTCCCAGCTGGGCATCAACTTTAAAGTTGGGTAAATCGAGTTTCAAATTGCAGCTCTTTAGGCAAATGACTTACTCTGAGTCTCAGCTTCTTCATCTCTAAAATGGAATTCATGCACATGTTAGAGGCTTTGTTTGGGGTTTGAGAATTAAATGCTATGAAGTATATGTAGGTGTCTAGCACAGTACCTGACACAGCATTGGTGTTTATTATGTGTTAATTTCCATCTCCACCTTCCTAAGCACCAGTAGGAAAGAGTGTTATCAGAGACTCCCTAGGGTCTTGTAAAGATTTTCCCATAGACTCAGTTCCTCTCATGGTCAACTCTCACATCTCGTCCTTTTACCCCACTCAAAGTCCATACATTAAAATCACAGCCTAAGTAATATTTTGAAAATGCAAATCCGAACAGTTGTTTTCCTATTGACTTAAGAGTCATTTATCCATTAAACAAACACTAATGTGCCAGTCATAGTACAATGTGTTGGACATGAAGCAGTGAGGGGGGCGGGAAGACAATTTCCCTCTTCTCATGATGCTTACAATCCAGTTGAGGGACAGTACACAGTAAACAAATAGGTAATATTACATGTAGATGAGTTCATTAAACTAGAGGTGTTATTTGCATCAGTGATGTGAATAACTGGTTGCTTCCCTGTCCAGTGTGAGCTACCCTGGTTATCCCACAGCCAGAAGCACTGCAGTCTTGTCCTCATGGGCCTCTGCTAGGAGGTGTGACTCTCCTACGGCTATGAGAACAGCCGTAAAGGGTAGCATGGAAAAGTAGAGAAGGGATGAAGTCCTGTATTGTGAGCATGGTCCACGAGGACCTGCAGGATCTCCCGCATGCCTGCCTCTCTATCCCCATCACCCTCCACTATCATGTTGGATGTCTCTGCTGTGATATAGTATATTTCAGTCACGATCTTGAGTGTATGCTTCCTTCCACCTTGATTCCTTGCCTCCCGTGGAATATCTCACCATCACCCCCACTATCACCTTCTAATACTTAAATTATGTATAAATTGAATCAGTTTTTTTTATAATTTTTATTTTGTCATCATGTCAATATAGATATATTACAATGAACATTTACAATGTTTCAAATGGCATTTTTTTAAAAAAAATTATTTATTTATTTATTTATTTATTTTAGTCTGCACCGGGTCATAGTTGCGGCACACGGGATCTTTGTTGCGGCATGCATGCAAGTATCTAGTTCCCCAACCGGGGATTGGGACTGTGGAGTCTTACCCACTGGACCACCAGGGAAGTCCCTGAATCAATTTTAATATCTGTCTGTCTAAGGAATCAATGACCTTGTTTGGGTTCTTCATGGGTGAACCCCTCTAGTTCCCATGAAGCACAGTACCTGGCACATGGGGGAAATCTCAGTTAACTTTTGTCACTGCCCAGGTGGTTCTGGACTATAGGGGAAAGTTTGAAGGGGAAAAGCTTGCAGACTGGATCCTAAGCCCAAAGGCAGCCAACCCCTGCCAGGGGCTATTTTCTTCTCTCTCTAATTAAACTCACAAGTTGAGTATCATTACTCAAGAATGTGTTCAATTCAAGGAGACAGAAGATCTGTTTATCATTATTTTTGCCCCAAATATCCTAATTCTGCCACTGTACAAAGTCAGTGAAACGTAACAGATCTCCATGTTATGCTAATACACTACTTTTGAAACTAAGACCCCCAATTGTAAGTTTAGTATTATAAAATATGACTTTAATTTTTCAAGCAGTTCTGTTAGTGCTGTGGGCTCATGAGACCTTGTTAGTCTACTTGAAAAACAAAAGCAAACAAGGAAAATTACTTTCCAAATCTGAATCTCACTATTAGAGATTTCTAGGCAATTAGAGTTTGAACTTAAATTCACCTTTTCTAATCCTTAGAATAATAAACAAAGACAAACGATCGAAAATTTCCTAAGGAAAGTCATCGTGTGACCTAAGGCACAGAAGGACTAAAGAAGGGATGTTAACTACGTAGAGAAATTGAATTGTGTAAAGCACTTGGAAGTCATTTGATAGTTTCCATTGGCACATAAATATAGCACTAGTTATAAATCACTTCTAGCTAGCTTCTAAGGGTCTGCTAGGGTAAGTTCTTGAGAATCCTTTCTTGACCTTTAGATGCCTTGATCTCCTGAATTAAGATGTAATAATGCCTTTTAAAAAATATTCCATAATCCTGATACTCCTGGCAAACCTTCCAGGAATCTAAATGTATATGTATTCCATTTTTCCTTTATATATTGAACCAGGATTTATAAAGCTTACATCTATTATCCTTATCCTGACACCTATTGGTGCACTCTTTCATTGTCAAAAGTGGCAGTGCAGAAAATACATTATATGGTCATCCTGCTATTTTGACTTCTATTCTTAAGTCAGGGCTGTAGAGACATTTACTCATATATTTCACAAATACTCACTGGAAGTTTCCCCAAAGCCAGGCATTCTCCCAAGGAGCTGAGGATACACCATGTATAGAAAGGATAAGATCCCAGGGAAACAAAGTCCCCTGACTTCATAAAACTAACATTCTAGTAGGAAACTAGATGGTGATGACAAGACAGGGAGACGGCAAATAGACAAGTGAATACACACAAAAGTAACAGACACTGATGAGTGCTGTGTCGAAACAAAAAACAAGTTATGTGATGGACAATAACAAGTGTCTTGCAGGGGAATGAGGGATGTGGGAAGAGAGGCCACTGAGGAGGTGATATTTATGTCAGAATTGTATGACAAGGTGCCGTAGTTCTTGTAACTGGCGTTTTCTTTACTAGGCTTCTCAGGGTTCAATCTCACAGGCATTTTTTGACTACCTGTTGCATTCAAGGCTCTATATCAGAACCTACAAACAAAAATATAAAAAGGACTATTTATACATTATATTTGTGCCCAATCTTCATCTTTAAAAAAATAAATAAAACGACCAGTACAAAGAATAGGACACATAGTCCTTGAATTTTTAGGCAGCTACCGTCAGGACACTGCTGAGACAGCCTTTGTGGTTCTGTTCTGCTCTATTCTATTCTATTCTATTCTATTCTATTCTATTCTATTCTACCAGCCCTCAAACTATCAGTACTCTTCCAGCACCTCTCTTTTCTGATCACCAGCCCCCTGGCAGATAGTACTGTTTCCAAAATAAGACAACTCTGCATTTAAATCATGCCTTAATCCTCATGCAGCACAAGCTAAAAGTGACAGACAAACAGCAAATAATCAAATGCAGCAATGTATGGCACAGATGAACTTGTTTCTTAAAAGAGACCAAACTCTGGCGCCGAAAAGGTTGGAAACTACCCTTGAAAAACATCTGCGCCTTGTCTCTTCTAAAACGGTGTGCCCGCAGCTGTCCTTTTAAATTTTTTTTTCAATAATCACTTTATTTTATTTTATTTTTCCAATTCAGAATATATTTATTTAGGGCCTTTCCATAGTCAGTTTGTATAAGTTTGCCACCTTTTAGTGTTCTTTTTTTTTAGCATCTTTATTGGAGTATAATTGCTTTACAATGGTGTGTTAGCCTCCACTTTACAACAAAGTGAATCAGCTATACATACACATATATCCCCATATCTCTTCCCTCTTGCGTCTCCCTCCCACCCTCCCTATCCCACCCCTCTAGGTGGTCACAAAGCACCAAGTTGATCTCCCTGTGCTATGCAGCCCGCAGCTGTCTTTTGTACTAGCTGCTTTCTTTTTTCCAAGTGGTGACGGCAATGGGGCAGGGACCACAAGAGGAGACAGAGTTTATTTAGCCACATGAAAGTGCGCAAGCAAGTTGCAGGGGCGTCTGACTTCAGCGCCTGCGGCTCTCCGCTGACTTCTCTACCAAGAGCAGACTGCACACCGTTGTCTCCGTTTAGGAAATCACCGGGCTGTTGGGCAAATCCTGGCAAGCTGGGTGTCCTGGATGCTTCCCCCATAGCCACACTTCCCCATCAAACCCACAGAACTATATTGATCTGAGGGGAAACTTTGAAGGGAGCTCTTTTTTATTTCCAAGCGTCTGGGTTGTCTCTTTAATGTACACCCGATGCTTGGCATATACTTTCTAATTGTGTTAAAGATTTCAAGGTTAGAACAGCTTGAATCCAATTTATTTCACGTTAAAGAGAGACTGATTCTAGACTTCCACTAAGGGATCTTTTTAGATAGATTTCAAAGATCAAAGCATGTAATAGAAGAGCTTAATATTTGGATTAGTCATGATCTTTGTCTGTTGAATTTTCATCAGTTCAGTGGAATGTAGAACTCCCTAAATTTAGCATATCATGAATTATTCATAATTATTATTTAAGCAAAACGTTCCAAGAAGGTTGTTAATCCTAGATTATGATTTGTTCCTCTTTCATATTTTTTAATTCAGGGTGTATGAGTTTATAATATTTTTCTATACTATGTAATCCAGCCTGCCTCTTGTGTTTCACAGATGGCATATGATTTTTCTGTCCACTCTAGTCCATAATGAAAATAATAATTTTGTATTAACTCCAAAGCACCACAAGTTTGTGCTTTCCAGCTTTTTTCTTTCTCTTTTTGTTTAAAGATTTTAAAAGGCAAGCCAGTAACCTTCAGTTTGTGTCTGAATAAAACATGATCAGTGTCATATCCTTGATCACACACAGTCCAATAGTTATAACAGCTCAAACTTATTGACTATATCAAGTAATTAGTTCCTATGACAGAGAACAAGCAGCTGAATTGTAGAATGGGAAAAAAGAAAGACTAGAGAAGAATATCCAGTTTTAAAGCTGGCTTTTCCAATGGCCAGTTGTAAGACTGAGCCAGCCTTTTATTCCACTATCTTTTATCGGTAAAAAGACGAAATATTAGAATAATTACTTTTTAATATCTATTGGTCAAAGGCACAATTATTGGTACCAGGAGTATTTTAGCTCTTTACAAGAGTAGTATGACATTATAGGCATAACTTTACAGGTATGGGGACAGGCAATTAAGTAACCTGTTCAAGGTCACACAGCTTGTCCGCTGTAGAGGAAAGATTTGAACCCAAGTTCAGGTGTCTTCTAAGCCCCATTTTCTCCACTGTGCCCCTTTACATCTGACACTGTATATGTAAATGTTCATGTTATGTACTTGGTCCTGGGTTGGTGCTATGTCACTTTATAAAAATTCTCATAATTTTTAGGTGTATTTAAGAATAAGCAGAGGAAATGGATCTCAGATTGGAACATAAAGGGCAGTGAGGGCTTTAAGTCTCTCTGAATTTTAAGCCTCCTATATGTATACTTGTCTCACAATTAGCAGTGTTGCATATTATTATCTCTTCCATCTAATTGGAATATAGCTGCAGGGAGCCAGTCTTCCAGATAAGGAATGTGTGAGACTGATAGAATAGCTCCAGGATTGCTAAAATCACTCTCTGTGACTTTGTCATCTTGCATCTCACAGAGAGAGCCTCATTGGGGGTATTTCTGCTGTATACTTACAGTGGTCTGTCAAGTGTTGATACCTCTTAATGGGTCTGAAACGTGATTGTTGGGAACAGAACTGAAAATAAGCAGCTAGAATGCATACGCACTGTCACAGAGAAATCTGGAGCTCTATCTCCAAGCAAAGGCAACGGTGCCTAATCTTCTGCCTTTAAAAGACCTATCTCACTCCCGTGATACCATGGTCTATCTTGACCTCTAAAACTGTGGTCTTGTTACTTCCTTACTTCGCTAACCCCACCCCCAAATAGATGGTTATGGCTGGGGCTCATCTATTTTACTCTGAAAAACTTATGGACCCTTTGCCTTGCCTAACTTGAGTGTCCTCTATGATGAAAGGTGTCTGGATGCCTGAAGCCATTTTTGGACAAGCCAAGGAGTCCCTCTATAGGGGAAACTCATGGACTGTAGCTCTGAAGGCAGAATCACTACTGCACCTTCCATCTTCAGCAATGCCAGACACAGGCTGAAGATCTATCTTGAGGCCGCAGATCAAGATCGTAGTTTTTCTCCACTCCGTTATATTAGAAAATAACCTTGATCCCCAATCCATGTCAATCCAGGCTGTATATTTACAACAGACTTGGCACTTAAAAAATAAACTTGGATAAAAATTCCAGATGATGTGTGTTAAGAGAAGTAAAAACCAGATGTCCGGCATAAAGAACTGCATGAAATTAACTGAGCATTTTATAGACAATCTAACCTACTTCTGCTTTCAGAAATTTACTCTGACAAGTACCCAAAAGCAAATAAAGAGTTATCACAGAGTAAGGTGTTAATACCATAATTGTAAGTAGTTTCTTCTAAAGGAAAATATGAAATGTATGAATACAGGTAACCCATTTATTGCAGAGGGGAGGCCTAAGTGTACTTCTCAAACTTGTTCAAGTGGCCTAATGACCTCAGCATAGCATCTGATACCTGACTTGGACCAGGTGAGATTTGTTGGAAAGCAGATGCTTTTGGAGTAAAAGCAATTTTTGTTCCCATCTTTCTAGCTGTGTGACTTTGCAAAAATTATTTAATTTCTCTGGGCTTCAGTTTATCACATAGGAAATGAGACTGGGATTCTTGTTGAAGGGATAGATTTGAGGCGGGTGGGGAGAACAGGTGCTCTCGGGAAAGAAAACAAAGAAAGCAGAATAAGGAAGGGAACAGAACTAAGCAAGAATATGCTATATCGTCTCTATATCTTAGAACATTGTATTCACTCAATTAATTTAGACCCTCCCTCCATAATGAGGAATACTTTTATAATGACAAAAGGTATTACACAATAAATTGCCTTAACCACAGAGACATATGTGATGAAAATTGATTAACAGATTGACCTGACCAGCTATTAACGAGGTGGTTGTTAGTATCCCTTTGCTTCTGTTTTCATTTATTTTGTAATCTGCTAGTATTTTCAACTGACTAATACTAGGTAGCAGCCACCAAAGGCTTAAGAGTAAATTCAAAGTAGCAAATACTTAAAAGTGGAAACATTTTATTCAGTAACCTAATTTTTTGGTGCATATCAGGAAGGACCATCATCACCTTGAGGTTAGTGACACTGAACATCATTCTTTGTGGTGTAGGTTGGCCAACCCTTACAGATGTCAGCTCAGGAAGACCTTTCCCTGCCAATGGTTGCGCACATGCCTTGAAAATATAACTCATGTTAAAAAAAAATAGTTCCCAGGTGGAAAGCAAACCAGTAATAGTAATATTCAAATACCATTCTGTAAGCTCAAAGTGACTTCATATACTACTGTCTTCGTATTTACATGGCTACGGTACGTTGGAGTTTATAGGTATGTTCATATAAATTGCTCAGATATTTAATGAACTATTTAAGATTAAACAGGCAAGTTCGTCATTGCTCTATTCTTATATTTCCTTTTCCAATTTCCCATTCAAACGTACTTTGCATTGTGTGCCTGGGTCGTATTCAAATTGTCCAGAGCTATCAAAACCATGATTTTCAGTTAATTCAATGAGCATCTGTCAGGACCACAGAAGAACCATTGTGTAGAGCCTATCACTGTAACAGTGTTGGTGACTGGCTCCCTGGATCTGAGTGTATGGTCAGAACAGAGAACCATTGTGTTTGACTCCATCTCTTTTTTATGAATGTATACATTGACAAACATATAAAGAGTTTTTTGTTGTTTTGGGGTTTTTTTGCGGTACGCGGGCCTCTCACTGCTGTGGCCTCTCCCGTTGCGGAGCACAGGCTCCGGACGCGCAGGCTCAGTGGCCATGGCTCACGGGCCCAGCCGCTCCGCGGCATGTGGGATCCTCCCGGACCAGGGCACAAACCCGTGTCCCCTGCATCGGCAGGCGGACTCCCAACCACTGTGCCACCAGGGAAGCCCTATGTAATGAGTTTTGAGGGTTTTTTTTTTTTTTTTTACTGCTTAAAATATCCTACATCCCCTTTGTCAGTGGAACCTCAGAGTGAAGCCTGACCGCTGCTGAGTTCAATGGGAGTGTGATCTGGTCCAATATGCTTTAAACCTGTATGCAGATACCAGTATTGGCCTTTCTTTGGGGGGGGTGTGTTTGTGTGTTATGACTAGTGTGCCCCACTATCTATTTTCTTCTGGAAGTCTTACCATGCAATCCTTTTTCCTTCAATGCCAGAAATTATTGCTAATTTAACAGTAGGCCTAGTATCACTGTTGCTTATAATGAGTTCCCAATATTCCTAAAGGGAGGGGAGGAAAAGTTTCAGAGAGAATTGCTAGCAAACTTAACCTACTGTAATCTGGGTTTTTATTCAAATGGAAACATTTTGGAGCTAGTACTTTTCTCTCTTTTATAGCCTGAAGTGCAGATGAATAAGAGAATCAGTTTCTATATCAGTTTCTATATCTCATTGGTATTACCCATTAAACATATTGTCTACATCAACTATTGAATTCAGGTTTCAAATAGATTCATAAACCCAAACGAGTTGTCTGGAGAGCGTCCAAGAAATTTCTCTTATTCTTAGATTGGAAGCATGAGGATGTGGACGGCAGCCACCTTCACTCTTACTCTGAGGGCAAAAGGAGTGTAGGCTAGGGTGTAAGAGGTTGGGTGGGACCAGGCTAAATCATTATGGACTTCGTAGCTGTGTGCATTTAATGTGAAAAAGCCCAATAGAATACAAGTAGCATGCTTTATATACCCATTACAGGTTTTGTTCCAGGGCCAGGTCTAGGAACTGATATGAAATAGTAGTTGTCAAAATAAATGATTAAAAATATTAAGATTTAGCCAGCACCTACTCTATTTTAGTTATGTTGTTAAGGTAGTTCATATATGGTATTTTTAAATTCATATGCAACATGAGATTAGTCCAAGGAGTCCTCATCATCTCAGTATTCTTCACCTGAATCAGCATAATTGTGAGATCTATAGGAAGCAGAACCCCTCATACTATCAAAATATTTGCTGTTGAACTGACCACTTATAAAGCCGTCCCCCAGTCAACGAGTCTCCTGGATTAACGCACATGCCCTGTCATTGCATCGAGGTATTTGTTGGTCCATCTCTAGCTGCAAATGGAATGTTTACCCACAAAAAAGGGGCACAAAATGGAGCAATCTGTACACCAAAGATTAAGCGGAGCTCTTGAGAAAATTGATGAAAAGTGACTCAAATAACAAAGATTCTATGATCAAACTGCAAAAGCCAGTCACAATAGAATAAAACTTTCATAGGGTCATCATAAAATTATGTAAAAAATATCAATGGTTGATTTATTCTTTGTCCTAATAATAACTGCATAGTTGCAATTACCTGCATGGTAGTTGATATTAGATAAAATAAACCCACTTGCATACTTTTTACTTGCAGAAAAAGTCCCATTTAGACATTTTTCATTATTTATTAAAAATAATTGAATTCCTATTTGAAATACATTCATTTTTAAGTGGCATTTTCCCCAGCATGAATTATCCTCAGATAATGACTCTCCGTATACTTAATTTTATTTTACAGGAGAGGAAATTTATGCTTAGAGGAGTTAAAGTACTTTCATACAGTCACATCATTTACTAGCTGTTAATCTGAGAGAACTGTTTACAACTAGAGAATTTTGATGCCAAGTCCAGGTTTCTTTGCGCCATTCATCAGCTATTTTAAAATGTTATTTTTCTCATATTCTATATCAGATCATAACTTTAAATATCTTTCATTTGCCCACATCCTCCCCTGCTTTCTCCTCTCATGAAAAATCACTATCACAAAACAATTCCTTAAGTCTCCTGCCGTTAGAGGTCCCTTTTATAATAGAATAATTACTGCCGAGAGATAGGTGCAAGGTTGAATATTACATCCAGTGTGATGTTTAGAATTCCAGGGACCATTGGAAATGGTGGGCCTCCTTTTCTATACCATCTGTATTCCACGTAGCTAGATTTTATATTTACAACTTCAGGAATTGTGGGGAAAGTGCCTAATTTAAGGGATACTTTCTCTGATTATTTAATTTATACAGCCAAATACCCCTGACTTAGAAAAAGGAACTTATTAAAAGATATCAAGTAACCCAAAGAAACTTGAGGTGCAGTAGGTACCTTTTATACCCTCGTGCCTTCATTAGCAATATTTTTCTTACGAACTTTAATATTAGCCAATTAAACATGATAATATACTTCAAAATGTAGAATGATCATATGCTTCTCGATAGAAGCTGGCATCGTTTGAAAATCGTATCTTGGTGTTTGGATAGCAAAAGGCAGAGAAATCATATAGATGTGCTTTCAATGAGTGGTTGTAAGACTTCATTATTTCAAAACGTAATGGCATCATTTTTTTTTTCCATTGACTTCATTAGGTTCCCCCCACCTTGATGTCCCGCAGAAAATATCTGTCACTTTAATGCCTTTTGTATGTAAGGCAACATTCTGTCCTTTAATTCCCTTTCCAAGCCAAACTCTAAGGGAAAAGCTGACATCTTCCTTATCATTTTAGGTCGAATGAGCCGGACTCGATTTATCATTATGCCAACCCAAGGAGAAGGACGGCCATGCCCCACAGAGCTTACCCAGCATAAAACCTGCCCAGTGACCCCCTGCTATAGCTGGGTCCTCAGCAACTGGTCTGCATGTAAATTGGAGGTAGGTCATGGAATGACAGAGAAATGCTTCTCAGTATGTCCAAAGCACTTGTCTAGTCAAACCTATGTGCTGATGGAACAAATTTCACAGTACCAGGGGCCTGGCATGGTGTATTTTTATGCAATGGAGAACATGGAAAAAAGAACCAAATGACTTAACCTCACACAGAGTGATATTGCTAGGAAAATAAATAGCCGTTCATTAGGCACTATTTATAATAAGCTGGTTCAGGGGACCTCCAGTCTCTTTGGCATCCTCAAAAATTCTCTATCTTCTTGGCTTGTTGGAAGTATCAAAGCATTATGCAATTAGGCAAAACCCTGATGCTATGGAAATGCACAGCTTGCTGTAGACTCTATTTCCTAAAAAAGCACTTTTAGGCTTAAACAAAATCTTGCATGTGGGCAGAAAACCAAAAGTGTATGAAAGTTACATTTTAACATTATTACACGAAGCAAGGTTACTACATTTTCCTCAATGATTGCTTTTTATTGACCTGAAATATAAATGCCTAGTAACATCATAATATACCACATACCCAGAACTTTTGCTGGGTCAGCAAAGACCCTCTAGGGCATTTTTCTCTCTGGCTTCTTGTATAAGAAAAAGCAAGTTGATTTTCTCTATTCTTATTTTACTGGTTTATCCTTCAGTTCATATTCCAAAGCAGATTTTAATTAGGTAACAATAATTTTGATTATGCATTAAGAAATCTGCAGAGTATTCTCATGGAGATGTTTAGCGTTCCTGTCAGGATGACATTGTCATGCAGTATTATTATCTTGCAGAAGTTAAATGTCCATGTATTTTAATAAGTCCCAGAGGAACAAAAATGCGTGGTACATTTGTTCAGTCTCCTTTTTACAGAAAATAAGGTAACCATGCTAATTAATTAAATAGTAACCTAATAGCTTTAAATATGAATACTTTGTCTACTTAGTCTAAAACCCTCTTTCCTGAACCTTCAGCAATTTTTTAAGTGCTGCTTGGAATTACAATTAAGAAAATGGAAGGAAGATTTCTCCTGATAATTGTTGAGAAAGTAGAGAAAATAAATTCAAAGAATTCAGGAACCTATTGCAGGGGAGGGGAGAGAAAACACAGGAAGAGGAGGGGAAGGATGGGGGACAAACTCCACACTCCATGTCTTACCAGCCATACAACTGCTACTGTACCTCACATGTTCTTTTGTACTTTCCCTTTTACCTTCTCAGGTATCAGGAACCTTTTTTTTTTAATGGACATGTCTGCCGATTTGTCCCATAGGAACATTATGGGGAAATGTCAAATGTAATGTTTCAGTTTGCTGTCACGTATTGAGCTTTAGCCAGAACCACAAGGGCCAGAGAGGTGGGTTGCGAACATTCTCTGTAGCAGTGCTGGTGGGGATAGAGAGGGGGCGTTGTGGCATTTATTGGAGATACCTGGGCACGGAGGCCCTGGGGACCACGAGAGCGGGTGTATCTAGAAATTTGAGAAGTGTCTCAGATTTCTAGATGAGGTTATTCCCTCACTGACACTTCCACTCGGGAGGCAACTGGAGTTGGACTCAATCCAGGCAAAGCTCTCAAAAACCAAGTCTGTAGTAATTATTCCTGTGTGGGCACCTTACCCAAAGGAGGCCAGTCAGCATTCTTCCCCAAGAATTTGGAATGGCATTGAAGCTGTTCAAAGATACTATCTTCAGGAACTCTTAGCTGCCACATTTTCCCACCTTGTAGGTAAAGTTAGTCACTTAGAAGCAAGAAGAACAAAGAAGGTGACACTAAAAAGCAGAGGCAAAAGAGAAAGTGAATCTTGATGATATCTGAGTTGAGTTTTTCCTGAGCTTGAACTGTACTCCCGCTCTTCAAAGCCTACTTGTGAATGCTTTGTGAGGTAAATTAACACAGTATCTTTTCAGCGAGTTGCCTTTTCTTAAACATTTATGTAAGCTGAGTTTGGGGAATTCCTGATTAAAATACACGTGGGCCTCCACACACAAAGGAAGCGCACTTCTCCCACAGCTGTCCTGCTTCTCCTCGTTCTGTAATATCCTGACCTGCCAAATGCAGGTTGAAAGCTCATTCACTGGAGGTGGTAGAGATGTTGAAGTGGCCGATTGCCGTCAAATGTACCGAATCCTAATAAGAGGAGCTCGCACAGGGCTCAGTGGATATGCCAATCCTGCCTCCACCTTATGTGGAAAGGGATTTGCAAATGGAAATCTTTATCCTCAGGCTTCACTTTTTTTCAGGGTTTCCTAACTCTTTCCAAGTTCCCCAGCTGATACCACGCATCCACACGTACGCTGCAAAACCCGTTTCGGAGCTCAGACTCTGGAGTCCAGCAGGGCCTCATTTTGGTCAAAACTTGTTCCAGTTCCTCGCTCTGCAGTTTGTGTCAAGTTCTCAAACTCTCCAAACCTCTGTTTTCTTATGTGTATCATGGGGGGTAGCAAGAGTAGCTGTTTTGCTAGGGGGTTTTGGTAGGGATAGACAAACTAATATGTAGTGCTTAGCATAGTATCTGACGTAAGTTCAGAGCTCAATAAATTGAGGCTGTTGTTACAGGTTTGATTACAGCTCTGATTATGATTATTAGCACCATCTGCTGATCCACATCTGGTGATGCCGATTCAGAGTATAAAGCCCCTTAATGATCTGGACAGGAGAGAGTCAGTGACAGAATCCTTGCTGTTGACCATCTGGCTCAAGAAACCTGGCTCTGTTTTCAAGCCCTGGCGTGTGATGTCTCGTGAGATTGAATGAATGCTTGCTTTATGAATGAAGCTATCATGCTGATGGTGATTTCTCTTCATATAGTAGCTGTTGTTGTCAAGGTATGAGATTAAGGTTGATCGTGGATACATACTAGGAGCATATTATTGTTCGTCTTGGTTTTTAAAGTGATCCCTGATGTAGACTTGTTTCCTGTCATTTCTGCACACCCCATCTCCTGGAATGTCAAACAAAGCTGTAATCAATTGCATCTCCTTGTTACCTGAGGTTCCAGAGAGCAGTAACTTCAAATTGCAGACATGCTGCAGTATCTTCAGACTCCAAGTTCACGAATTCTGACACTCTATAGCGAAACATACACCTTAGACAATTCTGCCATGGATCCATCATCTGGAATAATAAGTGATAGAGAGAATCCTTCCCCAAACAGAAATTTAACTTACACTAGGTATTTTCCACTTTAGGGAGTGAACATTTACCAGAACATTTGGTTTGAATGAATATACTGTGAGTTGGTGTTGAACTTCTACTTCTCCAAAAAAAAAGCACACTTAGGTTCAAAATTAGGGTGCCTGTTTTAAACAATTTCACAATGACCGTAGAGATGATTAGAGCAGCTATGAGGTATTGATAGATCCAGTGCGGGGCTTGCCCTTGTTAGATAAACAAATCATAATTCTTGTTAAGACGGCTCTAGAAAAGGAAGTGGTCGTTCCTATGTGTGTGTCTACTTAGTTTCATCAGGCCCTACGTTGCTGCAACTCAGGAGGAGGAGAGGAAAAGTCTCCTCCAAGTCTCCCCTTTTCCTTTCTGCCAGGGTGGCTTTGAATCCGAACTTCCTTCTGTAAAGAATTTTTCTCAGCAGCCACTCTGTACCATCCTGCACATCCGGCAGTCCATCCACAACCTGCCCTTGACGCTCAGCCGCCGCTGCCGCAGTGCCTTGACCTGGCTGGTGCTCGGCAGGCCCGTCAACCCCTGGGTCGCCTGCTGCACGCCCAGAAGCACCATCATGGCTGCTTTCGCTGCCCACCCCGTCCCTCTTCACTCCTGCTGCTGACACGGCCACATAAGCTCCCAGGCCTAACAATGCAGTTTCTGGGTTCTGTTGGGGCGGGAGGGGGGTGGGAAATAAGAAGGAGCTGAAACTCAGTTTGCCAGTACAGAGCCCAGTTGTCTGACCGTCACCTAATAATGATTTGTAACATGGAGTATCCTTATCTGCAGCAACACAGCCCGTGCAGAGGGTCATCCTCTCTCTCCTTCTCTCTCTCCATCCATACCAGTAGTAGTCATGAAAGCTCTAGCTCTTCCACCAATTTCTGGACTTAGTGGGAGCTGAGTAACATACGTTGGAAGTACAGAGGAGTTAATACTCCATGGGGTGAAGGTTGTTCAGTGAGGACTGAATCCAAGGAGGAGCTGCATGTAATGCCTCTCCCTTTTTCCTCCCTCCCCACCTCATGGATGGTCCTACAGCCTGTCTAGAAGATGTGATTGACCAAGAAACCAGCTGTGTTTGCTCGGAAGTTTAGGCCAGTTGACAACACACTACCTTATATTTCTTTTTCCTCCATACCTGCGATGGCTCTTTCCCCCTCACTCTTGCTATCCCGGGATTTCACCTCCTTAGTATAGAAGCTTTGTCTTAGGCTCTGTTTTCTAAGGCATTTATGCAAAAACAGAGCTACCCCTCTACAGTTATCCAAATAGCCAGTGGACTTTTTTTGAAGTATGAGCACCTGACTAAAACCGAGGAGATATAATACTCATCTCATGAGTATCTGCTAAAAATGTTACGGTAGGAAATCTTTCATCAGGCAGACGGTTGCACTAGATAACCACTAAGTGCCTTCCAATTCTAAACTTCTGTTTCTGTGAGACACTGCACAATTTTTTTCTAGTCGCCAAGAATAATATAAGCGGGACTTGTATGAAATATCTTCAAAGAATAGTATTCAGCACAAGAAGGCATTCTGGGAAAACAACTTCTCGTGGCAATAGAGAAAATCAGCGTTTTACTGGAAACCCACACCTAATCCATGTGAGAAACTACTGAATTCCCTACAAAAGAAAAACAAGCAAAGCAAACGAGAAACGTATGCTCTGTGGCTGTACACGCTCTCTTGGGGGAGTGATTATGGATTAGGCCATCTTATCACATACACCTAGACAAATTAGGTATTGTTTATCTCTTTCAGTCAATCCTGGCTGAGTTCCAAAATGAATCATCATATTCTGAGTGCATAAGTTCCAAGGCATAGATTTGCATTTGTACTTTTAGTTGCTCTATCAGCTCTAGGAGAATTGCTCAGGGATGCCTTATTGTCAACAACTGAAAGATAACTCTCAAGAGGAGGAAGCTGCCGAAATATGCAACTAGGGTTTTTTTGAGCAAGAGATGGCAGGAGCCCAAACTTTGAGATGATCGTGATTTGGGTAATGCTGACAGCATCCTTTCCTCTGACAGGGTGGAGACTGTGGGGAAGGAGTCCAGACCCGCAGCGTCTCCTGTGTGGTCCACAGTGGTTCAATGGCTCACTGGACTGTACCTGTAGACAATGCACTGTGTGGAGAGATGCCCTTTCAAGATGGCATCCTGAAGCAGCCATGTTCTGTGCCTTGCCCAGGTAGGCAATTTTAAATGATCGGGAATGCCTTCCACGGTGACCTTTTTATTTCTTTCTTTTCTATTAATTTCCTGAGTTCTCTTTCGTCCAAGTTGAAGTTTTTAACTAACTTTCATTCATTTGTCATTGTGGTTATCACTTTGGAATATACCTCACAGCTTCAACAGAGGCAAAGTAGGCCAGAGGGGGGGAAAAAAGCACTGGACTTGGAAATTTAAGAGCTAAGTTAAAATCTTGTCAGTATCACTTCACTGGTGTTTTACCTGGGACATACAGTCTGGTCCCTTTGAGCAATGGTTGCTCCACCTAGAAAATGTGTTAATAATACCTGACCTGACAGCACCTAGCACATTGGCCAGCGCTCAAAAAATATTGACGGAATCCATGAGTGGATGAACCCCTGGGTGATGACATGGGTGGGGACAAGTAAGGCTATAAGTGCACAGAAACACTCTGTTAAACAGGCAAGTTCTATGTAATCGTGAAGGTCATTATTAGTTACAGAAGATTTACGAGTTTATCTTAATCCTAATAACACAGCTTAGCTTATATGACATGAGTTTAAGGTGGCTTAATATATCCTTATATATCCTTATAACATGGCATGTAACATATATGTGTGTAAAAACACATACCTACATATGGACATATATGTATACACATAAATGTGTGTATGTTTAGATTATTAAATTAAACATTCTTTAAGTTCAAAGATATTCCACTTCAGTAACTGACTTATTCCCTTTATATGATTTCTGTGAACATCTATTTTATGATGTTACGCTGCTCTTTAAAAACTGAGTTGATGTAATCTTTACACTTCCTTTTAAAAATTTTATTATCACTAGTAGTCACAGTGTTCTCTAGATAAAACTGCCATGATTGGAAGCAAAATGATGGTAGTCTAGTGTTTGATGCTCTTTTGCTCAACTAGATTAAACCATAGATTACTTCCTCATTCTTAGTATTTTCTAATTAGAAAATTTATCAGTGTGGAATGCATAGTTTCTGGAACCCACCCCATCACTGCACCCCCACACAAATCTCACCGTGAACCTGTGCATGTAAATGGTGTTAAGGGCCAGTTTTCACGTTCTTTCCTCTGCTCTGTGCTGCGCAATCCTCCAGGAGACTGCCATTTAACGGAATGGTCAGAGTGGAGCACGTGTGAACTGACCTGCATCGAGGGAAGAAGCTTCGAGACTATGGGTCGCCAGTCTAGGTCAAGGACATTTATAATTCAGTCTTTTGAGAACCAAGACAGTTGCCCCCAGCAGGTTGTAGAAACACGCCCTTGTACAGGTACCAAGAGCACTTTTCAACTCTTAGCCTTGATTGATCAATGCTTATTCTGCTTCAATGTGACGTATAATAGAACCGCTGTTCTCATATTTACTTGCAGGAGGTAAATGTTATCACTACACATGGAAAGCAAGTCTTTGGAACAATAATGAACGAACTGTATGGTGCCAACGTTCAGATGGCATTAACGTCACAGGTATTCCTGCCTGAGGTTCACGTGGGCACTTCAAAAAGATCTCTGAGTGTTGCTGGTGGTGAGAAGAATTAGCGTACAAATTATAAGCAAAGGAGGACTGGGCAGTGGCCTTAGATGAGCTTCACGACAAGTTGCCATTAGACCTTTGCATCTTAGAAAGCAAACACTTCTATTTGAAGTCCCATATATCAGACAACTTAAAGAAATAAGCTGAAACACAATAAAATTTCCTTAAATATCATGATCTGAGACAAAGACTGAAAGAGACAGATGTTAGTTTAAAACAATGGTCTCTAAAATTTTTAAAGATGTACCTTTTCAGTAAAAAGTATTTGAGAACAGATCTCAACATATTCTAAAATCCTTCACTACTGTGCTAATGTATCATGATATGAAACATGTACAGAAAGTGAAATTAAAAGGGTTGATAAGGATATAATAAAAATTAAAATATATTAATGATGTAAAAAAAATTTTGCTTTAAATTATAGATGCTTATGTTCAGGTACTGAAAGCTTCACTTTTTAACAATGTGTTAGTCATGATTGTTATTTAATATCTGACTATAGATTGAGGGACAGTGTCTTCATTTATGACAGTGAATGCAATTTGATTCTACAAATGGTTTTCTCAGTCATTTTAAAGGGCTTTTTTTTTGATGCCTTCTTATCAAAGAAAATTAAATTGTCATTCTTTTTACTTAGTCCTGTGGCTGACTAAGAGCTCATCAGAATAGGAGAATTCTGATTTTTCTATTGGAATAGCAAGATTGTTAGCGTCACCTTTTTCTAGTTTACCTGTTTTGCATTAGTGGTTGTCCCTTTAATCCACAGTTTTTCCGTACAATAATTTATTTGAAGCTGCTCGTCCATTTTGTAAGTTACTGTTAAAACTTAATATACTGTAAATCTACCTAACCAGGAACACAGAAAGCATCACACGCTGCAATATGCTGAGAGTTAATGGACTGGTACGGGTTCCACTATCAAATTCTCTGTATGGAGTGCCCAGTGTACATCACGGGGCCCTCTGATGAATGAGTTCAGGCTACCAGTGTCACCTGCTAAGTATTATTAGAGCTTAATTTCATTCTTAAAATTTAACATGCTAGATAAACTGTACAGATTCTAACATGTTCTTCCCGACTCCCAGGAGATCCTCTCCCCATGGGGTTCACACACTGCATGGTGGCGATCCCTGGTTTGAGTGCAAAACACCCCCTCCAGACTCTGTTGGCAGCAACGGGGCTGTGTTGGCAGCACGAACACCCACATGATCAATTTCACACCTACCTGCTCATTCCGGATCCTGGTGGTGGTTTGTTTTGTTTTGTTTTGTTTTTCCTGTGAGGATTATTTGTTTTGTTTTTTCAAGTAACAGTGAGAGTTTAGCTGTTTCATTCTTAGGGTAAATGTAGATCTAGTCCCTACACAGCCTTAAGCCCAAAGCTTTTCGCTAGTTACAAAATCATAAACTATAATTGTTTGACAATTATAGTAACGCAGAGGCTAGAATCTATAAATGCAACCAGTAGTATATAAATATAGTTTAAATATTGCCCTTGAGTAATATGCCAACTCCTTTGCTTAGTACCTTGAATCCAGGAAGGCATGACTAATTTTCAGTGATTTTCAGATTATAGAGCCATTATTCCATCCATTTACTCAAAAATATTTAATAAGGACCTGGAAGTACTATGTCAGATCTATGATTATCCCTCCTGGAGTGTATACATTTGCTGTTAAAAATAGGTGTGGGAGTATGTATGTGACTGTGTGTGTGTGTATTCGGGTTGAAATACATTTAAAATGTTACCAAAATGTTTGATATTGTGGTCCCATGAATTGATTAGTGGCATTCTTTTACCGTTTGGTTATTGGGAATTGGTCTAGTGCCTAGTTGGGGTATGCGGGAGATGGAAAAAAAACCATGTAGAAAGATCTTCGCGCATATATATTTTCTGCTCCTGAACTTCACTTGAGATTTCATCAATTCTTTTACTGATCCTGACACGCACAGGCTTTGCCCTCAAGCGTGGCCATATGATAGAATCACATTGCCAATGCACAGGTATAAAATCTCTACTGTAAACAGCTTCTCTACTGTAGCAGAGTTTCCCATCTCAAACAGCCCTTCCTGGAGTACTGTAATCCGTCATATAAAACTGGGCCACACTGTCAGCAAACAGATTTTTTAAAGATAATACTGTTACAAGGTAGCCAGTGCCAGAGAGGAAAAGAAATGAGTATTCATCATAGAAAAATCTGTAAATGACGGTGGGATTTCCTTTGTAGGAGGCTGTTCCCCTCAGGCACGCCCTGCTGCTATTCGGCAGTGTAACCCGGCCTGCAGAAAACCTTTCTCCTACTGTACACAGGTGAGTCATGTGCTGGAGGCTTGGACGAGTATGGTAATCGCTGTGTTATATGTATGCTGTCTGATGTTTTCCAGTCTCCTGCAGCCCAAGTAGCAATTCCATGGGCCCACGATACCACAGAGAGGCATTTGCAGGAGTAATCACAGCTATTAAGAATTTCTCTCCAGGGCATGTGTTCAAGAAAGCAGCCTTTTTTTCTCTAAATCCACCTATAGCCGACCCCGTCTTTCAGATATCTAATCTATGTTAGCTCTGTTTATCCTCTATTTATCAACGTGTTCTCAGTTGATTTATTTCCTCCTTCTTAGCCTTTCATGTACCTAAACTATTTTGAAAGATATTAAAAAGGGCATGTTCATATTTGCTAAATATTATGTATTAAAATTGGTTACACTATGATTACTGTACTATGTCTAAATTTTAGTTGATTTTACATAAGCTGAATATGTGGTTATGGGTCATAATTATATATGTGTGTGTATACATTTTTTTAAAGCAGAACTTTTTCTTCCCCTTTCTCTGCCTTAATTCCCATCAACCACTGCTCAGGAATTAATGCAAAATGTGCCATGTATTCTCAACAGTGGCACTCATTGTGTGCAGTGCGCATAGAAGAAAGGTGTGCCCTGTCTTTCAAAGAAACGAGCTTCTTCTTATAGTGTGTTCTTTCCAAAAATGATTTGGTTAAAAATGATTCAAGCGCTCCATCCTGTTAATATGGCTCTTCTACTTCAAGTTAGGTTAATTCTTTACCACAGAAAAGCGAGTGAGTGATCAAGCTTCCAGTTTGGAAAAAAAGAGATCAGCAGCAACTTCATGGGCTAAGGCTGTTGCTAAGTAGAAGGTGTGGCTTTCCCCCAACTCTCTGGATACCCTCTTTAATAAAACATAAATTACCGTTTCCCTCGAAACTTTGGCATGTGACTGGTTACAACTTTTCACTCAAACTAAATAGAGATGCATCTTGAAAAGATGGCTTTCATAGCTGAGCATATACCAATTTTTCGTAATTAGTTCTCCCCATTGAACACTGAATAATGTCTTCAATTAAAACCACTGGAAATACTATAATAATTGGCATTATTATATGAGTGCTACCTAAACTGTAGGCATTTATTAATTATATGCTTTTCTGACTTTTACTTTAAAAATAAATATGTATGTATGTATGGCTGTGTTGGGTCTTCGTTGCTGCACGCGGGCTTTCTCTAGTTGCGGTGAGTGGGGGCTACTCTTCATTGCAGTGCGTGGGATTCTCATTACGTTGGCTTCTCTGGTTGCGGAGCACGGGCTCTAGGCGCGTGGGCATCAGTAGTTGCAGTGCGTGGGCTCAGTACTTGTGGCACACCGGCTTAGTTGCTCTGCAGCATGTGGGATCTTCCCGGACCAGGGCTTGAACCCGTGTCCCCTGCATTGGCAGGCGGATTCTTAACCACTGCGCCACCAGGGAAGTCTCTTTTACTTTTTGTGGAAGATTGTGGTACCCTATTTTTAGGTTTAGTATCTGTTGCTTCTCAAAATCATGTGTTCAAGAGTTGATGACCTAAGTAAATCTGGCTGATGCATAAGGACTGATGTGAGTGGCTATTAAGGCTGTTCAGAAAATTCCAGATATAGTTTTATGTGAGGAGCCTTAATAGCAGAGTTATAGAGATTCATAATCGTATGCTTATTTTCTATTCTTTTCTATTGCTTTTATGTTTGCTGAAGGAAGGAAGAGCAGTTATTTTCAGTTTCACTTCCAGAGACAGATAGAAATCCTTGTCCATTATACTTTATCATAATCAGTTTCTTGGAAAGGTTTATTGTACATGAAAATTACCAAGAATCCACAAATATGAAGGTCATATTGTCATTACGCCAACTAGGAATGTGATGATGTGATGTGACACTCGGATTACTACAAGATATCAATATCTCTATCTCTCTCTCTCTCTCTCCTCCCTCTCTTGGACATGTGCCTTTGGTGAAGTCTATTTTTCTCCACAGTCTTGGGCTGTCTCCTCTGAGTGAAGAACTAAGCCTTTGAGTGGAGAGGCAGTTCAGACTAGTTAGTGATCAGTGGCACAAAGTGATAGAGGCAGAAATAGACCTCAAAGAAGATATGTACATAATTCCTGTTGCTTTGCTTCTCAGTGTCAAGGGCAGGTTGGAGTGAGTGGGCAGGAATCTGAAACAGCTGGGGGAAGAGTTGAGGCTAATTTTTAATTAGATGCTTTAAACATCTCTGTAAGAGAGAAAAGGTTGTAGTTAATGCCCACTATCGACAAAGAATTGTGATTTCATATTTGGAAGGTATAAGAATTATAAAACACTAGAAAGAACTGATGATTTATTTAAGGGTTGACTTTGGAATTCAAAAAGATGAACTATTTATTGAATTTTCACCTCTTTGGCAAGTGTGGTGCTGGAAAACCCTAAATTGCCATGACATACCATGCGAATGTTAGGTGCCCAGCAGTTAAAGCGTTCTTGTTTCATCTACACAACTCACTGTGTAACCGTCAACATTTTTTTCTGCTATAGGGTGGAGTGTGCGGCTGTGAGAAGGGCTATACAGAGATCATGAGATCCAATGGTTTCCTGGATTACTGCATGAAAGTACCTGGCTCAGAGGACAAAAAAGCTGATGTGAAAAATCTTGCTGGGAAAAACAGACCTGTGAATTCAAAAATACATGATATTTTTAAAGGATGGTCTCTTCAACCCCTTGATCCAGGTACATATCGGTTATGAGTCAGAAATGTAAATTCTCTCATGGGGGATTGGGGTTCAGATTGTGACCACTGCTCATGATGGAGGGAAGAAGGAAAAGAGGAGAGAAGGAAAAAACCAACATGGTCTAGTTCAAGATTTCTCAAATTTGAGTGTTGTGTGGTGTAAAATGTTCTCATGGGGTGGTTGAAGATAAGTCTGTCAATCCCAGTTTAAGAGACACTGACTTAAGGAACCAAAATATTAACCTTTTTTTTTTTTTTTTTTTGTGGTATGCGGGCCTCTTACTGTTGTGGCCCCTCCCGCTGCGGAGCACAGGCTCCAGATGCGCAGGTTCAGCGGCCATGGCTCACGGGCTCAGCCGCTCCGCGGCATGTGGGATCTTCCCAGACCGGGGCACGAACCCATGTCCCCTGCATCGGCAGGTGGACTCTCAAGCACTGTGCCACCAGGGAAGCCCCAAAATATTAATCTTTAAAAATATTTGAATTGTAAATGATCTCTGCCAAAGACTTTATTTTTATAACTGTGAATTTGTGTATATAATTGAAATTAAAAGCAAAAATTGGAATAGATTCTCAGGAACATGCAGGTAGGTACCTGGGGGACTGTCCAGGGACCCTATCTGGTTTGAGAAACACCAGTGAAATAGTAAAGAGCATCAATTTCAGAGGCCAACAGACCTTAACTGGCATCATAGCTCAGAAGGTACGGATTTTGTGACTGACTGTAGTTTCTTCACCTCTCCGGAAAGGTTTCCTCATCTACGAATCAGTCTAGAGGCACCTGCCCTGCACGACTGTCATGACTATTAGCACATTGTCAGGCCTGCAGGACTCAAAAATTAGTGGGTATTAAGGACAAGAATGAACATTTTTTAGATGCTTTCTGTGTACCCAGTGGTTCCATGCTAGTTGTGGTGCATGACTCGTTATGTTCTTGCACATAATGAGATGCCATTATCCCCATTTTAGTGATTAGGATGCTGAAATTGGCAAACTAATTTGACCAAGGACACACCACCAGTAAGTGACAGGAAGGTTTGAAAGGCAGGTCAATAAGGTCTTTACAAAGCACTAGTCTCTACTTCGCACTCTGTGAAGTGGGCAGAAAATGAAAGCAAAATTCTCTGGGCCTACTGTACGTGCCTCTTCTAGAAAATAAAATGCTGTGAATGACTGAGGGAAGGGAGCATTGAGAGGGAAGAGACGCAGAAAGCTCAGCCAATGTATACCTTGGAAACTTTCCTCCCAGACCCTAGGCATTGGCCATACCAAAATGCCTCGATGACATGCTTAAATGAAGCAAAACCAGAGCCCAGGCACAAAGGACCCTACATCTAGAGGAAGAAACAAGATGTACACTCCTTAACTAACTTTTAAGGATGGCCACAATATACTCAAGCTTTGATTCCTGTGTATGTCGGGGCACATGCCATAGGTATTCAAAAATATCTTATTCATTTTGTGACATTTAGGGACATTTAGCTAATTTATAGCAATAGACTTAAATTTGAGGGAAGTGTGATATGAAATGTAGCTAGGTTCACCCACTGCTTGTAGACCCTATTTCAGGAAGAGAATTAGGGTGAAGTTCCAGGGAAATGAGTGTTCAGATCCACACTTGAGGTCCTTAACCTTTGGAGGTCCCACTAAAGCATCAACAGCACGTATGTGAGTATACGTGTATGTGCATATGTGTGTGTGTATATATATACGGATACACACACAAAAGACACATGTACACATATGTATAGTCATATATACACTATTGTATACATATGTATGTATGTGTGCAAGTATATATGTAAAATATATATTTAGTCTGGGGAGAGTTAATAACTTTCATGAGGTTCTCATGATGAGATTGTAAACTTGGGCAGCCTCTCAGGAGGGCAATCGGGCAAAAATCTGTCATACATTTTGGCCTAAAATTTTCCTCCTAGGAATTCATCATACAAATATACACACGTATACTAAGAGAAGTATGTAAATGATACAACTGTGCAATATGTCTCATAGAGGTATTAAAAAGAATGAGACACACCTGTCTTTATGAACTAGCATGGAAATATTTCCAATATATATTGTGACGTAGAAAAGAAGTACCAAAGTGAGTGATACGCACCATTTATGTCTCTTTTAAACAGTGCAGGTATTTTGTGTTCGTACTCATTTGCTTGCATGTGCAGAGAAAACTGTAAGATGGTTCGCAAGCAAACTGGTTACAGTGGTAGTGGCTGTGTAGGGCTCTCAGGGTGGCAGGAAGACTGACTTTTTACTACATTATCTTTTTTTAATAGTTTGAACGTTGATCCTATCCATTATGCTGTTATAAAAAAGCTATATTGATTCTTCTTAAGTAACATGGCTTAAAGGTCATGGACCACATACCTCTGTACTAGGGATTGAAAAACACTGTACCTTCCAATACTTCAGCTCTATGAGGTTAAGGGGTAATAAGATGACAGATGCATTCTCACTCAGGAGAGACTTTTTTTTCTTATTGCAAATGTAAAAAATTCAGAATAGGGGATTTCATCATTAGTGTTTCAAAGAGATAAGAATCAAAGCTTTGTTAAACGTTGTATGACCATAGAAATATATCGTTACTACATTGAAACCTCATTCTAAAACCTGATTGAGGCTTGAAAGTGTCTTGTAAGCAAAAATTGTAATACGTAGTCATAATACAATGGAAAGTAATTGTGATTTTCCTCCAAACAAGTGTTGTTTACAATAGATTTTGATTGTTTTTCATCTCACGAAAGTCTTTTTTTTTTTTGCATTTTAACATCTTTATTGGAGTATAATTGCTTTACAATGGTATGTTAGTTTCAGCTTCACAACAAAATGAATCAGTTATATATATACATATGTTCCCATATCTCTTCCCTCTTGCGTCTCCCTCCCTCCCACCCTCCCTATCCCACCCCTCCAGGCGGTCACAAAGCACTGAGCTGATCTCCCTGTGCTATGCAGCTGCTTCCCACTAGCTATCTACCTTACCTTTGGTAGTGTATATATGTCCATGCTTCTCTCTCGCTTTGTCACAGTTTACCCTTCCCCCTCCCCATAGCCACAAGTCCATTCTCTAGTAAGTCTGTGTCTTTATTCCTGTTTCACCCCTACGTTTTTCATGACATTTTTTTCTTAAATTCCATATATATGTGTTAGCATACGGTATTTGTCTCTCTCTGACTTACTTCACACTGTATGACAGACTCTAGGTCTATCCACCTCATTACAAATAGCTCAATTTCGTTTCTTTTTATGGCTGAGTAATATTCCATTGTATATATGTGCCACATCTTCTTTATCCATTCATCTGATGATGGACATTTAGGTTGTTTCCATCTCTGGGCTATTGTAAATAGAGCTGCAATGAACATTTGGGTACATGACTCTTTTTGAATTATGGTTTTCTCAGGGTATATGCCCAGTAGTGGGATTGCTGGGTCATATGGTAGTTCTATTTGTAGTTTTTTAAGGAACCTCCATACTGTTCTCCACAGTGGCTGTATCAATTTACATTCCCACCAACAGTGTAAGAGGGTTCCCTTTTCTCACACCCTCTCCAGCATTTATTGTTTGTAGATTTTTTGATGATGGCCATTCTGACTGGTGTGAGATGACATCTCATTGTAGTTTTGATTTGCATTTCTCTAATGATTAGTGATGTTGAGCATTCTTTCACGTGTTTGTTGGCAATCTGTATATCTTCTTTTGAGAAATGTCTATTTAGGTCTTCTGCCCATTTTTGGATTGGGTTGTTTGTTTTTTTGTTATTAAGCTGCATGAGCTGCTTATAAATTTTGGAGATTAACCCTTTGTCAGTTGCTTCATTTGCAAATATTTTCTCCCATTCTGAGGGTTGTCTTTTGGTCGTGTTTATGGTTTCCTTTGCTGCGCAAAAGCTATGAAGTTTCATTAGGTCCCATTTGTTTATTTTTGTTTTTATTTCCATTTCTCTGGGAGGTGGGTCAAAAAGGACCTTGCTGTGATTTATGTCATAGAGTGTTCTGCCTATGTTTTCTTCTAAGAGTTTGATAGTTTCTGGCCTTACATTTAGGTCTTTAATTCATTTTGAGCTTATTTTTGTATATGGTGTTAGGGAGTGATCTAATCTCATACTTTTACATGTAGCTGTCCAGTTTTCCCAGCACCACTTATTGAAGAGGCTGTCCTTTCTCCATTGTACATTCCTGCCTCCTTTATCAAAGATAAGGTGACCATATGTGTGTGGGTTTATCTCTGGGCTTTCTATCCTGTTCCATTGATCTATATTTCTGTTTTTGTGCCAGTACCATACTGTCTTGATTACTGCAGCTTTGTAGTATAGTCTGAAGTCAGGAAGCCTGATTCCTCCAGCTCCATTTTTCGTTCTCAAGATTGCTTTGGCTATTCGGGGTCTTTTGTGTTTCCATACAAATTGTGAAATTTTTTGTTCTAGTTCTGTGAAAAATGCCAGTGGTAGTTTGATAGGGATTGCATTGAATCTGTAGATTGCTTTCGGTAGTAGAGTCATTTTCACAGTGTTGATTCTTCCAATCCAAGAACATGGTATATCTCTCCATCTATTTGTATCATCTTTAATTTCTTTCATCAGTGTCTTATAATTTTCTGCATACAGGTCTTTTGTCTCCTTAGGTAGGTTTATTCCTAGATATTTTATTCTTTGGTAAATGGGAGTGTTTTCTTGATTTCACTTTCAGATTTTTCATCATTAGTGTATAGCAATGCCAGAGATTTCTGTGCATGAATTTTGTATCCTGCTACTTTACCAAATTCATTGATTAGCTCTAGTAGTTTTCTGGTAGCATCTTTAGGATTCTCTATGTATAGTATCATGTCATCTGCAAAGAGTGACAGCTTTACTTTTTCTTTTCCGATTTGGATTCCTTTTATTCTTCTTCGTCTCTGATTGCTGTGGATAAAACTTCCAAAACTATGTTGAACGATGGTGGTGAGAGTGGGCAACCTTGTCTTGTTCCTTTCAGATTTGCACCACTAAGAACAATGTTGGCTGTGGGTTTGTCATATATGGCCTTTACTATGTTGAGGAAAGTTCCCTGTATGCCTACTTTCTGCAGGGTTTTTATCATAAATGGGTGTTGAATTTTGTCAAAAGCTTTCTCTGCATCTATTGAGATGATCATATGGTTTTTCTCCTTCAATTTGTTAATATGGTGTATCACATTGATTGATTTGCATATATTGAAGAATCCTTGCATTACTGGAATAAACCCCACTTGATCATGGTGTATGATCCTTTTAATGTGCTGTTGGATTCTGTTTGCTAGTATTTTGTTGAGGATTTTTGCATCTATGTTCATCAGTGATATTGGCCTGTAGTTTTCTTTCTTTGTGACATCCTTGTCTGGTTTTGGTATCAGGGTGATGGTGGCCTCGTAGAATGAGTTGGGGAGTGTTCCTCCCTCTGCTATATTTTGGAAGAGTTTGAGAAGGATAGGTGATAGCTCTTCTCTAAATGTTTGATAGAATTCGCCTGTGAAGCCATCTGGTCCTGGGCTTTTGCTTGTTGGAAGATTTTTAATCACAGTTTCAATTTCAGTGCTTGTGATTGGTCTGTTCATATTTTCTATTTCTTCCTGATTCAGTCTTGGCAGATTGTGCCTTTCTAAGAATTTGTCCATTTCTTCCAGGTTGTCCATTTTATTGGCATAGAGTTGCTTGTAGTAATCTCTCATGATCTTTTGTATTTCTGCAGTGTCAGTTGTTACTTCTCCTTTTTCATTTCTAATTCTTTTGATATCCTTACAAAGAACCAGCTTTTAGTTTTATTGACCTTTGCTATCATTTCCTTCATTTCTTTTTCCTTTCCTTCTGCTAACTTTGGGGTTTTTTTGTTCTTCTTTCTCTAATTGCTTTAGCTGCAAGGTTAGGTTGTTTATTCGAGATGTTTCCTGTTTCTTAAGGTAGGATTGTATTGCTATAAACTTCCCTCTTAGAAATGCTTTTGCTGCATCCCATAGATTTTGAGTCGTCGTGTCTCCATTGTCATTTGTTTCTAGGTATTTTTTGATTTCCTCAGTGATCACTTCGTTATTAAGTAGTGTATTGTTTAGCCTCCATGTGTTTGTGTTTTTTACAGATCTTTTCCTGTAATTGATATCTAGTCTCATGGCGTTGTGGTCAGAAAAGATACTTGATACAATTTCAATTTTCTTAAATTTACCAAGGCTTGATTTGTGACCCAAGATATGATCTATCCTGGAGAATGTTCCATGAGCACTTGAGAAAAAATGTGTATTCTGTTGCTTTTGGATGGAATGTCCTATAAATATCAATTAAGTCCATCTGGTTAAATGTATCATTTAAAGCTTGTGTTTCCTTATTTATTTTCATTTTGGATGATCTGTCTATTGGTGAAAGTGGGGTGTTAAAGTCCCCTACTATGAATGTGTTACTGTTGATTTCCCCTTTTATGGCTGTTAGTATTTGCCTTATGTATTGAGGTGCTCCTATGTTGGGTGCATAAATATTTACAGTTGTTATATCTTCTTCTTGGATTGATCCCTTGATCATTATGTAGTGTCCTTCTTTGTCTCTTCTAATAGTCTTTATTTTAAAGTCTATTTTGTCTGATATGAGAATTGCTACTCCAGCTTTCTTTTGGTTTCCATTTGCATGAAATACCTTTTTCCATCCCCTTACTTTCAGTCTGTATGTGTCTCTAGGTCTGAAGTGGGTCTCTTGTAGACAGCAAATATATGCGTCTTGTTTTTGTATCCATTCAGCCAATCTGTGTCTTTTGGTGGGAGCATTTAGTCCATTTACATTTAAGGTAATTATCGATATGTATGTTCCCATTCCCATTTTCTTAATTGTTTTGGGTTCGTTATTGTAGGTCTTTTCCTTCTCTTGTGTTTCTTGCCTAGAGAAGTTCCTTTAGCAGTTGTTGTAGAGCTGGTTTGGTGGTGCTGAACTCTCTCAGCTTTTGCTTGTCTGTAAAGGTTTTAATTTCTCCATCAAATCTGAATGAGATCCTTGCTGGGTAGAGTAATCTTGGTTGCAGGTTTTTCTCATTCAACACTTTCAATATGTCCTGCCACTCCCTTCTGGCTTGCAGAGTTTCTGCTGAAAGATCAGCTTAACCTTATGGGGATTCCCTTGTGTGTTATTTGTTGTTTTTCCCTTGCTGCTTTTAATATGTTTTGTTTGTATTTAATTTTTGACAGTTTGATTAATATGTGTCTTGGCGTATTTCTCCTTGGATTTATCCTGTATGGGACTCTCTGTGCTTCCTGGACTTGATTAACTATTTCCTTTCCCATATTAGGGAAGTTTTCAACTATAATCTCTTCAAATATTTTCTCAGTCCCTTTCTTTTTCTCTTCTTCTTCTGGAACCCCTATAATTCAAATGTTGGTGCGTTTAATGTTGTCCCAGAGGTCTCTGAGACTGTCCTCAGTTCTTTTCATTCTTTTTTCTTTATTCTGCTCTGCAGTAGTTATTTCCACTATTTTATCTTCCAGGTCACTTATCCGTTCTTCTGCCTCAGTTATTCTGCTATTGATCCCATCTAGAGTATTTTTTATTTCATTTATTGTGTTGTTCATCATTGTTTGTTTCATCTTTAGTTCTTCTAGGTCCTTGTTAACTGTTTCTTGCATTTTGTCTATTCTATTTCCAAGATTTTGGATCATGTTTACTATCATTATTCTGAATTCTTTTTCAGGTAGACTGCCTATTTCCTCTTCATTTGTTAGGTCTGGTGGGTTTTTATCTTGCTCCTTCATCTGCTGTGTGTTTCTCTGTCTTCTCATTTTGCTTATCTTACTGTGTTTGGGGTCTCCTTTTTGCAGGCTGAAGGTTCGCAGTTCCTGTTGTTTTTAGTGTCTGTCCCCAGTGGCTAAGGTTGGTTCAGTGGGTTGTGTAGGCTTCCTGGTGGAGGGGCCTAGTGCCTGTGTTCTGGTGGATGAGGCTGGATCTTGTCTTTCTGGTGGGCAGGTCCACGTCTGGTGGTGTGTTTGGGGGTGTCTGTAGACTTATTATGATTTTGGGCAGCCTCCCTGCTAATGGGTGGGGTTGTGTTCCTGTTTTGCTAGTTGTTTGGCATAGGATGTCCAGCACTGTAGCTTGCTGGTCGTTGAGTGAAGCTGGGTGCTGGTGTTGAGATGGAGATCTCTGGGAGATTTTTGCCGTTTGATATTATGTGCAGCTGGGAGGCCTCTTGTGGACCAGTGTCCTCAAGTTGGCTCTCCCACCTCAGAGGCACAGCACTAACTCCTGGCTGCAGCACCAAGAGCCTTTCATCCACACGGCTCCTTAATTTGGGATGATTCGTTTTCTATTCATGTATTCCACAGATGCAGGGTACATCAAGTTGATTGTGGAGCTTTAATCCGCTGCTTCTGAGGCTGCTGGGAGAGATTTCCCTTTCTCTTCTTTGTTCTCACAGCTCCCAGGGGCTCAGCTTTGGATTTGGCCCCGCCTGTGCGTGTAGGTCACCGGAGGGCGTCTGTTCTTTGCTCAGACAGGACGGGGTTAAAGGAGCCGCTGATTCGGAGGCTCTCGCTCACTCAGGCCGGGGGGGGGGGGGGGGGGGGCGGGGCAGATAGTGAGGGTCACGGAGTGCAGGGCGGGCCTGCAGAGGCTGGCGTGACGTTGCACCAGCCTGAGGCATGCTGTGCGTTCTCCCGGGTGAGCTGTCCCTGGATCCCAGGACCCTGGCAGTGGCGGGCTGCACAGCCTCCCCCGAAGGGGGGGTGTGGATAGTGACCTGTGCTCGCACACAGGCTTCTTGGTGGCGGCAGCAGCGGCCTTAGCGTCTCATGTCTGTCTCTGGGGCCTGCACTTTTAGCCGCGGCTCGCGCCTGTCTCTGAAGCTCCTTTAAGCAACGTTCTTAATCCCCTCTCCTCGCGCACCAGGAAATAAAGAGGGAAGAAAAAGTCTCCTGCCTCTTCCGCAGGTCCAGACTTTTCCCCAGACTCCCTCCCGGCTAGCCGCAGTGCACTAACGCCCTGCAGGCTGTGTTCTCGCCGCCAACCCCAGTCCTCTCCCAGAGATCCGAATGAAGCCAGAGCCTCAGCTCCCAGCCCTGCCCGCCCCGGCGGGTGAGCAGACAAGCCTCTTGGCTGGTGAGTGCCGGTCGGCCCTGATCCTCTGCGCTGGAATCTCTCTGCTTTGGCCTCCACACCCCTGTTGCTGTGCTCTCCTCCGCAGCTCCGAAGCTCCCCCACTCCGCCACCCGCAGTCTCTGCCCGCGAAGGGGCATCCTAGTGTGTGGACACTTTTCCTCCTTCACAGCTCCCTCCTGCTGATGCAGGACCTGTCCCTATCCTTTTGTCTCTGCTTATTTTTTTCTTTTGCCCTAACCAGGTATGTGGGGGGTTTCTTACCTTTTGGGAGGTCTGAGGTCTTCTGCCAGCGTGCAGTAGATGCTCTGTAGGAGTTGTTCCACGTGTAGATGTATTTCTGGTGTATCTGTGGGGAGGAAGGTGATCTCTGCGTCTTACTCTTCCGCCATCTTCCCAGAAGTCAAAAGTCTTTAGCATAAGAGTTTGATATGTTCTTTGGACCCACAGTTAATTACATTCATGTAGTATAATGAACCTTTTGTGTGTATATCTTTCAGAAAGGAACATAGTTCCTTTGAGATGCTAAGGCATTGCTACTATCAGTGCAATTCTAAGTTTAGTTAACTGTGCGCTCATGTAAAGAAGAGCAAAAACCATGAGATTTCCAGAAACAACTCAAATTTATACACACACACGCACACCATACATACAGTCAGGGTATACCTCACAGAGTAAAAATCACAAAATAGATCAGACTGTTTGGTTCTATTTTTTTAACTCCAGCAGATAACAAGTCCAAAATAATATATACTTGTACACATATGTATATGTTTTGTAGTACTTTTGTATTAGAAGTATATACAAATGAAAATAAATTCAAACTATCCTGCCAGTTGTTAGATTTTATGAAGTACTGATTTCTGGTCTTTGTTTGGCATTGTGAAAAAATGATAGACTATCTTACATTTTATATTTTCACCTTTTTTTTTTTGACATTTGATAGCTGTCACATGTGGGTATTTCCACCTATGCTTCTGACTTACGCAAATCTCAGAATTCAGCTGAGAAATAAATAATACACTAATTTAGATAAGAAATAAAGCTTTTGTTGATAAGTTTGTTATTTTCTATTTTAAACAGATGGCCGAGTGAAAATCTGGGTTTATGGCGTTTCAGGTGGTGGTTTTCTTATCGTGATTTTCCTCGTATTTACTTCCTACTTTGTTTGGTAAGTACTAACTAGTAAAAAGTTAATATTCCATATTTTCATGGGTGGCATGTTATACTAAAAGAAAACTTAAGATCATTGGCCATTATAACAGGACCCTTGAACTCACAAATAATCATCAACAGTAGAATTGGTGAATAGTTGAAATGGGAAATCATTATCTTTATTGTCCTTGTTTGAAATAACATTCTTTTATTTGGTTTTCAAATACTATCAGAAGGTATAAGAGGCACGTCATTAGTCAGGGCTTTCCCATTTTAGAATTTTGATTTAGATCAGTACTTTTTAGCTTTAATGGCACACTGGCATTTCTTGGCACCTCTTGGGGACTGATATTTGAATCCTAGTCCCAGAGATTCTTTTTTTTAACTTTGCTTATTGAAGTATAGTTGACTTACAGTGTTGTGTTAATTTTGCTGTACAGAAGCGATTCAGTTACACATACATATATTCTTTTTTATATTCTTTTCCATTATGGTTTATCACAGGATATTGAATATAGTTCTCTGTGCTATACAGTAGGACCTTGTTGGTTATCCATTTTGTATATAAAAGCTCACATCTACTCACCCCAACCTCCCACTCCATCCCTCCCCCAACCCCCTCCCCCTTGGCAACCACAAGGCTGTTCTATATGTCCATGAGTCTGTTTCTGTTTCATAGATAGGTTAATTTGCGTCATATTTTAGATTCCACATATAAGAGATAGCATATGGTATTTGTCTTTCTCTTTCTGACTTACTTCACTTAGTATGATAATCTCTAGGTCCATCTATGTTGCTGCAAATGGCATTATTTCATTCTCTTTTGTGACTGAGTAGTATTCCACTGTATATATGTACCACAACTTCTTTATCCATTCCTCTGTCGATGGACATTTAGGTTGTTTCCCTGTCTTGGCTACTATGAATAGTGCTGCTGTGAACATAGGGGTGCATGTATCTTTTTGAATTAGAATTTGTCTGGATATATGCCCAGGAGTGGGATTGCTGTATTATATGGTAATTCTATTTTTAGTTTTCTGAGAGTTTCCCATACTGTTTTCCATAGTGGCTGCACCAACTTACATTCCCACCAACAGTGTAAGAGGGCTCCCTTTTCCGCACACTCTCTCCAACATTTGTTATTTGTAGAGTTTTTAATGATGGCAATCCTGACTGGTGTGAGGTAGTACCTCATTGTAGTTTCAATTTGCATTTCTCTAATAATTAGCAGTGTTGAGTATCTTTTCATGTGCCTATTGGCCATCTGTACATTTTCTTTAGAGAAATGTCTATTTAGGTCTTGTGCCCATTTTTTTTTTTTTTTTTTTTTTGCGGTACGCGGGCCTCTCACTGTTGTGGCCTCTCCCGTTGCGGAGCACAGGCTCCGGACGCGCAGGCTCAGCGGCCATGGCTCACGGGCCCAGCCGCTCGGCGGCATGTGGGATCTTCCCGGACCGGGGCACGAACCCGTGTCCCCTGCATCGGCAGGCGGACTCTCAACCACTGCACCACCAGGGAAGCCCTTGTGCCCATTTTTTGATTGGGTTGTTTTCTTGTTGTTGAGCTGTATGAGCTATTTGTATATTTTGGAAATTAAGCCCTTGTTGGTTGCATCATTTGCAAATATTTTCTCCCATTCCATAGGTTGTCTTTTCCTTTTGTTTATGGTTTCCTTTGCTGTGCAAAAGCTTGTAAGTTCGATTAGATCCCATGTGTTTATTTTTATTTCTATTGCATTGGGAGGCTGTCCTAAGAAAACATTGGTACGATTTATGTCAGAGAATGTTTTGCCTATGCTCTCTTCTAGTAGTTTTATGGTGTCATGTCTTAAGTCTTTTTTGTGTATGGTGAGATAGCATGTTCTAACTAACTTCATTGATTTATATGCAGCTGTCCAACTTTCCCAACGCCACTTGCTGAAGAGACTGTCTTTTTGCTATTGTATATTCTTGCCTCCTTTGTTGAAGATTAATTGACCGTAGGTGTATGGGTTTATTTCTGGGCTCTCTGTTCTGTTCCATTGATCCATATGTCTGTTTGATTACTGTAGCTTTGTAGTATTGTCTGAAGTCTGGGAGGGTTATGCCTCCTGCTTTGTTCCTTTTCTTCAGGATTACTTTGGCAATTCTGGGTCTTCTATGGTTGCATATGAATTTTAGGATTATTCTAGTTCTGTGAAAAATGTCATGAGTAATTTGATAGGGATCACATTAAATCTGTATATTGCTTTAGGCAGTATGGCCATTTTAACAATATTAATTCTTCCCACCCAAGAGCATGGGATATCTTTCCATGTCTTTGAATCATCTTCAATTTCCTTTATTAATATTTTATAGTTCTCAGCATATAAGTCTTTCACCTCCTTGATCAGGTTTATTCCTAAGTATTTTATTTTGGGGGTGTGATTTTAAAAGGTATTGTATTTTTACATTCCCTTTGATATTTCTAGCCCCAGGGAATCTGATTTAAGCATCCGAACAACCTGACCACATGCAGGGATAATTAAAAGTGCCCCAGGTATTTCTAATATCCAGGCAAGGCTGAGAACCATCACTCTAGATAATTCTAGTTCTTAAATTTTCTTCGCAAACTGACAAATTTTGACCAGTTATGTTAAATTGACCAGTTGGTTCAAACAACCTATTAGTACATTTTGAATAGTAGAGCCAGCTGTTTATCTACATTGACCAGCCATGAGAAAAAATTTAACTGACTGTCCATTCCAGGAACCCCAATTTGTAAGTGACTAGTTCCTAAAAATATGTTATTCTCAGAAAATGATGATTAGCTTATTGTATAGAATATATTTTATTTGATGAGCTGGTCTTGAAACCAGACAGAAGTAAATACATTTGAATGTTTTCAAGTGTGTTGAGAATATTTTATTAGCTTCCTAAGAAGAATTTTCAAAGGATTTTAATTTTCATGAGATCAAAGTGTTCCTTTTTTTCTCTAAATCAAGATATTTATATTCATCATCTGTCTCAAACTATTTCCTTGAGAATTTTCACCCAAGTTTTAATTGCAACTCAAATCCACTCTTTGTATTTCTAGCTTGTACTTCCAAGGTTACACAGGTTTTTAAATCTTTGCTCTTGGTCAGTGAAGAAAATTAAGTGACTTTCATTTTTTCTGCCACCTATAGTGATTGAAATTGAATTTCTAGACGTTGGATTTCTATCCAACTAATATTTCCACAGTGTTGTAGTAAAAAGGAACACCTTCAGTTAATCGTTTACCCTAAAATCAAATGATTTGACCAATTATGTTTGAATTGGTAAGTTTTGTGAGTATTGTCTAGGTCCTGTCCTGTCTTAATGGACAAATGTGAAGTGGAAAGCCCTATATGAGGTTGAGAGTGATAGGAAGCATTCACCACTAAAAAAGATTAGAAGAGGGAAAAGAAGAGACACTGCTCTCAAAGCAATGGCCCAATACAGTGTAAGATAATCAGCTAGTCTATTGGTCTGTGAAAGCTTGCATGTGTTCTACTTCATAGCCACATCCCCAATTCCAGATTCTATGGTTCCTTCTTCCCTAGAATATCTAAAAGATTAAAAATTAAAATTTAATAACAGTCATAAATTTTACCCTTTTACATTTCTCCATTTCCTTCAACTTAAAATTGTGTTACCCTTAATCCATTCCTTCAACAATAAATATTTATTGCGGCCCTTTCTGTATAACTAACTCTAGGTGCTGGGGATTAATTAGGTGCCTCACTGAATTCTGATGACAAACATAATATTCTGGAAAATTTTTATTATAAAAGATCAATGGAATTGCCCCTTACTTTTTTGTGGCCAAATTATATAAATATTTATGTACAGTATTTCTCATACTTATTTTTTCATCCTCAATGCCCAGCCTTAATAATCCCCTGTTGGAAGTAGCACAGTTACTTCCATATTTGGATTCTTTACAAATGCTCCCTTCAGCAGTCTGTAGCCAGATTAATCTAGAAACTTAGCCAAGTGATCAGCCCCTTTCCTCCTCAGACAGACACTCATTGACAGCAAAATGAAAGTCGTGTTCTGGCTGCCTTACCAGTCAATTAAAGTCTTCCACTATTTGAGCCCAAACAACTCTTTCAACTTCATTTTCTACTGTTTCCTTATACCCTGGTGTGTTGATAGGCCTATTTATTTATTTAGCTGTGCCGGCTCTTAGTTGTGGCATGTGGGATTTTTTTAGTTATTGCACGTAGGATCAAGCTCCCTGACCAGGGATCACACCCGGGCTGCCAGGAAAAAAAAAAATCTAATATTCATACATCAAACAAAGTGCTTTGCATAGATTGCCTTATTCAGTCTTCATGATAATCCAATGAGGCATTGCTAATATCACCTTCGTTTTAAAGGGGGAGTAAGTAATCCTCAGAAAAGTTGAATAACTTACATCAGGACATCAGCCTGGTGAAATCAACTCCAGGTTTGTCTTAACCCCCAATGTACACTCTTTCCACTGGACTTTCAATCTCTGTAGTTTCTTTCCCTTGAGTGAGTAATCCTAAAAACTCTTTAGACTCGAGGTAATGTCTACATCTTTCACATTTTTTAGGGGCTCTTCACTTCCCAAGTAAGCTATAGACCTGGGTACAGACCTATTGATATCAAAACATTTACTGTTATATAGGAGCTGCCTAAAGAATCCAAATAGGTATTTTCACACCATCTATTTCTATTAAATAGCTTGCAGAAGAGTTAGAGGATGACAGTTTTGGAGATTTTATATTTTCTCCCCCAAAATAAAAAGCTTGGGACAAGAGAGCTGCTCTAATAAATATGCCAGTTGTTAGGTGTACACTTTAGATGAAGGCAATTTATGATAACACTTGGACATGTTTTTGAGAAAAACAGTCTTCTCAAGGACTGCTTCGTTCAGATATGACCGTTTGCACGTCTGCCATTAGCATTTGGAGTTTTTGAAATAGTATTACTGATGCCCAGCTCCCCTGGCAATAAAGACTCATGAGGTAATTTAGTGGGGACGACCACTGGGTGAGCTGGTAGGTAATCTAGACATAGTGCCTGGAAATCACTCAGAGAACTGCAGCTATTCTACCTTGCTCAGCACAACGCAGGAAAGGGGATCTCAAATTTGAAAGTTTGAAGGTGGTGTCGCCACTTCTGAGGCTCGGCCCTCCTGAGTAGCTGCCTGTTAATGTCTTCTGGTCTGGGGATGGGTCCTTGTGGCTTGACTTCAAGAGCGCTGAGAAGTGCCAGCACTTGCCTGCCCGTTTACAGTGAGCTCACGTTTCTGGCTTAATGGGTTGATCCTTTGCTAAAATGCAAATGGTCATGGAAGAGGTGACTTTAAAACGTGTCCATCAATGATCTCTTACAGCCGGGGCTGCATACTGGTTTTCTCCCTTGGGCCAACTCTGAAAGTGATGGTGGCTGTCAAGAAGAGTTATGAGGCTATTCCTGGGCTCAGCAGTAAACAATAATGTGATGGATAGGAGACGTCCACCGCGGGTACAGGATGCCTAGGGGTGGCGGCAGCCCACGGGCCAGGCATTGGTGGCTCCTGATTTAGTAGGAGTGAGGTGGTCACACCTTCCCCGATACCAGAGTTGAGGAGAGAAAGTGACTTACAAAATGGCTCCTAAATGAGTTGCCTAATAAAGGAAAGGGAGCAGGGACTTCGAAGGACAAGTCTCCTATTTGCTTCCTGTGCAGAGGGCAGCCTCCCACTCAGCTCTTCCTCTTAGGGCTCTTTTTAACCAGCCAGGAAGCTTTGTAAAGCCGCAGCTCCCCAGCAAAATCACCACCTTATTCAGTGCTTGCTGACTTTTAACCTCTCTAAAAGTTCTCGGATCTCACACATTCATAGACGTGACTTCAGTATCTGTCTATTGAGAGCTTACACAGTATGGATGCATATGAAATGAAGCCTTCATCACAACCATCCCCACACACACCACGAGCCACAAAAATCCAAGACCTAGATACCGGGAGCCCCCTTTCTCTTTTTTTTTTTCCTAGAGGTGAACACAGTGTTCATAATAATTCCATACCTGGAAGCTGCTATAAAAATCTGTCTCATATTTGAGCAGAATTTTCCAGGCACAGTCCTAGAGGCTGGCCAACTTTATTATTGTCTCTTTTTATGGAATTCTTTCTTAGTTTACAATGTTGTATTAGTTTCAAGTGTACAGCAAAGTGATTCAGTTGTACACTCACACACACATCAGTTCTTTTTCAGATTCTTTTCCATTATAGGCTATTACAAGATGCCGAGGAGAGTTACCTGTGCTATGCAGTAGGTCCTGGTTGTTTACCTAGTTCATATAGAGTAGTGTGTATATATTAATCCCAAACTCCTAATTTATCTCTCATCCCCCCATCCACTTTGGTAACCAAATATTATTGTCTCTGTAAAGATCCAGCCATCTCTATCCCTCCGCCCCAGGACTCAGCTCTCCCATTTCTCTGTCAAACAGCCCTTAGCAAATGCCAAATAGAACAAAATAATGTCATTTGCAGCGAACGGATGGACCTAGAGATTGTCTGATTTACTTCGCTCAGTATGACAGAGGAAGGCAAATATCATATGATATTGCTCATAGGTGGAATCTAAAAAATGGTACAAATGAACTTATTTACAAAACAGAAATAGAGTCACAAATGTAGAAAACAAGCTTATGGCTACCAGGGGGGAAAGAGAGGGGGATAAACTGGGAGATTGGGATTGGCATATACACACTACTATATATAAAATAGATAACTGATCAGGAGCCTGGGCCTGGCAATATGACTAGAAACACTGGAATATACATATATTTAATATAGGTAAAGTTGAATGTTATTCAGATAATTATGCAGCAACTGCTCTTGAGAAGCGGAACAGACCTGGGAAACGGGAAATCATAGGCCACGCCTCTACAGAGAATTTAAAGCATATTTCTTCCTCCCCTCTGCTGAGAGGCAGGTGTTTGCCTGCAGCCAGCACTCAGCAAGTCATACACTGAGCACCTGCTACACGCTGGGTGCTGGGTAGGGACACAGTAGGATCTCTGTTTCCTTGTAGTTGTAATTTACCTCTTTAGCATCTATGAATCGCTTCAAACATCAAAAAAAAAAATTTCTCCTGAATTAGAACCTGAGTATTTTAACCTAGGAGATTCTCCCTACAACCATGTTATCGAACATCTTTTTCTTTTGTGGTAGAATTCACATATCAAACAATTCTCTAATTTAACCATTAAGTGAAAGATGCCAGACCCAGAAGGCCACACCTATAGTATGATTCCATATGAAATATCGAGAATAGGCAAATTTACAGAGGCAGAAAGTTGATATGTGGTTGCCAGGGACAGAGTAAGAGAACGGAGAGACCCTGCTTAGTGGGACCAGTTTCCCTTTAGGGTGATGGTTATGCAACACTCTAACACAGTGTTCGAAATGCCAGCCAGTTGTACACACTGAAATGTTTGTTTTTAATTTACATTCACTCGAAGTATAAAAATTAATACATACAGACAAAAATGTTGTTTCCACCAAGTGCCTAATTAATGAATTAGATAGAGGGAGGATGCACTGAAGGGTTAAAGGCATTTGTCCTGTGTGTTTTAGATGCACTTAGATTCCAGGCTGTGCCACTCACGCAGTGACTTTAGTCCTTCACTGTCAAGTAGCAGTCATCCTAATGCCTCCCTCTCAGTGCTGTCCTGGGATTTATTGAGATACTTCTGTAAATCCTCAGCACAGGGCTTGGCACTTGATGGCTCCCCTGCTGCTGAGGACAACCCAAAGAGAGCTGAGCTCTGAAGTCACAGCAAAGCCAAGGCACTGAGGAGGGAAGGGAGACTGAACGGTGGGAGGTGGGGCACTGTGTGGTAGAATTCAAACTATAAATACTCCTCAACTGAGATTCACGCACACTGAGAATCAAAGAGCGTAATGCAGCATGTTTCACCCAGATCTGGGCATCACTGTGTGATTTGGGAATGTAACTCAAGTTCAGCTTCTCTCTCTGTGAGAAGGAATGGCAGCCCTCCCTGATCTGGCAACACGGTTGACCTCAAGAAGAACAGAGACCAGGGAGAATAGCTTTGGCTGGTGCAGAACCAGTGAAATTTTCCTGACTGACAGGCTCTGGTGACTCGGCAGCTAGATGTCAGGATTCAGGCCAGAGCAGAAGCGTGTTTACTCGAAAACAAGAGCAGAGTAAGGCTTGGGAGTCTGGCTGTTCTAGCTACTTATGATGTTAAACATCTGTGCTGTGGAGGTCGTAGTAGTTCAGGAATTAGCAACAGATATTCGCATTACTGCATATCAACAAAGGAAAGTAGCCTTTACCAAATTCATTGTTTCCGCTAAACCATTTTTAAGATTTTGGAAAAAAAAAAAAAACCAAAGGCTTCTCCTAGTTTAAGGGTCAAAGTACACCAATATTCCAAAAAGGAACCCACCAGTCCAGAGAAATCAATCTTTTGTCTAACCACTTGAATTTCTGTACCTCACAATTGTGTCTGGCACGTGAAACAGAGCTCTGTGAACTTTCTTTATCTCAGGAATTCTTTTCCCTTTACAGCAAGAAGCCAAAACCACATCAAAGCACACCTCCCCAACAGAAGCCTCTGACCTTAGCCTACGACGGAGACTTAGACATGTAACCTGAAGAAGAAATCCAAATGTAGACATCAACTGCCTTAACTGCTTTCTCTTTTGTAGCTCTCAGAATTCTCAGTTTTTTGAGGAATCTCATGATGCGTTATACGAGGCAGGATACAAATATTGTGAAAGTAATATTGACTCAACTCCATTTGGACACGGAGTCAAGGATTGTTTTGTCTGCCATTTTGCTTTCAAGTTGTTTGTGGGTGTGTTTAATTCTTTGATTTCCCCAAGGGACCTGAAAACCCTTCTCTTCCTGCTTGGAAATGGGAAGAAGAAAACATGATGGAATTCCCACAGACTCGAGTATAAACTTTATCCTTAGCAGCATGATGACAATCCAGAGGAAAGTCCAACCAAGGCATTTACTGTAAATGATGAGTCGCCTGACACTGCATTGTTATGCACTATGTTAGTGCAAATCCTTATTCTTCCCATACTTCAACACTGAGTTTTCTAGAGCTTACATCAGTTCAAAGACTTTCAAATTGGATTGCTTATTTTCATGAACGTAGAGAGAATGGGTTACCATTTCAGAAATTCTCTGAGTTTTTACCTTTACAAATTGTATTTTGTTTTGTAGCCAGGGGGACGATGGTACTTCATGGGTTGCATCTATTGAAAACAAATGGAACGTGTGTAATTGCTGGACTAGATGAAAGCTAGGTGGTTTTGAATGAAATGTGTATTGAATGTTAGGGTGTACAAATGAAGTAATAGGTGGTTATATTGGAGAAAGAGGTAAATTAATTATTTCATCACTAAAACTGTGTATTTGAACAAAAACTTAGCCATGTAGATATAGTATTAACCACACACAGTTGTAATTCAGTTTAATGATGAAAAACGCTGCTTTTGTAATTTCAATTTTCTTATTGACTATTTATAAATTCTTTTTCTGAATTTAATTATCTGACCTCATTTAATATATATCGAACGCTGATCCTGTTTGTAGCAAGTCTTGCTTTTATAAGGTTTCAAAATCTAAAACAACACATGAAAAAGCTGAAACCATTTTATGAAGATCGATGTTTGTAATTGTAGATGTTGGAAAGTAAGACGGTGCCCTCTTGTGGTATTGACTTGTATTTATAGCAAATAAAGTGCTCACGAGACTGAAATGTTAACTGTTGCAGACTTCTTATTCCCTCCTGAAGAGCCCATGCTTCGACGAAAACAGCTTTAATAACAGATTCCCTATGTCACTGTTTTAGAGGTTGACAGCTGAAATCACTGACAGAGAAAAAGGACTCTTACCCCACATTCTCAGCACTAATGGTTATGCTATGAAATGGAGCCAAGCATGATTACACAGAGTAGCTTTGAAGGAATATTTAAAGCTTAGCTAACATTAGAACTGCTGTAATAATAATGCAAACACTGACATGTAAATGAACTGAGAGGCCTGAGAAAATGGAACTGTTTGTTAGAAATGTGATACGATGAGCAAGATAGAGGATGTTTTTATTTATACTAGGACTTTTGTTAACCATTTTAACACTAATTGATTTTCTTCAATGGCACCATGGTTTTAAATGAAAAAAAAAGTACATGAAAAGAGAATAGCTTATGTCAATACTGTGGTTGAGGAAACAGCTCCTAGAACTGTCCTCTCATTAGTTCACTTTAGCTAAAGCTTCAGTAGTCTTCATGGTAGTTCAAGAGATCCTGCTTCGGAGGTCGAATCCTAGCTGTGCCCTTTACTGCCTGTATGAGCCTATGCAAGGATGACAAATTGTCTCTGCCTCAGTTGTTTGACTCACAAAGTGAGATAATGAAATCACTTTCCTCCTTAGGTAGACATTAACAATAAATGTAAAAGGGGGTTCTGGTTCAAGATGGCGACACAGAAGAATTCTGAACTCACCTCCTCCCACAGACATGCCAAATCTACAGCTACCTATGGAACAGTCCTCCAAAAGAAATCCAGAAACTAGCCGAGTGACTCCTACACATCAGGCACACAAGAAAAAACCCACATCAAAATGGGTAGGAGAGGCTGAGACACCCGTAAGCCCCACCCCTGGTGCAGTGACCCTCATCAGGAGACACAATCCCCAGCTTCTCTCTGAGAAGTAAAAGGTTTGAACCCCACATTTGGCACCCCAGTTTTTAAGACCTGCACCTGAGAGACAGGCGTTCAAAACATCTAGCTGTGAAAACCAACAGGGCTTGTGACCACAAGACCCACAAGGCCCTAGTGAACAAAGAAACTTCTTAAAAAGCTTGCATGGACTCATTGTGGGCACCTTCCAGGGCCCAACACAGAGCCACCCAACTGAAAAGTGTCCAGAATTTCTGTGAAAGAGGCCTCTTCGCATATCTTAAAGCTTTGGCCTGAAGGGCAGATATCTAATTTAATCCACATCTAGGGGCTAACTGAAATACTCTCCCAAGGCCACGGAGGCTGGTGGGAACCATCTTGGAGCTCTCCTTCTGTCTTACCCCAGGTCCCCAGCATCTCCGGGAAAGGAGCTTGTTCACACATCTAGTGCCCTAGTTTTTACAGCTGCCAGCCAGGCATCTGGGCATCCTGAACATCTAACTCTGGCAGCCAGTGGGGCTTACATTAGCCCACACATTATTAGTCCCACAGGGCTATAAGAGAAACATTTCTTAACCAGCTTTCCCCCAACCAGGGCACAGCAAGGTGGCAGCAGACAGAAATGCCCAGTCATTCCATGAAAGGGGACTATTAGCTTTTCTTTATAGCTGTCTTCTGAAGCACAGGCATACATTTAGGAGCCAACTGCAATCCTCTCTGGAAACCAGAAAGGCTGGTGAGTGCTATCTTTGGGCTGTCTCTCTACCTCACCCCAGGTCACTGGTATCTCCAAAAAGGAGCTCGTACACATGTCTGGCACCCCAGCTTTTGTGGCTGCTGCCTAGTGGACACATCCCTTTGAGCCTGGCTCTGGCCAGTGCAGTCTGTTCATGGGCTCAACATGATAGCAAACAAAGAGACAGTTCTTAACTGTCTGTTACCCCAGGGCTAGGTGCAGAAGGGACAGACAGAAATGTCCATCTCCCAGTCTTTTTCTGGAAAAAGTATATCTGCAGAGTTTAAAAGCTGCTGCCTGAGGACCCAGCATCCATTCAGCCTGAATCTAGGTGTTATTACCAGAAATCCTCTCATTTGGAACACTGACGAGTCTTGGCAAACCCTCAACTACTGGTAGCCACTAAGAACAAAGTAAGCTAATTGGACAATCAAAGAGGTTTGAGAGAGAACCAAGAAAGGTCAGGATTGAATGCAAAGGTTCATGTCCTACAAAAAGCCACTTTTTCAAGACTGGGAGAGATGGCTGTTTTATCTACTCCATAGAAACCAGCAAAGAGAGTCAAAGAAAATGAAAAATCAGAGCAATGTGTTCCAAATGAAAGAACAAGAAAACCCCTCAGAAAAGACCTTAATGAAATGGGAGATAAATTATTTACCTGATAAAGAGTTCAAAATAATCATCATAAAGATGCTTATCAAGGTCAAGAGAATGCATGAACAAACTGAGAGTTCCAACAAGAGACAGAAAATATAAGACCATATAAACAGAAGTCACAGAGCTGATGAATACAATAACTGCACTAGAAAACAGACTAAAGGAGGAGTTCAACAATGGATGAGATGAAGTGGAAGAATAGATCGGCAAACTTGAAGACAAGACAAATTTATTCAATCAGAGCAGCAAAAAGAAAAATAATGAAAAAGAGTGAAGAAAACCTAAGGGACTTACAGGACAAAATTAAGTGGAGCAAGATTTTCATTATAGGATTTCCAAAAGAAGAGATGGAGAAAAGGGCAGAAAACTTATTTAAATAAGTAATGGCTGAAAACTTCCCTAACCTGAGGAAGGAAACAGATGTGTAGATTCAGGAAGTCCAGAGTGTTCCAAATAAGATGAACACAGAGAGACCCAAACCAGGACACATTATATTTAAATTTTCAAAAGTTAAAGACAAGGAAGAATCTTAAAAGCAACACAAGAAAAACAATTCGTTACCTACAGGAACCCCATAAGAATATCAGCAATTTTCAGCAGAAACTTTGCAGGCCAGAAGGGAGTGGCATGATATATTCAAAGTACTGAAAGAAAAGAACTGCCAAGAAAGAATACTCTACCCAGCAAAGTTGTTCTTCAGAATTAAAAGAAACATAAAGGATTTCCAGACAAGCAACAGCTGTCTGGAAGCAAAAAGCCACGAGACAGGCCTTACAGGAAATGTTAAGGAAATTTCTTAAGCTGAAACAAAAGGACATTAATTAGTAACAGGAAAATGTATACAAATGTAAATCTTACTGGTAGAGGCAAATACATAGTAAAAGTGAGAATAATCTAATGTGGTAAAGTTGGTGAGTTAATCACTTAAAAAGGTAGTATGAAGGTTAAAAGACAAGAGTAGTAGAAATATAACAGTTTGTTAATGGATATGCAAGATAAAAAGGATGTAAATTGTGAATTCAAAAACATAAGATGTGGGAGGAGGAGTAAATATGTAGAGCTCTAGAATGTGTTCAAACTGATGATATATGAACTAAAATAGACTGTTATAAATATAAGTTGTTATATGTAAGCCTCATGCTAACCACAGAGCAAAACCCAACAGCAGATATACTAAAGAGAAAGAAATTTAAGCATACCACTAGAGAAATCAGCCAATCACAAGGAAACAGAGCAAGAGTAGAAGAAAGAAATGAATTAGAAAACAGGCAGAAAACAATTAACAAAATGGCAATAAGTCTATATCAAAAATTACATTAATGTCTATGGACTAAATTCTCCAGTCAAAAGACAGAGTGGCTATATGGATTTTTTTTTTTTTTAAGCTTGCCTATATGCTGCCTATGAGAGACTCACTTCAAATATTAGGACACACAGACTAAAAGTGAAAAGATATTCCATGGAAATGAAAACCAAAGGAGATCTAGGGTAGCTTTAGTTATATTAGACAAAATAGACTTTAAGCAAAGAACTCTAATAAGAGACAAAGAAGGTCATTGTACAATAATAAAGATGTCAATTCAACAAGAGGATACATTTGTAAATATTTACGCACCCACCATAGGAGCACCTAAATATATAAAGCAAATATTAAAGACCCAAAGTAAGAAATCAAGAAGAATACAATACTAGTAGGGGGACTTTAATACCCCTCTTACATCAATATATAGGTCATCCAAATAGAAAATCAATACAGAAGCATTAGCCTTATGAGACACATGAGAGCAGATGAACATCACAGGCATATAAAGAACGTTCCATCCAAAAGCAACAGAATATACATTCTTCTCAAGCACACAAGGAACATTCTCCTGGATAAATCATATTAGGCCACAAAATAAATCTTAATAAATTTAAATAGATTGAAATCATATCAGGTGTCTTTGACAGGAACCAATTATAGAGAAAACTGGAAAAGTCACAAATATGTGGAAATTAAACAACATGATACTGAACAACCAAAGGGTCAAAGAAGAAATTGAAAGAGATCAAAAAGTATCTTGAGGGCTTCCCTGGTGGTGCAGTGGTTGAGAGTCTGCCTGCCGATGCAGGGGATGTGGGTTCGTGCCCCGATCCAGAAGGATCCCACATGCCGCAGAGCGGCTGGGCCTGTGAGCCATGGCTGCTGAGCCTGCGCGTCCAGAGCCTATGCTCCATAACAGGAGAGGCCACAACAGTGAGAGGCCCGTGTACCGCAAAAAAATAATAATAATAAAGTATCTTGAGACAAATGAAAATGGAAATACAACGTATCAAACTCATGGGATTCAGCAAAAGCAGTTCTAAGAGGGAAGTTCATAACAATAAACACCCAGATTAGTAAACAAGAAAGAGCTCAAACAACCTAAATTTACACCTCAAGGAAACAGAAAAGAGGATCAAATAAAGCTCAAAGTCAGTAGAAGGAAGGAAATAATAAAGGTCAGAATGGAATTAAATGAAATGGAGTCTTAAAAGACAACAGTTAACAGAAAATCTGAACAGACCAATTACTAGTAAGGAGATTGAATCAATAATCAAAATCCTCCCAACACACTAGAGTCCAGGACCAAATGGCTTCATCTGGGGAATTCTATCAAAAATTTAAAGAACTGATGCCAATCCTTCTCAAACTCTTCCAAAAAATAGAAAAGGAGAAGAAACTTCTAAACTCATTTGATGAGGCAGGACTAGCCTGGTACTAAACCAAGAACACTACAAGAAAAGAAAATTACAGGTAAATATCCCTGATTAATGGTGATGTAAAAATCCTCAATAAAATATTAGCAAGCTGAACTTTCAAATACATTAAAATGGATAATACACCATGATCAAGTGGATTTATCCAAGGGATGCAAGGTTGGTTCAACATCCATAAATCAATCAATGTGATATACCACATTATCAAAACAAAGGATAAAAATACATATGATCATCTCAATAGAAGCAGAAAAAGCATTTGGCAAAATTCAACCTCCATTTATGATAAAAACTCTCAAAAAAACTGGGTATAGAGGGATTGTACCTCAACATAATACAGACATATTTGAGAAGGCCACAGCTAACATCTTACTTAATATTAAAAACTGAAAGCTTCTCTTCTATGATCAGGAAACCGACAAGGATGTCTACTCTGGCCACTTTTATTCCACATAGTATTGGAAGTCCTAGCCAGAGAAATTAGGGAAAAAAAAGGGGGAAAAAAAAAAAGCCATCCAAATTGGAAAGGAAGAAATAAAAATTCACTATTTACAGATGACATTATATATAGAAAACCCTAAAGACTATGCCAAAAAACTGTTAGAATTAATAAATTAATTTAGAGAATGCAGTATAAATATATTTTAAAAATGGGTTGTGTTTCCATACCCTAATAACAAACTATCAGAAAGAGACATTAAGAAAATAATCCAATTTTCAATTGCAAAAAAAAAATATAATACCTAGTAATAAATTTAAACAAGGAAGTGAAAGATATTTACACTGAATAACGTGACACTGATGAAAGAAACTGAAGACAAGAAAAATAAATGCAAAAATATTCCATGCTCATGGATTGGAAGAATGAATATTGTTAGATTGTGCATACTACCTAAAGAAATATACAGACTCAGTGCAATTCCCATCAAAATTCCAATGGCATTTTTCACAGAAATAAAACAACAATCCTAAAATTTTTATGCAATGACAAAAGACCTCAAATAGCCAAAGGAATCTTGAAAAAGGACAATGAAGCTGATGACATCATACTTTCTGATTTCAAACTATATTACAAAGCTTTAGTAATCAAAAAAGTATGGTATTGGTATGGAATAAACATATACATCAACGGAAACAAATAGAGAATGCAGAAATAACCCACACATATATGGGCAATTAATTGATTATGAAGGAGCCAAAAATATACAGTGGGGAAAAGGATAGTCTCTTCAAATAAATGGTGCTGGGAAACTGGACAGCCACATACAAAAGATTTAAATTGAGCCCCCATGTTATATCATACACAAAAATTAACTCAAATTGGATTAAAGACTTGGACACAGACCTGAAACGATAAGACTCCTAGGAGAAAACAAAGGTGATAAGCTTCTTGACATTGCTCTTGGTGATAGTTTTGGATCTCACATCAAAAGCAAAGGCAACAAGAGCAAAAAATAAACAAGTGGAACTGTATCAAATTACAAAGCTTCTGCACAGCAAAGGAAACCATCAACAAAATGAAAAAGCAATCTCCCAAACAGGAGAAAATACTTGCAAATCATATAACTGATAAGGAATTAAAATCTAATATATTTAAGGAATTCATACAACCCAATGGCAAAAATCCAAACAATTCTATTAAAAAATGTGGAGAGGATCTGAATTTTTTTTTTCCAAAGAAGACATACAGGTACATGAAAAGTGCTCAATATCACTAATCAACAGGGGAATGCAAATCAAAACCACAATGACATATCATCTCACACCTATTAGAATGGCTTTTATTAAAAAGACAAGAAATAGCAAGTGTTAGTGAGGATGTGGGAAAAAAGGGAACCCTTGTGCACTGTTGGTGGGAATGTAAACTGGTGCAGCCACTATGGAAAAGAGTATGAGGTTCTTCAAAAAATTAAAAATAGAACTACCATATGATCCAGAAATTCAATAGCTGGGTATTTATCTGAAGGAAATGAGACACTAACTCAAAAAGCTATCTGTACCCCATTTTGACTGCAGTACTATTTATAATAGCCAAGACATGGAACCAACCTAAGTTGTTCCCTCCATCAACAGATCAATGGATCAAGAAAATGTAGTATCTATAAAATGGAATATTATTCTGTCATAAAATAGAAGGAAATTCTGCCATTTATGAGAGCATGGATGGACCTTGAGGGCATTTTGCTAAGTGAAATAAATCAGAGAAGGACAAATACCATATGATCTCATATGTGTCATCTTAAAAAAAATCATAGAACAGCTTGGTGGTTACCAGAGTTGGGAGGTAGGGATTGTAGGGGTCAGTAAAATGGGTAAAAACATCAAAAGTTACAAACTTCCAGTTAGAAAATAAATAAGTCCTAGAGATGTAATCCAGAGCATGGTAACCATAGTTAATAATATACTATTATATATATAAATTTGTTAAGAGATTAAATTATTAAAAGTTCTCATCACAAGAGGGCAGACAGCAGAAGCAAGAAGAACTACAATCCTGCAGCCTGTGGAACAAAAACCACATTCACAAAAAGACAGACAAAATGAAAAGGCAGAGGCCTGTGTACCACATGAAGGAAAAAGATAAAATCCCAGAAAAACAACTAAATGAAGTGGAGATAGGCAACCTTCCAGAAAAAGAATTCAGAATAATGATAGTGAAGATGATCCAGGACTTCGGAAAAAGAATGGAGGCAAAGATCAAGAAGATGCAAGAAATGTTTAACAAAGACCTAGAAGAATTAAAGAACAAACAAACAGAGATGAACAATACAATAACTGAAATGAAAAATACACTAGAAGGAATCAACAGCAGAATAACTGAGGCAGAAGAACGGATAAGTGACCTGGAAGACAAAATGGTGGAATTCACTGCTGCAGAACAGAATAAAGAAAAAAGAATGAAGAGAAATGAAGACAGCCTAAGAGACATCTGGGACAACATTAAATGCAACAACATTTGCATTATAGGGGTCCCAGAAGGAGGAGAGAGAGAGAAAGGACCCGAGAAAAATATTGGAAGAGATTATAGTCAAAACTTCCTTAACATGGGAAATGAAACAGCCACCCAACTCCAGGAAGTGCAGAGAGTCCCATACAGGATAAACCCAAGGAGAAACACACTGAGACACATAGTAATAAACATGGGACAAATTAAACACAAACAAAAATTACTGAAAGCAGCAAGGGAAAAACGACAAATAACATACAAGGGAATGCCCATAAGGTTAACAGCTAATTTCTCAGCAGAAACTCTACAAGCCAGAAGGGAGTGGCATGATAAACTGATGAAACCGAATAACCTACAACCAAGATTACTCTACCCAGCAAGGATCTCATTCAGATTCGATGTAGAAATCAAAAGCTTTACAGACAAGCAAAAGCTAAGAGAATTCAGCACCACCAAAACAACTCTACAACAAATGCTAATGGAACTTCAATAAGTGGGAAACACAAGAGAAGAAAAGGACCTACAAAAACAAACCCAAAACAATTAAGAAAATGGTCATAGGAACATACATATCGATAATTACCTTAAATGTGAATGGATTAAATGCTCCAACAAAAAGACACAGGCTTGCTGAATGGATACAAAAACAAGACCCATATATATGCTGTCTACAAGAGACCCACTTCAGACCTAGGGATACATACAGACTGAAAGTGAGGGGATGGAAAAAGATATTCCATGCAAATGGACATCAAAAGAAAGCTGGAGTAGCAATACTCATATCAGATAAAATAGACTTTAAAATAAAGAATGTTACAAGAGACAAGGAAGGACACTACGTAATGATCAAGGGATCAATCCAAGAAGAAGATATAACAATTACAAATATATATGCACCCAACATAGGAGCACTTCAATACATAAGGCAACTGCTAACAGCTGTAAAAGAGAAAATCGACAGTAACACAAAAATAGTGGGGGACTTTAACACCTCACTTACACCAATGCACAGATCATCCAAAATGAAAATAAATAAGGAAACACAAGCTTTAAATGACACAGTAGACCAGATAGACTTAATTGATATTTATAGGACATTCCATCCAAAAACAGCAGATTACACTTTCTTCTCAAGTGCACACAGAACATTCTCCAGGACAGATCACATTTTGGGTCACTAACCAAGCCTCAGTAAATTTAAGAAAATTGAAATCATATCAAGCATCTTTTCTGACCACAATGCTATGAGATTAGAAATGAATTACAGGCAAAAAAAAAAAAAGGTAAAAAACACAAACACATGGAGGCTAAACAATATGTTCCAAAAAACCAAGAGATCACTGAAGAAATCAAAGAGGAAATCAAAAAATAACTAGAGACAAATGAAACCTATTGGATGCAGCAAAAGCAGTTCTAAGAGGGAAGTTAATAGCTATACAAGCCTACCTCAAGAAACAAGAAACATCTCAAATAATCTAACCTTACACCTAAATGAACTAGAGAAAGAAGAACAAACAAAACCCAAAGTTACCAGAAGGAAAGAAATCATAAAGATCAGAGCAGAAATAAATGAAATAGAAACAAAGAAAACAATAGCAAACATCAGTAAAACTAACAGCTGGTTCTTTGATAAGATAAACAAAATTGATAAACCATTAGCCAGACTCACCAGGAAGAAGAGGGAAAGGACTCAAATCAATAAAATTAGAAATGAAAAAGGAGAAGTTACAACAGACACCACAGAAATACAAAGCATCCTAGGAGACTACTACAAGAAACTCTATGCCAATAAATGGACAACCTGGAAGAAATGGACAAATTCTTAGAAAGGTATAACCTTCCAAGACTGAACCAGGAATAAATAGAAAATATGAACAGACCAATCACAAGTAATGAAATTGAAACTGTGATTAAAAATCTTCCAACAAAAAAAAGTCCAAGACCAGATGGCTTCCCAGGTGAATTCTATCAAACATTTAGAAGACAGCTAACACCCATCCTTCTCAAACTCTTCTAAAAACTTGTAGAGGAAGGAACACTCCCAAACTCATTCTATGAGGCCACTACCACCCTGATAACAAGACCAGACAAGATACTACAAAAAAAGAAAATTACAGAAAAATATCACTGATGAATATAGATGCAAAAATCCTCAACAAAATATTAGCAAACAGAATCCAACAACACATTAAAAGGATCATACACCATGATCAAGTGAGATTTATCCCAGGGATGCAAGGATTCTTCAATATACACAAGTCAATCAATGTGATAAACCATATTAACAAATTGAAGAATAAAAACCATATGATCATCTCAATAGATACAGAAAAAGCTTTTGACAAAATTCAGCATTTTATTTATGATAAAAACTGTCCAGAAACTGGGCATAGAGGGGAGCCTACCTCAACATAATAAAGGCCATATATGACAAACCAAAGGAAACATCATTCCCAATGGTGAAAAACTGAAAGCATTTCCTCTAAATCAGGAACAAGACATGGATGGCCACTCTCACCACTATTATTCAACATAGTTTTGGAAATCCTAGCCATGGCAATCAGAGAAGAAAAGGAAATAAAAGGAATACAAATTTGAAAAGAAGTAAAACTGTCACTGTTCACAGGTGACATGATACTATACATAGAGAATCCTAAAGATGCCACCAGAAAACTACTAGAGCTAATCAATGAATTTGGTAAAGTTGCAGGACACAAAGTTAATGCACAAATCTCTTGCAGTCCTATACACTAATGATGAAAACTCTGAAAGAGAAATTAAGGAAATATTCCCATTTACCACTGCAACAAAAAGAATAAAATACCTAGGAATAAACCTACCTAGGGAGACCAAAGACCTGTATGCAGAAAACTGTAAGACACTGATGAAAGAAGTTAAAGATGATACCAACAGGGCTTCCCTGGTGGCCCAGTGGTTGAGAGTCCACCTGCTGATGCATGGGACACGGGTTCATGCCCCGGTCCGGGAAGATCCCGCATGCTGCGGAGTGGCTGGGCCCGTAAGCCATGGCCACTGAGCCTGTGCATCCGGAGCCTGTGCTCCACGAGAGAGGCCACAACAGTGAGAGGCCCGCATACTGGGGGAAAAAAAAAAAAAAAAAGATGATACCAACAGATGGAGAGATATACCATGTTCTTGGATTGGAAAAATCAATATTGTGAAAATGACTATACTGCCCAAAGCAATCTACAGATTCAGTGCAATCCCTATCAAATTACCAATGGCATTTTTTACGGAACTAGAACAAAAAAATCTTAAAATTTGTATGGAGACACAAAAGACCCTGAATAGCTGAGGCATTCTTGAGGGAAGAAAACGGAGCTGGAGGAATCAGACTCCCTGACTTCAGACTATACTACAAAGCTACAGTAATCAAGATAGTATGGTACTGCCACAAAAACAGAAATATAGATCTATGGAACAGGATAGAAAGCCCAGAGATAAACCCACGCACCTATGGTCAACTAATCTATGACAGAGGAGGCAAGCATATACAATGGAGGAAAGACAGTCTCTTCAATAAGTGGTGCTGGGAAAACTGGAGAGCTACATGTAAAAGAATGAAAGTAGAACACTCCCTAACAGCATACACAAAAATAAACTCAAAGTGGTTTAGAGACCTAAATGTAAGACTGGACCCTATAATGCTCTTAGAGGAAAACATAGGAAGAACACTCTTGGACATAAATCACAGCAAGATCTTTTTTGATCCACCTCCTAGAGTAATGGAAATAAAAACAAAAATACACAAATGGGACCTAATGAAACTTCAAAGCTTTTGCACAGCAAAGGAAACCATGAGCAAGACAAAAAGCCAACCCTCAGAATGGGAGAAAATATTTGCAAATGAATCAACGGACAAAGGATTAACCTCCAAAATATATAAACAGCTCATGCAGCTCAATATCAAAAAAACAAACAACCCAATCCAAAAATGGGCAGAAGACCTAATTAGATGTTTCTCCAAAGAAGACATACAGATGGCCAAGAAGCACATAAAAAGCTGCTCAACATCACTAATTATTAGAGAAATGCAAATCAAAACTACAATGAGGTATCACCTCACACCAGTTAGAAAAGGCTTCATCAGAAAATCTACAGCCAACAAATGCTGGAGAGGGTGTAGAGAAAAGGGAACCCTCTTGCACTGTTGGTGGGAATGTAAACTGATACAGCCACTATGGAGAACAGTATGGAAGTTCCCTGAAAAACTACAAATAGAATTACCATATGATCTAGCAATCCCACTACTGGGCATATACCCAGAGAAAACCACAATTCAAAAAGACACATGTACCCCAGTGTTCACTGCAGCACTATTTACAATAGCTAGGTCATAGAAGCAACCGAAATGCCCATCAACAGACAAATGGATAAAGAAGATGTAGTACATATATACAATGGAATATTACTCAGCCATAAAAAGGAATGAAATTGGGTCATTTTTTGAGACGTCGATGGATCTAGAGACTGTCATACAGAGTGAAGTAAGTCAGAAAGAGAAAAACAAATATCGTATATTAATGCATATATGTGGAACCTAGCAAAATGTTACAGATGAACCGGTTTGCAGGGCAGAACTGAGACACAGATGTAGAGAACAAACGTATGGACACCAAGGGGTGAAAGCCGCGGGGGGATGGGGGTGGTGGTGTGACAAATTGGGCGATTGGGATTGACATATATACACTGATGTGTATAAAATTGATGACTAATACCTGCAGTTTTAAAAAAAAAAAGTTCTCATCACAAGAAAATAACTTGTAACTATATTTGGTAGTGGATAATAACTAAACTTATTGCCGTGATCACTTCACAATATATACCTATATTGAATCATTATGTTGTATACCTGAAGTTAACCTAATGTTATCTGTGAATTTTATCTCAATTAAGAAAAATAAAGAAAAATGTAGGAAAAACTAAAATTACTAGTATGTACTAATAGTTCTGTTACCATTTACTAAGTATAAGATTAATAATGTGATTTTAGGGGGCAGAGTCAAGATGGTGGAATAGGATGACATGGAGTTCGCCTCTCCCCACAGTTACATCAAGAATACATGTACAAATTGAACAGTTCTCACAGAGCACCTGCTGAACACTAGCAGAGGACCTTGGACACCTAAATGGACAAGAAAAATCCCCACACAACCTGCTAGGATGAAAGGAAGAAAAGAAGAAAAAAGGAAATGGGACAGGACCTGCACACCTGGTGTGGGGAGCTGAAGGAGAGGAGAGGTTCCTCCTCTGAGGGGAGCCCCCTCAGTGGCAGGGAGATCAACTGGGACAGAAAGGAAGTTTTGGGGGCTCAAAGGAGAGCACAGCATCTGGTCTGTAGCAGGCAGGACAGAAAAAAACCTACACATATGGTACATGCTGCAACCCTGCATGTCCCAGCCTGAGTCATGTGTCTGCTGGTGCAGAAGGGGGCTGGGTGCTGGAACATGGGGTTTGGAGAGCGGACCCAGGAAGGGGACAGCTGTTGGCTGTGAAGAGACATAGTGAAGGGATGGGAGTAAGGAGCTCCACAACTGGGAATGTTAGTGGAAGAAGCCCAGGCCACCATAGAAGCAGGGTGTCATTGTTGAGTGGTGCATAAGAGGTGGGGACGCCATTGCAGCCCCCTTCCCCATGCACCAGCTCCTGCGTCTGTGGGCACTAGGAGGGACATGTGCCTGAGCAGGTTCACCTGCCCTGCCCACCAATGCCTCCTCTGGACCCACCAGGCCCAGTGGGCTCATGCGCCTCGCCCATCATCACCTCCACCCCCACCCATCACTGCCGCCGCCCCCGCCTGCCTGGGCAGCTGTGTGCGCTCTAGGGCAGCCTAGAGAAGCAGATGCTCTAGGGAAGCAGATACTCTAGGGAAGCAGATGCTCATGGGAGGAACACAGGCAGAGGTGGGGCTGAAACCACAGCTGAAAACCAGGGGCCATGTAATGAAGGAAGAAGAGCTGAAATCTCTCCTCGTGGCTGCAGAAACCACCAATATACACCCCTGATGCTGCTTTGTAAACTCAGTGCTTGTGGAGTATCTGAACGGAAGAGTGCTCCCACAGCTGAGATGGGTCTAGCTTTAGCAGCTGTGGGCTTTGTGGGCATGTACATGCAGGAATTGGACCAGGCCAGAATCTGAGTTGCCTCCATAGCTCCCACAGCAGGTCCACGTACACAATTCCTGCAGTTCTGGGACCTGACTTTGGTGGATCTGTGCTGGTGGCCTGGTGAAAACAATGCCCGAGAGACACCAGGGCCAATTCATCAATTCATACCCATGATTAAGGTGGGGCTGAGAGCAGTTCCAACAACAGTGTAATTTGTGAGCCAGCACAATGAGTGAAAAGTGACACAACAGAGTATACTCACAGGTGAACACCTCCAGAGGAGGAAAACACAGTGGTTTCTCTCCCAGTGTGAGTGCTCCAATCCCACCTAGCTCACACCACAGATCAGAAACACAGCTCAGAAACAGATCTGGGGACTTCTACTCCACCAACTAGGGAGTAGACCCTGCCACTGACAGAGCAGTAACAGCCACCGAGCAAAGGGGAGGCCCTGCTTAATATCCACTGCAGGCTTAGGTCACCACAACAACTGTCACACCTCCTATCAAGGGGATAATGGCCAGCATACACTGAGGGAAGAGGTAGCAGACATCCATTCTAAAAACAGCCCTTGTTAGGCCTCCCTGGTGGCGCAGTGGTTGAGAATCTGCCTGCCAATGCAGGGGACATGGGTTCGAGCCCCGGTCTGGGAGGATCCCACGTGCCGCGGAGCAACTGAGCCCGTGCACCACAGCTGCTGAAGCCTGCATACCTAGAGCCTGTGCTCTGCAACAAGAGAAGCTACCGCAGCGAGAAGCTCACTCACCACAACTAAGAGTAGCCCCCGCTCACCGCAATTAGAGAAGGCCTGCGTGCAGCAGCGAAGACCCAGTGCAGCCAAAAATAAGTAAAATACATAAATTTAAAAAAATAATAATAAATAAATAAAAATAAAACAGCCCTTGCATCAAAAAATATTAAACATGCAGAGGCTATACAGGGATGTTTCCACATTAAAATAGCCCTCCAAGACAGTCTGAGGGTCAGGCATCAGGAGGAAGAACCCCCAGAGCATTTGGCTTTTAAGGCCAGTGGGGCCTGAGTCCAGGAGCTCCACACTCAGGAAGAAACAGAGACTCCACCCTTAGAGTGTGCACACAAGACCTCACGTGCACTGGGACCCACCACAAAGCAAGACGTCCATGTGAACTGGGGCTAGACCTGACTAGGAGTCTGGGAGGGTCTGCTGGGGAGGCAGGAGTTGGCCATAACTCACTGTGGGGGAAGGACAATGGTGGCATAGGCCCCAGAGAATATTGATCAGCGTGAACTCTCCTGGAGGTCCCCATTTTGGACCAAGACCAGGCCCCACCCAACAGCCTATAGGCTCCAGAGCTGGAATGCCCAGGCCAGTGAGACAGGAATACAGCTCCACCTATCAGCAGACAGTCTGCCTAAAGTCATACTGAGTTCACAGCTACCTCAAAAAATACCCATTTACACAGCCCCACCCATCAGAGGGGCAAGACACAGCTCTACCCACGAGAGGGCAGGTGCCAGTCCCTCCTACTAGGAAGCCTGCACAAGCCCCTCGACCAACCTCACCCACCAGGGCGCAGACACCAGAAGCAAGAAGAACTACGATCCTGCAGCCTGTGGAAAGGAGAACACAAACACAGAAAGTTAGACAAAATGAGATGACAGAGAAATATGCTGCAAATTAAGGAACAAGATAAAAACCCACAAAAACAACTATATGAAGAGGAGATAGGCAATCTACCTAAAAAAGAATTCAGAGTAATGATGGTAACGGTGATCCAAAATCTCAGAAAAAGAATGGAGGCACAGATCTAAAAGATAAAAAAATGTTTAACAAGGAGCTAGAAGATTTAAAGAACAAACAGAGATGAACAATACAATAACTGAAATGAAAAATACACCAGAAGGAATCAATAGCAGAATAACTGAGGCAGAAGAATGAATAAGTGAGCTGGAAAATGGAGTGGTGCAAATCACTGCCACAGAACAGAGAAAAGAAAAAATAATGAAAAGAAATGAGGACAATCTCAGAGACCTCTGAGACAATATTAAGTTCACCAACATCCACATTACAGGGGTCCCAGAAGGAGAAGAGAAAGAGAAAGGGCCTGAGAAAATATCTGAAGATATTACAGCCGAAAACTTCTCTAACATGGGAAAGGAAACACTCAAATCCAGGAAGCGCAGAGTCCCATACAAGATGAACTCAAGCAGGAACATGCCAAGATACATATTAATCTAACTGACAAAAATTAAAGACAAAGAAAAAATATTGAAAGCAACAAATAATGTACAAGGGAATCCCCATAAGGTTGTCAGTTGATTTTTCAGCAGAAACTCTGCAGGTCAGAAGGGAGTGACATGATATATTTAAAATGATGAAAGGGAAAAACCTACAACCAAGAATACTCTACCCAGCAAGGCTCTCATTCAGATTCAACTAAGAAATTAAAAGCTTTACAGACAAGCAAAAGCTAAGAGAATTCAGCACCACTAAGCCAGCTTTGCAACAAATGCTAAAGGAACTTCTCTAGGTGGGAAAGTGACTAGCAGCTTAAAACAACCTTGTACATATATAGACTACTATATCAAAACCTCAAGGGAATAGCAAACCAAAAAACTACAAGAGATACACACACAAAAAAGAAAAAGCAACCCAAACACAACACCAAAGATAGTCAGCAAATCACAGGAGAAGATAACAAAAGAGGAAGGGAAGAAAAAAGACCTACAAAAACGAACCCAAAACAGTTAAGAAAATGTCAGTAGGAACATACATATCAATAATTACCTTAAATGTACATGGATTAAATGCTCCAACCAAAAGACACAGACTGGCTGAATGGATACAAAAACAAAGACCCGTATATATGCTGCCTACAAAAGACCCACTTGAGACCTAGGGACACATACAGACTGAAAGTGAGGGGATGGAAAAAGATATTCCATGCAAATGGAAATCAGAAGAAAGCTGGAATAGCAATACTCATACCAGAAAAAAAGACTTTAAAATAGAGACTGTTACAAGAGACAAGAAGGACACTTCATAATGATGTAGGGATCAATCCAAGAAGATATAACAATTGTAAATATATATGCACCCCACATAGGAGCACCTCAACATATAAGCCAAATACTAGCAGCTATAAAAGGGGAAAATGACGGTAACACAATACTGGCGGGGGATTTTAACACCCCACTTACACCAATGGACAGATCATCCAGACAGAAAATCAATAAGGAAACACAGGCCTTAAATGACAGGTTAGACCAGATGGATTTAACTGATATTTACAGGGAATTCCATCTGAAAGCAGCAAGAAAGCATACACTTTCTTCACAAGTGCACATGGGATATTCTCCAGGATATATATTGGGCCACAAATCAAGCCTCAGTAAATTTAAGAAAATTGAAATTATATCAAGCATCTTTTCCAACCATGATGCTATGAGATTAGAAATAAATTACAGGAAAAAGTAAAACTGTAAAAACACAAACGTGGAGATTAAACAATATGTTACTAAACAACCAATGGATCAGTGAAGAAATCAAAGAGGAAATTAAAAAATACCTAGAGACAAATGACAAGGAATACACAACAAACCAAAATCTATGGGATTTTAACATGTGCAGTTCTTACCGGCAGAGAATATATTTGGTAGGAAGTCATAAGAAGTGAGTGCAATTTATACTGCTACTAACTACCCATTGACCTACACAAGTCACTTAAATCACCTTTCATACCACACAGTGTAGAAAAGATACTCAAGTAAAAACACCAACTGATTCACCCCATAAATGAATATAGAAGTCCTGGATAAATATTTGCACAAATATTTAGTTTGACACGCAAATGTTTTTATATTTTCTATTAGTTGCAGTCATTTGAAATTGAGAGATTTTACATATAAATTTGGATCTCTAGAATCTCTTGCAAACTCAGAAGATCTAGTGACAAACACCTCAATCTCTCATGATTATAATTTGCTGGAACTAAATATAGGCTGCTCTCTTTAGAATGACATTCACTCTGCACTCATTCACTTAACAAATACTTGTTGACTATCTACTATGTACCATCACTCTTCTAGGTGCTGAGCAAAAAGGAAATCAGCTCACTGCCCTCATGGCACTTACATACTCATTAGGAGAGACAGAAACAGCGCTTGCAACAAACATCCTAGTAAAACATGTTAACGTGATAAATGCTCTGATTAAAATGATATAGGACAATGGGACAGAAAGTAACTTTGCCCAAATTCTACCTTCTCAATGATGCATTCCTGAGTGATGATGTAATCCTGTGATCTAGGAGTCTTCAGATTACAGCCCATCAGTTTAATCAGGCCAACTGCTTGTTTCTGTAAAGCTTTATTGGAGCATAGTCATGCCCATTCGTTGACATCTTATCTGTAGCTGTCTTTGAGTTATAAGCAGAGACCCTACAGTCTGCAAAGTCTAAAATATGATCCGGCCCTTTATACACACAAAAAAATTGCTGACTCCATTCCTGTTGGTACTCTCAATCCCCTATAATTTCCCCAGTTATTTTTCTCACAGCCCTGTCACCTCTAAAATTCTATTTACATGTTTATTTTATGGCTTATCATCTATTTTTTCTTTACATTCAGATGTTAACACCATGAGAGCAAAGATCTTAATTTTGTTCACGTACATATCCCATGTGATTGGAATATGGTAGGTACTCAATGACTATTTGTGGAATGATTGAAAGGCTAGAGAAATAAGCAGTGTACAGCGTACAACCATGGAAATCATGGTGAAGAATTTGGATTATATTCCAAATTTTGGGACAGTCACTGTAAGGTTTTTTTTTTTTTTTTTTTTTGCGTTACGCGGGCCTCTCACTGCTGTGGCCTCTCCCATTGCGGAGCACAGGCTCCGGATGCGCAGGCTCAGCAGCCATGGCTCACGGGCCCAGCCGCTCCGCGGCAAGTGGGATCCTCCCAGACCGGGGCACAAACCCGTGTCCTCTGCATCGGCAGGCGGACTCCCAACCACTGCGCCACCAGGGAAGCCCAACTGTAAGGTTTTAAACCGTGGAGTTACATGATGGATCCAGACTACTATGGTCTGATGACTTTTTACATTCCTTACCCTGCACTGACTCAGGCCTATTCATCTGTGTTACTTCCCTGACTTACACTCCAGATCTCAGTCCAGCAAATAGTCCATGAATGAGAAACGATTACAGTAATGGAATCTCAAAAGACTAGTGTTCAATGACTCGACCCCAGAACATCCCTCTGTGGGCAGAAGCCCCAGGGAGAGATGGGTTTCCTGGCAAGCTCTGCACAGTACTTCAGTAACAACGTTAAATAGCAAGCTCAGTGATTTTGGAACAGAGAGATTTCATGGGAGTTTTGTAAGTTTTACACATTACATTTGTTATAATGTTTATAAGTTGTCTTCTGAGAATACACAAAAATGTTATTGTAACCAAAGTACAACAAAACCCAGCTTACCAATCAATGTATCAGAGTGCACTGGTGTGCCACCCATGGGTTACAGGTGTGCTGAGATATCAATGCCTCACAACAGTGGGGGTGACCAGAGCCTTCCCCCTCAGTCAGTCATGCCCTTATCCATTTATCCTGATATGTTATAGAATTATTATCATTTTATATGAGTGTCAGAAGGTTAAGAAGTCTTGCAATGGACAATAGTAATAATTTGTTAATGATACTTGTTTTCCAAAAGACAAAAAAAGTCATTGAGTCTGTGGCTACTGCTGAGATTATGAAGCTCATTAGGACAACTGGACAAAGATTTCCTAAATATATTTACATTTTTCATGAATTTACAAACTAGGGGAAGCACAAATAAACAATAAGGAACACTGATATAAATGAGTACCCAAGGAAGCCTCGGACTAACTTCATTTGGGGGATTAAGGCGAGACTCAGGAAGAAAACGGAAGTTGAGCTAAACACCGAAGAGTGAAGACTTTTTGATGAGGTAGAGGAAAGGTGACTGCTAATTGGCTCTGTATTGCTGCCCTGGAGATTTAAGATAATGTTCACATCCTTTGGAATGAGGACCAAGGTGAGAATAATTTTCACTTTCTCAGGTTGGTCCAAGAATGAATCCCAAACCTGGATGTAACAATTCCTTCATCAAGCAGTGTGAAATGGTTTCCCACTTACACCTCCTTATGGCTGGGCTTCTCAGAACCAAATCACTAGGAGTCCCCCTAGTAAAGAACTTCTGTGTCTACCGTGGAGCAGCCTCATCGGTCTCACACCAGAAGTGAGGGTTGTGGAAAGTAGAACTAAACTAAACTAAACTATCTAAATAAGAAAACGCCAGTTCAATTCATTGGGAGTTAGAGACTGGTGATCTGGGGAACATTTAGCCATAGTCTAGAAATCATATGCACACCCGCCAAAAAAACTTCCTAGGGTATCCCTTGGCCTTTGTTGATTATTTTCAAAGAAAAACAACAGATCCAAAGTTTTCAAGTGTCAAACAACAAAACTGTGTAATTCAGAGGTTCCCAGATTCCCTTGGTTTACAGGACACTTAGTGTCTCAGTAATATTTCCACGACATTTGATAGGCCAAAAACATAATCATTCTGTTTATGAAGTAGTTAGGTTCAGACAACTTAATAATTTATGTCTTAACAACTTAGTAACTTTTGAATAAACAATACATATAAATTAAAAGAGAAAAAGAATATGTTTCATTTTTAAATAGCCACAGTTACACACTAAATGGATTTGTGCTCCTGGAACTTTTTTTTTTTTAATAAATTTATTTATTTATTTATTTTTGGCTGCATTGGGTCTTCGTTGCTGCATGCAGGCTCTTCTCTAGTTGTGGCGAGCGGGGGATACTCTTCGTTGCGGGGCGCGGGCTTCTCATTGCAGTGGCTTCTCTTTGTTGCGGAGTACGGGCTCTAGTCACGTGGTCTTCAGTAGTTGTGGCATGTGGGCTCAGTAGTTGTGGCTCGCAGGCTCTAAAGCACAGGCTCAGTAGTTGTGGTGCACAGGCTTACTTGCTCCACGGCATGTGGGATCTTCCCAGACTAGGGATCAAACACATGTCCCTTGCACCGGCAGGCAGATTCTTAACCACTGCACCACCAGGGAAGTCCCCAACTCTTGGAACTTATCAGATCAAGGCATCAGATTGGATGCTGCCACCCTCCTTTCCCATTCCATGTTGATTTTTGTTCAGTATTTATTTTTTGTCAGAACAATCAATGAAAACCCAGCTTCTTAAAGATATGCCATCATCGAAAGAAATGGAGTGCAAACTAATGTACAAATATTAACTGCCTTAAGCTAGTAGTTCACATCATATCTGACAGATGCTGTGTTTTGCAGTGTTTCCCTTATAAATTTAAAATCCGGAGAATGTAATCCCAAAGCGATTTTGATACACAGCCAATCAGAATTGTGTTTCTGAAGGGCCATGAATACATTAGAGTTTTAGATACGCATGTTTATTTTCCATGGGCTTGGTTTTCATTTCAGGGATAAATAACCACTTGAGCCTCGTTTTGTTGTTGTTGTTTTGGATACTAAAAATACAGCTTCAATTTATTTCTCAAATCTCCCAAATATCTTTCTACCAAACACTATTTTTTTTTTTTTTTTTTTTGGCGGTACGCAGGCCTCTCACCACTGTGGCCTCTCCCGTTGCGGACCACAGGCTCCGGACGCGCAGGCTCAGTGGCCATGGCCCACGGGCCCAGCTGCTCCGCGGCACGCGGGATCCTCCCGGACCGGGGCACGAACCCGTGTCCCCTGCATCGGCAGGCGGACTCTCAACCACTGCGCCACCAGGGAAGCCCTACCAAACACTATTGATTTGCTGCATATTTAAAAGCACAAGGGGAGCAGTCAAAGGACTTTTTGTGTGTGATCACTCACCCCTAGTAAATATGATCAGTACAGACATTATTTTTATAGAGGGTGTCTTTAAAATGGAGTAATATGCACTTTCCCCCAAGTTTTCTATCATCAGACCCTTTACCCAAATATCTCTGATTAATACCTAGCTAACATCATCGTACTTATATATAACAAAAAATGTTACCATGAAACACGCAATTGGAACACAGGCAGGAGATAGCAAAAAGTGGCAGAGATATTCAATAAAAAGAGGTAAAAATGTACAGAAATCTTCAATCACTAAATATTGCATCATAAATTGAAAGGATCCAAAGCCACTGCCACAAGAAAACAACTTATGAAAGTTTGTTCATAACTCAAGTTGTCTGAGAATACATATAGAGATGTGTATACATAGATACACATGTATGTATACACATACACACACACACACACATATACATAGGTGTGTATGCATTTCCTCAGGGGACCCAAATTTAAGACCAACAAGAGGAGATCTGAGACCATTCAAGAGTTAATATATTAATACATTGTAGAGTCACTACATTAGCCAAGAAAGAATGATCCTCATTTTACAGATGAGGTAAGTACTTTGAAACATGATTCCATCAATAAGTTGTAACGAATCCACTAGAATAGGCCTGCAGGTACTTAGGGTATTAATCTTTTAACCAAGACAGGCTATGATCTGCAATCTCCTAGCCTAACCAATGTTAAGAATGGCTGGGTATCACATTGCAAACTAAGATCTTCATACAGATTTGTCTGTGATGTCAAGCAAGAAGGTGTGGCTGTGCTCTACATAGGGTCACTGAAGAATCCTGGTTTATTGTTCCTATTCTTTTATCTTTAACAGAAAAAGAAGCTAGTACTCTCTTGAGGGCTCTGTATTGCATCTCCCTTGGACACAACAACAGGACAAGCCAATGAGGCTAATCACCTCCAGGGGAATGGAGAAGATACTCAGGTAATTTAAAGGGCTGTCAGTAGTGGGGGAGAGACAGAGAGTGGAAAACTAGTGAAGAGTTTCAAGTCCTCCTCTTTATGTACTTGATACAAAAGATGAGAAACATTCACAGCCCTCATGGAGGCTGCCGGGCGTTGCTCAGCACCGGCAAGTTCCATTCACAAGTAGGTGCACAGCGGGGCTGCCATTTTCTATATGAACAATTCCAACTGCAGTTGTGCAATGCTGCAGCTCTGGTGGGCTTCATAATGTGGAATAATTGCCTCTCATTTTAGTATTTCTAAAAGAAACTTATCATATTTTAACCGAAGAATAAGATACAATGTTTCACACAAACTAGAGTGACAAATAAACAGAGACTTGAAGGAAAAAAGAAATCCTATAAATTTATTTTTAACCTGAAAAACTGTGTTCTGTTGATTTTATTCTTTAAACAGATCTTCAAGTTGTCAGCTTTCCATCTGCACTGTATCTTTGCAATATTATAACACTACACCAGCATCTTGCCTCATCCTAAGATTCAGAATAGATGAAAAATAATTTTTAAGTACTAAAGAGTAATCCCAATTCCTAGCTTCCTAGATTTCCTTTAAAAGACCGATTTCCTATCAATTTGCAGAAACATATAACTGTACACATAATAGCTGGTGTGCTTTCTTCACTACCATTGATCAATCTGACTCTAGGCACTATATACCATCTATTCACTTAGTCCATCTCCTAAACAAAATGAATACATTTATAATTAAAGGTTAAAATTTTAATAATTACACCAAGGTAGAAATTGAAAAATAGCTTGTCACCATTAACCACTCTTAAGGACACAAAATATTTCCATAACTCTGTGAGGACAAACCTTTCAGTTTTGTCTCTTTTCAAACAAGTTTAAGATTTTCATTGCAAATAAACTGTAGAAACCCTAGTAGGGATATGCTGAGCGTGGATACATGGTGCTGGATTTATTTGAATTCAATTCAAATCCAGAATGGATCTTCCTTCCTGGCAGTTTTCTGAAATGTACATTACAGCTTTGTTTAGTTAAACCAGTTATGACACTTGAGCCTCTGAAATGCTAATACACCCGTACCCAGCCTTTGAGTGTGTTGATTTTGCTTCTTTGGTGGAATAAGTTTCAATCCCTTTCATGCAGAAAACCAAGATGAGCAGATATTTGTATAATGTATATGTTAATTAAAACATATTGTTCCCTGGGGCTGGGGAGCAAAGAACGTGTTACTGTGAGCATTTTAAGGCAGACATTCACTCATATCAAATTCAAGAGCAATAGGGCAGGATGGTATATTGCTAGATGCTCAAAAGTGACGTGTTATAATAATACAGTTTAAAAAATAAGAGAAAGTCATGCTTTAAAAGATCAACTTGGATGCCTTAATGTAACAGAAATGTGGTTTCTGTCAAATATTGTGTCACCAAGGTGCTATAATTGCTTAACCTGACAAATTTTCTTCACAGCTATGCTCAGCTCATGGTTGATGGATTTATATTACCATAAAGAATTAGCTTTTTCATATGAGCTGAAAATCATCATCACACTGTCACCATTCTGCCCACTAGAAAACCACGGGCTTGCAGATTAAGAGACAAAAGCCAGTGTGTCCCAGTTGCTGCTATACTTTCATGCCAGCTCAATACACACAGCAAGCAATGCCTGTCCGTAAAGACAGTGCATCAGAAATCCTCTGGGCTTCAGGCAGCCATCCCAGAACATGTGCACATCCAGCTTGCTTTTCATCTGGTCATTGGTCCAGTTCCCAAATTTTGAGAAACCTTTGTTTTTGTTCTAGTGTTGGTACCTGTCCCCCAGATAGCCATCAAGAATTCTGGGTTGGAACTGCGAACAAATTCACTCTTCTTTAGACTAGCATGACCTTGCTGGTACCTCCACAATCCGCACCTAGTAAGTCCGTTCCTTGCTTTGAAGAGTGAGATGTCCAATAAGCGTGTGTGTCTTAGAAAGAAAGCACAAGGGATGCCAGAAAGTGACCTACAGTTTTATTTACGAGGTAGTGAGTATTTAGCCCATGATTATGGCCAGGGTACTTTTGGAAATATGTATTGTGGGCTGCATGTTGGCATCAACCAGAAACACTGGCACAACTGGCACCCACAGCATGAACACAACACAGAAGTGAGGTACCATTTGCTGTGCCCTGTCTCAGCCTTGCCTGTGCTGGTCCTGTCTAAAGCTCATCCTACTGAGGAAGTTTCTGAACTTCCTTTGGTGGCTGAAGATAAAGCTGAAGGCTACCAGAAGACCAAGGAGGTTATCTTGCTTCTTAGGAAGCTTAGGGCCTGGAATGATATCAAAAAGGTCTATGCCTCTCAGCCAATGAGAGCTGGCAAAGCAAAATGAGAAGCTATCATTGTATCCAGCACAGGGGGCCCTGCATTATCAAGGACTTCAGAAACATTCCTACAATCACTCTGCTTAAAATAAGTAAAGCGAACATGTTGAAACTTGCTCCTGGGGGGCATGTGGGACGTTCCTGCCTTTGGACTGAAAGTGCTTTTCCACAAAAGGATGTGATGTGCATGGCACTTGGTGCAAAGCTGCCTCCCTCAAGAATGACTGCGACCTTCCCATGCATAAAATGCTCAATACAGACCTTAGCAGACTCTTGAAAAGCCCAGAGATCGAAAGATCCTTCCAAGAACCACGCAAGAAGATTCATCACAGACTCCTACAGAAGAATCCACTTAAAGACCTGAGAATCATGTTGAAGCTAAACCCATACGCAAAAACCGTGCACTGGAACATCATTCCTCACCAGGCCAAGAATCACAAAGTCCAGGTAGACAACACAGCACTAGAAGCCAAATCAGATGAGAAGGGGGCTCCAGGCAAGAAGCCAGTGGTAGTGTAGAAAGAAAAGAAGACTGTTGGTGTTTGAAAGCTTTTGAGGGAAAGAAAAAAAGGCTGTTGCTACCAAGAAACCGCCAGCTGAAAAGCCAGCAGAAAAGAAATCCACAGAAGAAGGCTGCTGCATAAACTTAAATTTCTTTATTCCATAAAGGTCAAATCATTTTGGACAGCTCATTTTGAATAAAGATCTGATCAAAGAGGCAGTGAGAAACAAACCAGAAAAGATGGGAGGAAAAGTTACAAAGATTGTGAAATCAGAAAAAAAAAAAATTATTTACAGATAAAAAGCTGTCTCAGTAGATAATGCAAAGGAATATACAGACACACTTAAAATTGTAAGTAAGAGAACTTAGTAAGTTAGACAGATAGGAAATCAAAATATTGATGTCATTGGCTCAAGATGGCAACATAGAAAGATCCTGAACTCACCTCGTCTCACAGACACACTGGATCTACAGCTACATATGGAACAATTTCCTCTGAGAAAAACCTAAGAACTAGCTAAACAATGACTACACATCAAGTGAACTACAAAAAACCCCACAATGAAGTGGGTAGGAGAAGCTGAGACGCAATCTTGCCATAAGGCCCGCCCCTGGAGTAATGACCCCCATCAGGAGCTTCTCCCTGTAGAGTGAAGGGTTTGAGCCCCACATTGGGCACCCCAACTTTTAAGACCTGCACCTGAGATATGAGCCTCCAAACACCTAGCTTTGAAAACCACTGGGGGTCATGACCACGAGACCCACAAGGCAATAGCAATGTGAGAAACGGCTTTTAAAGGGCTCACACACTCGTACTCACTCGCCCCAGGGAAACAGCTGATCTTGCCCAGACTTTATATGAAAGAAGCTCACTTGCTACTCTTAAAGCATCAGCCTGAGGGGGAGGCATCTACATTACCACATACCTAGAAGTCTGCTGGGATCATCTCTGGGGTCAGGGGCTGGTGGGCACCATCTTCACTTACCATCTTCTTTTTCTTTCCAGCGGCACTATCCTTATTCTCCCCGTCTGCCTCACTCCAGCCAGCAGTTACCATCTGCACACTCTCCCTCTGCCACACTCCAGTGTGCCAGGATCTCTCAGAAGGGAAGTTTTACATGTGTCTGGTGCTCTGGGTTTCTTCGCTGGTTCTCTGGTTTTTGTGGGGCCCACCCTGGGCATGTGCCTTGATCACCTGGCTCCGGAGGTCAGGGGGCCAGTCCTGCGGGACTAGAAAGATCGGAGGGATGGCTCTTGGCAGTTTACTACCCCCAGGGCACTGCACAGACAGCAGAATGAAACACACTCCCAATCTTTCTGAGAAAGAGGCCTACTTGCTTATCCTGGAGCTTTGGTCTGAGGGTCAGGCTTTTGGTTTAGCACACACCTAGGGGCATGCATAGGGGCTATCGGAAAACAGAGGCCAGTCGAGACCATCTTTGCACTCTCCCTCTGCCTTACTCTAGCTTGCCAGTATTCCCTAGAAAGGAACTTATACCCTTGTCTGGTGCCCCAATTTTACTGGCTGCTACCAGGGGACAGCTCTACATCACCTGGCCCTGGTGGCCAGCGGGGTTTATGCTCACAGGTCCCACAGGACTAAAAGCAACCGACAAATAATTCTTAAAGGGCGACCACTCCTAGGGCTCAGCAAAAGGCAACAGGCCCAGGAGCTCAATCTTTCAGTGAAAGAGGCCTATTAGTTTCTCATCATAGCTTCAGCCTGAGGAGCAGAATTCTAATTAAACACACGTCTAATGGCTGAGTATAACGCTTGTCAGAGACCTTGGAGGGTCAGCATTATACGTGTGCTCTCCCTCTGCAGTGCTCTTGAGTGCCAGTGTCTCCCAGAGGGGAGCTCTGACACACATCTGGCACCCCAGTTTCTATGACTGCCACCCAGGGGTCTGGTGGTGAAGTGGCTTGCATTACTGGGTCCCAGGGACTGCAACACCCCTGCAGTTCTCGGCAGGCTACACCCCCAGGGCACTGCACAGGTAGCAGACTGAAACGCACCCCAAGTCTTTCTACGAAAGAGGCCTATCTGCTTGTTCTGGAGTTTCAGCCCGAGGGCCAGGCTTCAGGTTTGGGCACACATTGAGAGGCCTATGGAGGTGCTCTCAGGGAATGTAGGCCAATGGATGCTATGTTTGCACTCTCCCTCTGCCTTGCTACAGTTCCCCAGTATCACCCAGATAGGAGTTTATACACCTGCTTGGAGCATGGAGTTTTGCAACTGACACCCAGGTGACGACTCCAGATGGCCTGGCTCTGGTGACCAGTAGGTCATACACTTGTGGTCCCACAGGACTATATACATTTGATCATTTTAAAAGCTGCTGCCTTAGGATCTGGCTTGCATCAGCCTGCATCTAGGTGCTGACTGAGATCCTCCCCTGTGGGATACTGACAGGTCCTGGCAAATACTCAACTACTGGAAGCTATTAGAAATAAAATAGGCTGCTGGGACAATCATAAAGGTTTGAAAGATAACCAAGAGCTAGGGAAGAGTTGAACAATAAGGTTAATCTCCTACACAAGGCCACTTCTTCAAGGCTGGGAGAGTTGTTTCATCTAATACATAGAAACTAACACGAAGAGTGAAGTAAAATGAAGAAACAAAGGAAATGTCCCAAACAAAATGACAAGATAAAACTCAAAGAAACAAAAGAAAAAAACGTAATGAGACATAGATAAGTAATTCACCTGATAAAGAGTTAAAAGTAATGGTCATAAGGATGCTCACTGAACTCAGGAGAAGAATAGATAAATATGGTGAGAACTTCAACAATGAGACAGAAAATATAAGAAAGTCAAATAGAAGTCACAGAGCTGACGAATATAACTACCGAACTAAAATTACACCAAAGGGGTTCAACAACAGACGAGACGAAGCAGAAGAATCAGTGAACTTGAAGACGTGGCATTTGAACTCATCCAATCAGAGCAGGAAAAATAAAAAAGATTAAAAATAAAAGTAAAGATAGCTTAAGAGACTAATGAGAGAATATCAAGCAGACTAACATTCACATTATAGGGATCCCAAAAGGAGAGAAGGAGGGAGGGAGGGTGGGGTGGGGGTAGAGAGAGACAAAGGGGGCGGGGGAGAGAGGGAGAGAGAGAGAGAGAGAGAGAGAGAGAGGGAGGGAGAGAGAGGGAGGGAGAGAGAGAGAGAGAGAGAGCGAGCTGCAAAGGTCCATTTTTATGTTGATTTTTTCAAAAAATACTATAGTACTCCACAATCCATGGCTGAATTCACAGATGTAGAACCATCTATACAAGGGGCTGACTATAAAGTTATATGCAAATTTCTGATTTCACAGGATGTCAACACCACTAACCCCTGCATTGTTCAATGATCAACTGTATGACATTTGTCAATATTTATTCACCCAGCACAGGAACACCTAAATATATAAAGCAAAATTTACCAGACCTAAAGAGAGAAACAGACAGCAATACAATAATAGTAAAGGACTTTAATGTGCCACTTACATCAATGGCTAGATCATCCAAACAGAAAATCAATAAGGAAACATTGGCCTTAAATGACAGGTTAGACCAGATGAACTTGACGTATACAGAACATTCCATCAAAAGCACATTCTTTTCAAGTGCACATGGAACATTCCCCAGGATAGATCATATATTAGGCCACAAGAGAAGTCTTAATGAATTTAAGAAGACTGAAATCATATAAAACATCTGTTCCAACCACAATGGCAAGAAACTAGAGATCAATTACAAGAAGCAAACTGAAAAAATTCACAAATTGTGAAGATTAAATAACATGCTATTAAACAACCAATGGGTCAAAGTAGAAATCAAAAGAGAAGTTTAAAAAAATACCTTGAGAGAAATAATAATGGAAATACAACATACCAAAACAGGGAATGCAGCAAAAGCAGTTCTAAGAGGGAAGTTTATAGGAAAACATGCTTACAACAGTAAACATGAAAAACCTCGAATAATCAACCTAACATGACACCTCAGGGAAACAGAAGAACAAACAAAGACCACAGTTTGTAGAAGAAAGAAAATAATAAAGATCAGAGGAGAAATAAATAAAATTGAGATTAAAAAAAATAGAAAAGATCAATGAAACTAAGAGCTGGTTCTTTGAAAAGATAAGCAAAATCAACAAACCTTTGTCCAGACTCACGAAGAAAAAAAAGAGGGCCCAAACAAATAAAATCAGAAATGAAACAGATGTTATCACTGATGCCACAGAAATATAAAGGATAAGAGACTACTATGAACAATTATACGTCAATAAATTCAACAATCTAGAAGAAATGGATCAGTTTCTAGAAACATATACAACCCATCAAGACTGATTCATGAAGAAATAGAAAATTTGAACAGACTGATTACTAGTAAGGAGAGCAAATCAGTAAACAAATACCTCCCAACAAAGAAAAGTCCAGGACAAGATGGCTTCACTGGTGAATTTTACCAAGGATTCAAAGAATTAATACCACCCCCTTCTCAAAGTCTCCAAAAAATTAGAAAAGAAGGGAACACTTCCTAACTCATTTTACAAGGCCAGCATTACCCTCATATCAAATCAGACAAGGAATTCAAAAGAAAAAAAAATTACTGTCCAATATCCCTGATTAACATAATATAAAAATCCTCAACAAAATATTAGCAACCCAAATTCACAGTATGATCAAGCTGGATTTATTCTAGAGATGCAAGGATGATTCAACATCTACAAAATCAATAAATGTGATGCACCACATTAGCAAAATGAAGGATAAAAAAATTATATCATCATCTCAATAGAAGGAGGAAAAGCATTTGTCAAAATTCAATATCCATTTATGGATACTGAACTCTCAACAAACTGGGTATTAAGGGAACATAACTCAACATAATAAAGGTCATATATAACAAGGCTACAGCTAGCATCATTTCATTATCAGCAGTGAAAAGCTGAAAGCTTTTCCTTTAAGATCAGGAACAAGACAAGGATACCCACTCTCATCAGTTTTATTCAACATAATATTGGAAGTTCTATCCAAAATAATTAGACAAGAAAAAGAAATAAAAGTCATCCAAATTGGAAAGAGAAGTAAAACTTTCATTTCTTGCGGGTGACATATTATATATAAAAAACCCTAAAGTCTCCACCAAAATAACTGTTAGAACAAAATAATTCAGTAAAGTTACAGGACACAAAATCAATATACAAAAATTAGCTGCATTTCAATACACTAACAAGGAATAACCAGAAAGACAAATTAAAACAATCCCATTTACAACTGCATCAAAAAGAATAAAATACCTAGGAATAGCTAGTGGGAAGCAGCCATGTAGCACAGGGAGATCAGCTCAGTGCTTTGTGACCACCTAGAGGGGTGGAATAGGGAGGGTGGGAGGGAGACGCAAGAGGGAGGGGATATGGGGATATATGTATATGTATAGCTGATTCACTTTGTTATACAGCAGAAACTAACACAACATTGTAAAGCAATTATACTCCAATAAAGATGTTAAAAAAATTATGGCCAAACATATGTCCCACAAATCAATCAAAAAGAAAAAAACAACAACCTAGGAATAAATTGAATTAAAGAGGTAAAAGACCTGTATACTGAAATCTATAAAACATTAATGAAAGAAACTGAAGAAGACACAAGCAAGTGCAAAGATATTCTATGCTCATAGATGGGAAAAATTAGTATTGTTAAATTGCCCAGGGGTGGGATAGGGAGGGTGGGAGGGAGGGAGACGCAAGCGGGAAGAGATATGGGAACATATGTATATATATAACTGATTCATTTTGTTGTGAAGCTGAAACTAACATACCATTGTAAAGCAATTATACTCCAATAAAGATGTTAAAATGAAAAAAAACAATTGCCCATACTACTCAAAGCAATCTACAGATTCAATGCAATTCCTATCAAAATTCCAATGGCATTTCTCACAGAAACAGAACAAACAATCTCAAAATTTGTATGGAACCAAAAAAGACCCAAAAAACCAAAGCGATCTTGATAAAGAAGAACAAAGCTGGAGGCATCATGCTCCCTGATTTCAAACTATATTACAAGGTTACAGTAATCACAACAGTATGATACTGGCATAAAAACATACACAAAGATCAATGGGACCAGAAGTAAACCCATGCCTATATGGCAAATTAATTTATGACAAAGGAGCCAAGAATATACAATGGGGAAAGTCTCTTCAATAAGTGGGTTGGGAAAATCAGATAGCTACATGCAAAATGATGAAACTGGATCCCTATCTCTCACCTTACACAAAAATCAACTCAAAATGGATTAAAGTCTTGAATGTAGCCATGGAACTCTAAAACCATGAAACTCCTAGAAGAAAATATAGGCGGTAAGCTCCTTGACATTGGTCTTGCTGATGATTTTTTTGGATCTCTCATCAAAGCAAAAGAAATAGAAGCAAAAATAAACAAGGGGGACCATATCAAAGTAAAAAGCTTCTGAACAACAAAGGAAGCCATCAACAAAGTGTAAAGACAACCTACCAAATGGGACAAAATATTTGCAAATCATATAACTGATAATGAGCTAACATCCAAATACATAAAGAATAGATATAACTGAATAACAAACAAAAACCAAAATCCAATTAAAAATTAGGCAGAACATCTGAATAGATCTTTTTTCCCAAAGATCACCTACAGATGGCCAACAGGTATGTGAAAAGATGCTCAACATCACTAATCAATCATCTGGGAAATGCAAATCAAAACCACAATGAGATATCACATACCCACTAGAAAAACCATTTTCAATAAAATAATAACAACAAGTGTTTGCAAGGGCACGGATAAAAGTGAACACTTGTGCACTGTTGGTGGGAATGTAAATTGATGCAGCCACTATGGAAAACAGTATGGAGGCTCCTCAAAAAATTTAAAATAAGACTACCATATTCCAGCAATCCACTACTGGGCATTTATTCAAAGAAAAGGAAAACACTAAGTTGAAAACATATCTGCACCCCCATGTTCACTGTAGCATTATTTATAATAGCCAAGAAATGGAAACAACCTAGATGTCCATCCATGAATGAATGGGTAAAGAAATTATGGTATATCTATGTAATGGAATATTATTTGGCCATAGAAAAGAATAAAATCTTGCCATTTGTGATAACATGGGTGGACCTTGAGGGCATTATGCTAAGTGAAATAAGTCAGAGGACAAATACCAATGATCTCTCATACATGGAATCTTAAAAACAAAATAAAATATAAACAAGCTCATAGCTTCTGAGAATAGTTTGGTGGCTGTCAGAGGTAGGGTTTTGGGGGTGTGTAAAATGCGTGAAGGAGGTCAAAAGGTCAAAACTTACAGTTATAAAACAAATAAGATCTGGGGATGTAATGTACAGCATGGTGACTATAGTTAATAATACATTACTGTATATTTAAAAGTTACTAATAGAGTAAATCTTAAATGTTCCCATCATAAGAAAAAAATTTGTAACTATATATGGTGGCAAATGTCAAGTAGACTTATTATGGTGATTATCTTGTAATACGTACAAATAACAAATCATTATGTTGTATACCTGAAACCAAAAATATATCGACGTCCACTGCAGTTCCTTATACCAACAGAAATATAGTTAGAAATGCAATTTTTAAAATGCCATTTTAAATAGTAAGCCCCTCCAAATAAGACCTTTCTATAGGATAATAGTTTATTTAGAGGCAATAAAGAAAACTCAAATAAATGGGAGTCTGTCTTAGATGTTTTCCATGACTTCTCCAGACCTACTCTCAGTTCTTCTCCAATTCTGGAAGACTGAATTTATGGACTACATAATGGGCTCCCTTGAACTCTGGATTCTGTTAGACATCAGCCAATAAGAGGTAATTGCAGGAGATGAGAGAGCAAATAGAGTGTATTTATTCATCCACCCACATCCCTGCTGGATTGCAATGGATTGATTACATCCCTCTAGCAAAGGTTACAGCTTCTGTCAAGTGACTCTCTCATAAGACTAGAGATTCTCCCTCCTGGTTCTGGTTCCCACTCACTGTGTCTCCTGTCCTTTGCCCCTTCAGACATGAGAGATACTTGCCCGTGACTGTTGGTTTCCCTTAATCCTGCTCATTTACTTTAAAATTTTTTTTTAAACTCAAATTAATCAACTGAGTAAGCTACTTCTTTTCTGCTTAAATTCTGAGGGATCAAGTAATTTGTACAAGTGACCCTAGGAAATGGGACTCTAGTATTGCATTGCTCATATGTTTAAGAAGAACACAAATTACTTTCTTGCTCTAGTAATTGATGACAATGTAATGGATTCACAAATACCCAGATTAACATTTGTGGTAAAGTGTCATGGAATGAAAATAAAATGTAACACGTTGAGAGATCATGTATGACTCTTCATTGTTATGATGACAAAAGTGATTAAAAAGATGCAGGAGAGTACAAACAAGGAAAAGAAAGAAATCAAAGGCCCTGAATGCCAATTTAGAACTTAGGTGAAAAATTAGAACACCTATATGCCAGCTGGTGGATCCAGACAGTTATGGCTGAGACATAAGTCCAAGTCTTGATTATAATCATGGGACTCTGAGATATGGGGCCAGGGCATTTAAGCAGACACAAATAATCTTGTGAACTTTAAAGTTCAAATAATCTTGTGAACTTTAAACCAGGGGTCCTCAACCCCTGCCACACAGCAGGAGGTGAGTAGTGGAGGAGCGAGCGAAGCTTCCTCTGCCGCTCCCCATTGCTCACATTACCACCTGAACCATCCCCCCAATCCATGGAAAAACTGTCTTCCATGAAACCGGTCCCTGGTGCCAAAAAGGTTGGGGACTGCTGCTTTAAACCATCAAATACCCCTAGGACTCCTTTACCAAACAGACACCTCCTCTCCTCATTTTTTTTTTTTTAATGGAACTAGGTTTCTCCCTGCATAGAAACATTTGAAAGTTGTTATCACAGAAGATGCCAACTCTTCTCAGGACCAATTACCATCACTACTTACTTCCTAGAGGCTCACGGGAGAATTAGATCACAATATCAAGTATAGACCTGGTGAGAAAAACGAAAATATTCATCAACTTTGTTTAGGCAGGAATCTGAGGAGCATTCATGTGAGTAGATTCGAGGGATGTTAGACCAAAAATGCAAAACAATATAAGACTTTATTAACATGAGTTTATATTGTCACCCAGAATTCATGATTTAATGTGTTACCTTGAGCATCTAGCAGTCATATTAATAGACATCTAGGTTGGCTAATTTAAGCCTGGATTCAATGGTGGATTAAACCTGCTCTAGAAGAAGAGAACAAAAGCTCAAGGAGACGGAGATGTCTGAATGGAACTACTTTGAAGCTGCTCAGCCACCCACTAAGTTTGTCTTCATGGAAGGCTCAGAAACGCATTAAGAAATACATTGGCAAATTGGGAGAGTGATGTCACCAAGATGGTGTCAGAGGTTGTTCCTGACCTCACTTCCCCTTCCAAGAACAACTAAGAACTATTTATGGACACTGAAAATCCTAGCACATGGGGGTGTGGCTGAAGCACACCCTGCACCTCAGAGACAGAGATGGATGGCATTAGAAGGGTAACAGTAATGGCTACACACTGACCACCTCGCCCTTCCCCCAGGCTGGAACAGCACCAAACCTAGAGGACTCCCCTGAGCCTACAGGTAGTTCCTCCGGTGGGATAAAGAGAACCCGGGGTGGACATCTGGCTCCCCCAGCTGGCTGTTAACTAAACTTATTGTGGTAATCATTTCACAATATATGTAAGTCGAGTCGTTATATTGTACACCTTAACCTTGTACAGTGTTCTATGTCAATTATATCTCAATAAAACTGAAAGAAAAATTTTAAAAAAATACATTGACAAAAGAGCACCAGTTTCCAAAACAAGTTCTCTGGTAGCTAACTTCTGCAGGTCAGACATAAGTCTGGAGGATGCTGCAATGGAATTGAGATCCCTGTTTTTAAAGAGAATAATAAGATTCTACATGGGAAGGGGCAGGTTGTTATACTGAAAAGTCAGCAACAAAACTTCGGCACAATTTTCACCAAAATTCACAGGAACAGTGTGATAATCAGAATATTCCGACCCATAGGGGTCTGTGGTGATTGTTAATTGATCACAAGTTCCCTAGAAATAAAATAGATTGAGAAGTCGGACCAAGATGGTGGAGTGGGAGGACATGGAGCACACCTTTCCCCACAAACTCACCAAAGCTACATCTACATGTAGAACAATTCTTACAGAAAACTAACTGGAAGCCAGCAGAACTCCTATGTAATCAAGAGATTTCCACATAACCAGGTAGATGGAAAAGGGGTATCAGGTTGGGACCAGTGACCCTGGGAGGGATATGAAAGGAAAAGAAGGGCAGCAAGGGCAGATCCTCGCCCTGGGTAGTCAGCAGGTTGAGCCTCAAACTGGGAGGCCCAGTCCTGGGGTCCCCTGCAGAGGAGACAAGCCCCCTTGGTTGCTGAGAAACCCACTAGGATAGATAAAAGGGGTGGAGAAGCCTAGACTTCACTTGCCAGGAGTGTGTGGGTGCCATCTAGCAAACAGGGCAGAAAGAGCTCTGCACTGGCAGCTGTCACCCTGCTGCACTCCCCAGTCCAAGCTGGGTGAACAGCCCTTTTCTACTCACTCCACACCACTGCTTGGTGAGGGATCTGGGGCAGATAGGTCCTGGGAGAAGACTTGATCCAGGGATGCAGAGGAGGCTCAGGGGCCTGGGGTGTGGTCCAGGAGGGCCAGCAGCAGCCAGTGTTGATACTCAATCAGCACCACAGAAGCAACACAAACTTCTGATAGCAGTGCCACCCCTTCAATTCCTGCAGGCACGATGGCCCGAACCCCAGCCCCAGCCTAGCGAATGTGTCAGCCCCACCTACCCTATGCCACAGTCTGGTACTAGATCTGGGACAACCACAACAGGGGAAGGGACACAACCTTGGCCTTCATCAAAGCAGAGCAGTGAACAGCTGCACAGGCAGCATGTTGAACCTTAGTGAGTGCACAACCCTCACTTATTTCAGCACTCCCCTCCTTTGGGGCAAAACATGCACTCTAAGGGAACAGAGCCTGCTCAAACTTGACCCTCAGGGCTTCTGCTCCAGCACCTGGGGAGCAGACCCTGCCCCCAACAGCCCTGGTGCAGAGAGGAAGTCCTGCCTTAAGCCCGACACAGGCTTTAGCACTCCAAACCAGGAACAAGGATACTCATTCCTGCTGCTTCTATTTAACATATTTTTTTGGAAGTCCTAGCCCCAGCAATCAGGCAAGAAAAAGAAATAGACTGTATCCAAATTGAAAAGGAAGAGGTAAAACAGTCACTCTTGGCAGATGACATGGTACTGTGTATAGAGAACGCTAAAATCTCCACCTAAAAACTATTAGAATAAATGAATTCAGCAAAGTTACAGCATATAAGATTAACATACAGGGCTTCCCTGGTGGCGCAGTGGTTGAGAGTCCACCTGCCGATGCAGGGGACATGGGTTCGTGCCCCAGTCCGGTAAGATCTCACATGCCGTGGAGCGGCTGGGCCCGTGAGCCATGGCCGCTGAGCCTGTGCGTCCAGAGCCTGTGCTCCGCAATGGGAGAGGCCACAACAGTGAGAGGCCTGCGTACCGCAAAAAAAAAAAAAAAAAAAAAAAAAGATTAACATACAAAAATCTGTTGCATTTCTATACACTAATAATGAACTATAGGAAAGAGAAAGTTTTTAAAAATCCTGTTTAAAATTACATCAAAAAGAATAAAAAAGCCTAGAAATAAACTTAACTAGGGTGATGAAAGACCTATACTCTGAAAACTATAAAATACTGATGAAGGAAAATGAAGATGATTCAAAGAAATGGAAAGATACCCCATGCTCTTGGATTGGAAAAATCAATATTATTATCAATAAAATGGTCAACCTACCCAAAACAATCTACAGATTTAGTGTAATCCCTATCAAAATACCCAGGACATTTTTCACAGAATTAGAACAAATAATCCTAAAATGTATATGGACCCATGAAAGACCCTGAATTGCCAAAGTAATCTGAGAAAAAAGAAAAAAGCTGGAGGTTTAACCCTCCCAGACTTCAGACTATTACAAAGCTACAGTAATCAAAACAGCATGATATTGGCTAAAAGCAGACACACAGATCAATGGAACAGAATAGAGAGCCCAGAAATATACGTGTGCACCTAAGGTCAATTAATTTATGACAAAGGAAGCAAGATTATACAATGGAGAAAAGACAGTCCCTTCAACAAGTGGTTCTGGGAAAGCTAGACAGCCACGTGTAAACCAATGAGATTAGAACATTCCCTCACACCATATACAAAAATAAACTCAACGTGGATTAAAGACCTAAATGTAAGACCTGAAACCATAAAACTCCTAGAAGAGAACACAGGTGCAACACTCTTTAACATAAATCATAGTAATATTTTCTTGGATCAGTCTCCTAAGACAAAAGAAATAAAAGTAAAAATAAACTAATGAGAACTAATTAAACTTAAAAGCTTTTGCACAGCAAAGGAAGCCATCAACAGAATAAAAAGACAACCTATGGAATGAAAGAAAATACTTGCCAACAATGCAACCAACATATACATACAACACAGTATCAAAAAAAATAACCCAATCAGAAAATGCGCAGAAGACCTGAATAGACATCTCTCCAGAGAAGACATCCAGATGACTAACAGGCACACACACAAAAAGCTCAACATTGCTATTTATTAGAGAAATGCAAATCAAAACCACAATGAGATATCACCTTACACCTGTCAGAATCAAAGTCTACAGATAACAAATGTTGGAGAGGATGTGGGGAAAAGTGAACCTCATACATTGTTGGTGGGAATGTAAATTGGTGCAGCCACTGTGGAAAAGAGTATGGAGGTTCTTCAAAAAAACTAAAAATAGAGCTACCATATGATCCAGCAATTCCACTCCTGGGTGTATATCCTGGAAAAATGAAAACACTAATTCAAAAAGATACATGCACCTCAATGCTCATAGCAGCACTATTTACAATAGCCAAGACACGGAAGCAACTCAAGTGCTCATCAACAAGTTATTGGCTTAAGATGATGTGGAGATTTTATATATATATATATATAAAATCTCCATAAATTATTACTCAGTCATAAAAAAGAATGAAATATTGCCAATTTCAGCAATGTGTATGGATCTAGAGAATATTATGCTTAGTGAAATAAGTCAGATAAAGACAAACACTATATGATATAATTTATGTGTGGAAACTAAAAAACAATACAAATGAATGTATATACAAATGAAACAGACTCACAGACACAGAAAACAAACTTGTGGTTACCAAAGGGCGGGGTGGACAAAGTATGGCTATGGGAGTAACAGATATAAACTACTATACATAAAATAGATTAGCAACAAGGATTTACTGTATAGCACAGGGAATTATACCCAATATCTTGTAATAACCTATAATGGAATATAATCTGTAAAAATACTGAATCACTTTGCTGTATACCTGGAACTAACAAATATTGTAAATCAACTAAACTTCAATTTAAAAATAGATTAAAATTTATTAAGGTAGTGCTTTACATATATAGGGAGAAAGAGTCAATGTCTGGTGGCACAGATCTGACTAACTACAGTAGAGAATTGTGGCCTCTTATAAAATGCCCAGACTTAAACTAATTTAAGGGACCTAGAATTCCTTGATAGAAAAGCAGACCTTACAATGTAACCAGAGCAGTATACTAAAAATCATAGATCAAACCTTACCCAGAGATGCCTGTGGCCATTTCCCACCATTTCTGTGCATTACACAAGTGGAAATGCACAGACCTTCTGGATAAAATTAGGTACTGGCTAGTCACTAATGCTAATCCCTAGGTACTGAAAATATTAATATGTTTCACAAATCACAGAGGGGACTTACAGAGGTCAGGTGATAGGTAGACTTATTACTCCAATCCATCTCAAAAGCTCAAAGACATCCTGTGATGATTTACGCTGTCCAAGAATTAAGACTTGGTATAGATTTAAATAGTAGAGAACAGTAGTTTTCAAATATTATCATACATCACAGTCTTCTGGAGGATTTGTTAAAACACAGATTGCTGGGTACCACCTCCAAAGTCTCTGTCTCAGTAGGGCTTTGATGGAGCCCATCAATCTGCATGTCTAAGTTTCTAAGTGATAGCAATGCTTCTAGTCTGGGCATCATATTTTGAGAACCCTACCTATCATAATAGCCCTTGTTCTTTGGTTCAGGTAACCAACTGGTGTTCTAAGTCAGCAGTCCTCAAAAAATGATCTTCTGACCCTCATAATGAGAGCCATTCATTCCCTTTTATCTTGTCTGAACAGTGCAAAAGCCATCATGTTTTCTAATATACATCAGCACAAACTTAATGAGGCAATGATGTCAATTACAGTGGTCTTCGTGAATGTGGTAGTTTTCAGGAACAAAACACCACATTCCTTGGCACCCAGTATACAGATATTAACTTGACGACTTCTTCCCTTATTACTATGTGCAAAGTTAGTTAGAAGCTGTTTGTCCTCACATCTTTGGGACAACAGTATGCTATTATTATCTTGTCACTGAACTATACTAACCCTCCTATTCTCTGTCCATAATATATTCCAAAGGGAGCTTGATTTTCCTGATAGCCAAAAATATATTATTCTGGCTCCTTATATTGATAATATTTTCCTCTTTGAACCTAATGAGTAAGAACTAACTAACTAATGTGTGCCAGAGGTGGGCACCAAATACCCATGAACCTTTAGAGGCCTGCCACAGTGAGGCTTCTGGACCCACTGATCTGTAACACTCTGGAGTATCTTCTATAAAATAAACAAACAAAAAACACCACCACAAAACAATAACAACAAAAACCCAACCACCACCACCACCAAAAAAAACCCTGCTACACAGCCGTCCATCGATATGGGCGGGGGATTGGTTCCAGGATCCCCACAGATACCGAGATCTGTGGATGCTCAAGTCCCTTATATAAAATGGTGTAGTGCAGTCAGCCCTCCGTATCCATGGGTTCTGCATGGGTTCTCACAGAGGATTCTGTGAGAGCAGAGTCCGTGAATAGGATGGCGGCTCACCAATGAAGAAAGAGACCCAATGGTAGTGGTACTCTAAATTTGGGGGTAACTATCATTTATTCCAGCACACTGTTTCAAGGTATTTACTGTGTTAACTGAAAGCCTCCTGATTTTGAGTGAGGGCTTGAAGCAAAAAGGCTCTGCAGCAAGTATAGAGTGAAGTGCATGCTTCCCTGTCATTTGGGACTAGGGACTTGTGGACATACTGTTTTGGAAATATCTGTGCTAGAGAGATGCTGAATAAAACATCTAGCAAACTCCCATAGAAGAACCACACTGCAGACCCTGAGCACTCTGGAGCTGGGTTATGTCCTGCTGGCCTGCTTTATCTGACAACTATACTCAAGTTGGAAAGCAGCCTCTGCTTTGCTGACTGGGCACAAGAAGAAACTGAATACATGACTACAGGGTACCAAGTATCTATGCAATCTAAATCACTTGTTATGTACTTGGTGTTGTACATTTACCAATCATAAAATTGGGACATTTTCAGCAGTCACTGCACTGTAAAGTGGAAATTGCACACAATCCAACACTAGCAATCCAGAGTGTGTGGGTAAAATGCACAAAGTGGTTCAGATTTCAGTGCCTACACCTTCTGCTTCACTGTCTCTTCCTCATCCGACTTACAGCCTCACAGAAAATACTGTAAGGCCCGTTAATGGAAAAAGAAAAAAGGAAAGATCTGCATTATTAATTGTACACACACAGTGTTCTGTCCTAGGTGGAAATGGAGAAAAGAGAAAGAGAGTGGTGATGGGGTATCTTCCCAGTAGGTTGGTTTTCCACTTTACATAAGATGGAGATGGCTCATGGTAAAAACTGACACCAATTCCTAGGTGACACTATATGCTGGCTGATAAATTACAGACTTGAAAAAAGTTGACAGTGGGGTCTGAGAGTGAAGTAAGTTGATGTATATCTTGGCACAGAGTATAAAAATGTTCTACATAAATACCCACCAGAGGTTATCCACATCAGACACTCTCAATAATTAGATGCACAACATTCATTCTCTGAAGTCAGCCTCTCTCTCCAGGCACTCTGATGTCTGCTCAATGAGCTCATGTTCAATGAACCCCTGATAGAGGGGTAGAGGCTATACAGAGCTCAGCAGCCTGAAATTTCTCTCACCAAAGCTCAAACTTATTGTGTGCAAAACCTGTTAATAACAGACACCAACACTGAGATCCAAATGGCACCATTTCCAAGGAAACCAGCTAGGCACTAGATGGCTGACTGCCTCTAACAGACCTCTCATCAGAAGGGGAACAAAGAACTAACTGCTGAACAGGCATCAACTGGAAGACACTGGAACTCACCAGAAAAGATACCCCACATCCAAATACAAAGGAGATGCCACAATGAGATGGTAGGAGGGGCACAATCACAATAAAATCAAATCCCATAGGGCTTCCCTGGTGGCACAGTGGTTGAGAGTCCGCCTGCCGATGCAGGGGACACGGGTTCGTGCCCCGGTCTGGGAAGATCCCACATGCCGCAGAGCAGCTGGGCCCGTGAGCCATGGCCGCTGAGCCTGTTGTTCGGAGCCTGTGCTCCGCAACGGGAGAGGCCACAACAGTGAGAGGCCCGCGTACCACAGAACAAAAACAAAAACAAAATCAAATCCCATAACTACCAGGTGGATGACTCACACACTGGAGAACATTTATACCACAGAAGTCTACCCACTGGAGTGAAGGTTCTGAGCCCCATGTCAGGCTTCCCAAGCTGGGGGTCTGGCAATGGGAGGAGGAATACCCAGAGAATCAGACTTTGAAGGCTAGTGGGATTTGATTACAGGACTTCGACAGGACTGGAGGAAACAGAGACTCCACTCTTGGAGGCCACACACAAAGTAGTGTGTGCATCAGGGCCCAGGGGAAGGAGCAGTGACCCCATAGGAGACTGAACCAGACCTACCTGCTAGTGTGGGAGGGTCTCCTGCAGAGGCGGGAGGGGTGGTGGCTGTGGCTCACCATGAGGACAAGGACACTGGCAGCAGAAGTTCTGGGAAGTACACCTTGGCATGAGCCCTCCTAGAGTCCGCCATTAGCCCCACCAAAGAGACCAGGTAGGCTCCAGTGTTAGGTCGCCTGAGGCCAAACAACCAACAGGGAGGGAACCCAGCCCCCCTCATCAGCAGACAAGTGGATTAAAGTTTTACTGAGCTCTGGCCACCAGAGCAAAACCCAGCTCTACCCACCACCAGTCCCTCCCATCAGGAAGCTTGTACAAGCCTCTTAAATAGCCTCATCCACCAGAGGGCACATAGAAGAAGGAAGAAGAATTACAATCCTGCAGCCTAGGAACAAAAACCACATTCAAGAAAGATAGACAAGATGAAAAGGCAGAGGGCTATGGACCAGACGAAGGAACAAGATAAAACCCCAGAAAGACAACTAAATAAAGTGGAGATAGGCAACCTTCCAGAAAAAGAATTCAGAATAATGATAGGGAAGATGATCCAGGACCTCGGAAAAAGAATGGAGACAAAGATCGAGAAGGTGAAAGAAATGTTTAACAAAGACCTAAAACAATTAAAGAACAAACACCTAGAAGAATTCAAGAACAAACAGAGATGAACAATACAATAACTGAAATAAAGAATAAACTAGAAGGAATCAGTAGCAGAATAACTAAGGCAGAAGAATGGATAAGTGACCTGGAAGACAGAATGGTGGAATTCACTGCCATGGAACAGAATAAAGAAAAAAGAATGAAGAGAAATGAAGACAGCCTAAGAGACCTCTGGGACAACATTATGTGCAACAACATTCGCATTATAGAGATCCCAGAAGGAGGAGAGAGAGAGAAAGGACCCGAGAAAATATGTGAAGAGATTATAGTCGAAAACTTTTTTAACATGGGAAAGGAAATAGCCGCCCAGTCCAGGAAGCATAGAGACTCCTAGGCAGGATAAATCCAAGGAGAAATATGCCGAGACATATAGAATCAAATTGACAAAAGGTAGAGACAAAGAAAATTTATTGAAAGCAGCAAGGGAAAAATGACAAATAACATAGAGGGAACTCCCATAAGGTTAACAGCTGATTTCTCAGAAGAAACTCTACAAACCAGAAGGGAGTGGCATGACATATTTAAAGTGATGAAGGGGAAGAACCTACAACCAAGATTACTCTACCCAGCAAGGATCTCATTCAGATTCGACGGAGAAATCAAAAGCTTTACAGTCAAGCAAAAAGTAAGAGAATTCAGCACCAGCAAAAGAGCTCCACAGCAAATGCTAAAGGAACTTCTCCAAGTGGGAAACACAAGAGAAGGAAAGGACCTAGAAATACAAACCCAAAACAATTAAGAAAATGGTAATAGGAACATACATATTGATAATTACCTTAAATGTGAATGGATTAAATGCTCCAACCAAAAGACACAGCCTCACTGAATGGATACAAAACCAAGACGCATTTAAATACCATCTCCAAGAGACCCACTTCAGACCTAGGGACACATACAGACTGAAAGTGAGGGGATGGAAAAGATATTCCATGCAAATGGAAATCAAAAGAAAGCTTATAGCAATACTCATATCAGATAAAATAGACTTTAAAATAAAGAATGTTACAAGAGACAAGGAAGGACACTACGTAATGATCAAGGGATCAATCCAAGAAGAAGATATAACAATTACAAATATATATGCACCCAACATAGGAGCACCTCAATACATAAGGCAACTGCTAACAGCTCTAAAAGAGGAAATCAACAGTAACACAATAATAGTGGGGGACTTTAACACCTCACTTACACCAATGGACAGTTCATCCAAACAGAAAATTAATAAGGAAACACAAACTTTAAATGACACAATAGACCAGATAGATATAATTGATATTTATAGGACATTCCATCCAAAAACAGCAGATTACACTTTCTTCTCAAGCACGCACGGAACATTCTCCAGGACAGATCACATCTTGGGTCACAAATCAAACCTCAGTAAATACAAGAAAACTGAAATCATATCAAGCATCTTTTCTGACCACAATGCTATGATATTAGAGATCAATTACAGGGAAAATAACGTAAAAAACACAAACACATGGAGGCTAAACAATACATTACTAAATAACCAAGAGATCACTGATGAAATAAAAGAGGAAATCAAAAAATACTTAGAGATAAATGACAATGAAAACACAACAATCCAAAACCTATGGGATGCAGCAAAAGTAGTTCTAAGAGGGAAGTTTATAGCTATAGAAGCCTACCTCAAGAAACAAGAAAAAATCTCAAACAAACAATCTAACCTTACACCTAAAGGGACTAGAGAAAGAAGAACAAACAAAACCCAAAGTTAGTAGAAGGAAAGAATTCATAACGATCAGAGCAGAAATAAATGAAATAGAAACAAAGAAAACAACAGCATATATCAGAAAAACTAACAGCTGGTTCTTTGAGAAGATAAAATTGATAAACATTTAGCCTGACTCAACAAGAAAAAGAGGGAGATGACTCAAATCAATAAAATTAGAAATGAAAAAGAAGTTATAACAGACACTGCAGAAATACAAAGTATCCTAAGAGACTACTACAAGCAACTCTATGCCAATAAAATGGACAACCTGGAAGAAACAAACCAACACTTAGAAGGGTATAACCTTCCAAGACTGAACCAGGAAGAAATAGAAAATACGAACAGGCCAATCATAAGTAATGAAATTGAAACTGTGTTTAAAAATCTTCCAACAAACAAAAGACCAGGACAAGATGGCTTCACAGGCGAATTCCATCAAACATTTAGAGAAGAGCAAACACCAATCCTTCTCAAACTCTTCCAAAAATTGCAGAGGCAGGAACACTCCCAAACTCATTCTATGAGGCCACCATCACCCTGATACCAAAATCAAAGATACTACAAAAAAAGAAAATTACAGAAAAATATCACTGATGAAAATAGATGCAAAAATCCTCAACAAAATACTAGCAAACAGAATCCAGCAACACATTAAAAGGATCATACACCATGATCAAGTGGGATTTAACCCAGGGATGCAAGGATTCTTCAATATACAGAAATCAATCAATGTGATACACCATATTAACAAATAGATGGAAAAAACCCATATGATCATCTCAATAGATGCAGAAAAAGCATTCGATAAAAATTCTCCAGAAAGTAGGCATAGGGGGAAACTACCTCAACATAATAAAGACCATATATGACAAACCCAGAGCAAACATCATTCTCAATGGTGAAAAACTGAAAGCATTTCCTCTAAGTTCAGGAACAAGACATGGATGGCCACTCTCACCACTATTATTCAACATAGTTGTGGAAGTCCTAGCCATGGCAATCAGAGAAGAAAAAGAAATAAAAGGAATCCAAATCGGAAAAGAAGAAGTAAAACTGTCACTGTTTCCAGATGACATGATACTATAGAGAATCCTAAAGATGTCACCAGAAAACTACTACAGCTAATCAATGAATTTGTCAAGTTGCTGGATACAAAGTTATTGCACAGGAATCTCTTGCATTCCTGTACACTAATGATGAAAAATATGAAAGAGAAATTAAGGAAACACTCCCATTTACCATGCAATAAAAAGAATAAAATACCTAGTAATAAACCTATCTAGAGAGACAAGATACCTTTATGCAGAAAACTGTAAGACACTGATGAAAGAAATTAAAGACGATACAAACAGATGGAGAGATATATGATGTTCTGGATTGGATGAATCAATATAGTGAAAATGACTATACTACCCAAAGCAATCTACAGATTCAGTGCAATCCCTATCAAATTACCAATGGCATTTTTTACAGAACTAGAGCAAAAATATCTTAAAATTTGTATGGAGACACAAAAGACCCCGAATAGCAAAGCAGTCTTGAGGGAAAAAAAACGGAGCTGGAGGAATCAGACTCCCTGACTTCAGACTATACCTCAATGCTACAGTAATCAAGACAATATGGTACTGGCACAAAAACAGAAATATAGATCAATGAAACAGGATAGAAAGCCCAGAGATAAACCCACACACCTATGGTCAACTAATCTATGACAGAGGAGGCAAGGATACACAATGGAGAAAAGACAGTCTCTTCAATAAGTGGTGCTGGGAAAACTGGACAGCTACATGTAAAAGAATGAAAGTAGAACACTCCCTAACATCATACACAAAAATAAACTCAAAGTGGTTTAGAGACCTAAATGTAAGACCGGACACTATAAAACTCTTAGAGGAAAACATAGGAAGAACACTCTTTGACATAAATCACAGCAAGGTCTTTTTTAATCCACCTCCTAGAGTAATGGAAATAAAAACAAAAATACACAAATGGGACCTAATGAAACTTCAAAGCTTTTGCACAGCAAAGGAAACCATCAACAAGACCAAAAGACAAATCTCAGAATGGGAGAAAATATTTGCAAATGAATCAATGGACAAAGGATTAATCTTCAAAATATATAAACAGCTCATGCAGCTCAATATCAAAAAAACAAACAACCCAATCCAAAAATGGGCAGAAGACCTAAATAGACGTTTCTCCAAAGAAGACATACAGATGGCCAAGAAGCACATGAAAAGCTGCTCAACATCCCTAATTATTAGAGAAATGCAAATCAAAACTCCAATGAGGTAACACCTCACACCAGTTAGAATGGGCATCATCAGCAAAATCTACAAACAACAAATGCTGGAGAGGGTGTGGAGAAAAGGGAACCCTCTTGCACTGTTGGTGGGAATGTAAATTGATACAGCCACTATGGAGAACAGTATGGAGGTTCCTTAAAGAACTAAAAATAGAATTACTATATGACCCAGCAATCCCACTACTGGGCATATACCCAGAGAAAACCATAATTCAAAAAGACACATGCACCCCAATGTTCACTGCAGCACTATTTACAATAGCCAGGTCATGGAAGCAACCTAAATACCCATCGACAGACGAATGCTTAAAGAAGATGTGGTACATATATACAATGGAATATTACTCTGCCATAAAAAGGAACGAAATTGGGTCATTTGTAGAGACATGGATGCATCTAGAGACTGTCCTACAGAGTGAAGTAAGTCAGAAAGAGAAAAACAAATATCGTATATTAACACATATATGTGGAACCTAGAAAAATGGTACAGATGAACCAGTTTTCAGGGCAGAAATAGAGACACAGATGTAAAGAACAAACATATGGACAACAAGGGGGGAAAGTGGCATTGGGGGTTGTTGGTGGTGGTGGTGGAATGAATTGGGAGATTGGGATTGACATACATACACTTATATGTATAAAATGGATAACTAATAAGAACTTGCTGTATAAAAAAATTAAAAAATAAAATTCAAAATAAAAAAAAAGAAGGGGAACAAAGAGTTGATCTTACAGAGATTAAAATACATTCTGGGGTCAGATTTAGTATCCCTTTCCTCTTTCAGCACCTCCATTAAAGGACTTACAGAATGTATTCTTATTTGCCAATGTTCCACAAAATATTACCTTGAACTATGGAACTCATTGTTTGACACGTGAGGTGTGAAAATAGGCTCACTAAATTCAGTAGACTTACCACATGCTTCCATAAACCATAAGAAGCGGGCTCAAATGGTGGAATTGCTTATGGATGGTATCAATTAGGAGACTGTGGATACAGTAAGTCCCTTTAAGTTGTCTTAAACCAGCAATGGTCTCCCCCATGAACAGGTTGTAAAATCAAAATGGGGGATGTGTGTTAGTTCGCTTGGGCTTCTATAACATAATATCATAGACTGCATGGCTCATAAACAACAGAAATTTATTTCTTACAGTTCAGAAGTAGAAGAACTTGTAGTTCTAGAAATTCCAAGATAAAGGCACTAGCAGAGTCAATGTATGGTGAGAGCCCACTTCCTAGACATCAGTCTTTTTGCTTTAACCTCAACATGATGGGAATAGGGAGCTCTCTGGTGTTTCTTATAAGGTGTTTCTTATAAGGGCACTAATCCCATTCCTGAGGGCTCCACTCTCATGACCTAATCACCTCCCAGAGACCATCACACTGGGGATTAGGCTTCAACATATGAATTTGGGAGTGGGGCACATATTCAGTCCATTGCAGGGTAGGAGTGATTCCTCTTAGGATTCCACCAAATCATCCAAGAAAGAAATTTTACCTCCTTATTCATAGCACCTGGGGATTTAACGTGTTTGAAGGTCTTGGAGTGCTCAATTCATTTAGCCAATCTATTATTGCTTAAAAATTTTGTTGTTTCTAGTTATGAGCTTTCATAAGTTGAATTTCAATGAACACCTTGTGCAAGTCAGTCTTAGAGCAGAAATGCTTGTTATATGATCAAAGTTTGGTAATCTTTATGAAAGACTAGCAGATAGTTTTCCAAAGTGGTTGTACAATGTCAGACTCTCAACACAAGAGTTTAAGTTGCTGTACATTCTCACAAATCCTTGGAGTTTTCAGTCTTTCTAAGGTTAGCTGATCTGATAGGTGTAGTTTTTGTTTTTGCTTGTTTTTAATTCTAAAATCTCACTGTGAGTATGATTTGCATTAGCCATGGCATTGAGAACCTTTTCATATGCTTCGTCGTCATTCAGTATCTCATTTTCTGAAGTGTTCATCCAAATCTTTTGCTCATTTGAAGAAAGAGTTGCTTGTCGTTTTATTATTGATTTGTAGGATTTATCTATTCTGGATATGAATCCTTTGCCAGATATATGTTTTATGAATATACTTTCCGAGTCTGTGGTTTGTCTCTTTACTTCCTTTTCTTTATCTTTGGTGTTCAGAAGATTTCAATTTTAAGCCCGATTTTTAAAAAATCTTATGGGTAGTGCCTTTTTCATTCTAATTAAGAAATACTGATATTTGCCTAGACCAGGAGATTTGTCTGTGTTTCCTTCAAGAAGCTTTCAAATGTTAGCTTTGACATTTAGGTTTACGATACATTTTTAAATTAATTTTGGTGTAAGGAGTAAGAATGCGGGGGTCAATTGTAACTGATTTTGTAAACACTCTGCCATTTGGATATCCAGCAATACTTGTGGTGATGATTAACCTAATGTATCAGTTTGACTGGGTTTAGAAAGACCCAGACAGCTGATAAAACACTATTTCTGGGTGTATCTATGAGCATGTTTCTGGAAGAGATTAGCACTTGTTTCAGTAGAGTGAGTAAAGACATCAACCCTCACCAAAGAGGGCGGGCATTATCCAACCCACTGAGGGCCAGAATAGAACAAAAGAGTGAAGGAAGAGTGGATTCCCCCTCTCCTTCCTCTCCTTCCTCTCCTTCCTCTCCTTCCTCTCCTTCCTCTCCCTCCTCTCCTTCCTCTCCCTCTCTCTCTCTCCTAGAGCTCGGACATCCATCTTTTCCTGTCCTCAGACCTTGGAGCTCCTGGTTCTGGGGCTTTTGGACCCAGGGACATACACAAGTCCTGCCCAGCCCCAGGCCCCAGTCTCAGACTGAATTATACCACTGGCTTTCCTGGTCCTCCAGCTTGCAGATGGACATTATGGGACACAGCCTCCATAACTGTGTGAAAGTTCCTATCATAATTCTTTCTTCCTATCTTCCTATCTATTTATCTATCCAGCTAGCTAGCTATCATCTCTCCTATTGGTTCTAGTACTCTGAAGAACCCTAATAATTTTTAAAATAATCCTTCCTTAAGCTATTGAATCACACTGATGCCTTTGTCAAAATCAAGTAATTGTATATAGAGGTTTATTTATAGACTCTCTTTTTGGTTTCTTTGATCTGTTTGTCTGTCTCTACTAATATCTCATTGGCTCAATTAATGTAGTTTTATTCTAAGTCTTGAAATATGGTAAGTCAGTCCTCCATCTTTATTTTTCTTTTTCAAGATTGCCTTGGTTCTTCTTTCTCTGCATTTATGTATATGTTATAAACTTACATATGTATTATGTTTTATAATTATATAACATATACATTACAATTATTACATTAATTATATATTAATGTATAATTATATATGATAATTTTATAATTCTTTTATTAAAAATAAACTTTCCAGTTCTAAAAAAATTTGAATAGGAATGGGATGGGATAAATATGAATCTATAGATCAACTTCAGGAGAAATGGCATCTTAATACTCAGACTTATAATCTATGACCATAGTATATCTGTTTATTTAGATCTTTAATTTCTTTTAACAATTTTTAATATATAGGTCTTACACATAGGTCTTTAAAATTATTAAGTATTTTATGTTTTGGAGGGCTGCAATTGTATCATTTTACAATTGTACTTATTTGTTAATAAACTATGTAAGAACATTTTACAGTCTCTTAAAGAGCTTCTAACCCGTTTATAAATTATTTCTTTTTCTGTGATTCACTTCAGATAATTCCAAATGACCTTCTTTGAAGTTAATAATCCTTTTTTCTTGTGTCCAGCCTACTTGTAAGCCAATCAAATGAATTACTCATTTCAAATATAACATTTTTCAGTTCTAGAATTTACAATTTTTTAGTTTTTTTTTCTGCTGAAATTCTTCATCTTTACACCATTTCATCCATCTTTTTCTTATTTTTTAGCCTACTACTTCCTGCATTTGTGTCATCTATGGTCTGCTTCTTTTGACTTTTTATTCTGAGTCACACTGTTCTGCTACTTTTCATGTCTTCTAGATTTTTGTGTATACACTGTACTTAGGGTATAAAATAGCAGTAGAGACTCATGTGGATAATAAATTCTTCCAGAAAGGACTTGCTTTGTTCCTTTGTTATTCAGCTAGGTGCTTATAACTTCAAGTTAATTAGTAGTTTATGTGATTCGTGTTCTGGTTCTCCGCAGTGAGATCAAGCCCTGGTTTCCAGCAGGACTTTGAAATTTAATCAAAGAGAAATTAAGCAACTTCTCTTTATTTTCCAACTAGCCTGCAATTTTCTAGGAACACTAGAAATTCTTTATGTGGAGAATCGGTAAGCAGCCATGTAAGCCATTTTCCAGTGGTAAAATCTCAGCAAATCTCTTCTCATTAACATAAGACCATTATAGAACAGTCTTATTTTCCCATCCAGTTGTTTATATACTCTTGGCAACAGCATTGGGAAATAAAGAATCCTGCTGGACTTTGATCATTTCTGAAGGGCTACCATCTTTATAAATTATTTTATTTAGACTTCTTTGTGCCCATAGCTCTCTGATGACTTTAAAAAGTGTGTGTGTATATATATATATATATTTATTTATTTATTTATTTAACATCTTTATAGGAGTATAATTGCTTTACAGTGGTATGTTACTTTCATGATTTATAACAAAGTGAATCAGCTATACATATACACATATCCCCATATCTCCTCCCGCTTGCGTCTCGCTCCCACCCTCCCTATCCCACCCCTCTAGGTGGTCACAAAGCACGAAGCCGATCTCCCTGTGCTACGTGGCTGCTTCCCACTAGCTATCTCTTTTACATTTGGTAGTGTATATATGTCCATGCCACTCTCTCACTTCACGCCAGCTTACCCTTCCCCCTCCCCGTGTCCTCAAGTCCACTCTCTACATCTGCATCTTTATTCTTATCCTACCCCTAGGTTTTTCAGAACCTTTTTTTTTAGACTGCATATATATGTGTTAGCATACAGTATTTATTTTTCTCTTTCAGACTTACTTGACTCTGTATGACTCTACGTCCATCCACCTCACTACACTACAAATAACTCAATTTCATTTCTTTCTATGGCTGAGTAATATTCCATTGTATATATGTGCCACATCTTCTTTATCCATTCATCTGTCGATGGACGCTTAGGTTGCTTCCATGTCCTGGCTATTGTAAATAGAGCTGCAATGAACATTGTGGTACATAACTCTTTATGAATTATGGTTTTCTCTGGGTATATGCCCAGTAGTGGGATTGCTGGGTCATATGGTAGTTCTACTTTTAGTTTTTTAAGGAACCTCCCCATACTGTTCTCCATAGTGGCTGTATCAATTTACATTCCCACCAACAGTACAAGTGGGTGCACTTTCTCCACACCCTCTCCAGCATTTACTGTTTGTAGATTTTTTGATGATGGCCATTCTGACTGGTGTGAGGTGATATCTCATTGTAGTTTTGATTTGCATTTCTCTAATGATTAGTGATGTTGAGCATTCTTTCATGTGTTTGTTGGCAATCTGTATATCTTCTTTGGAGAAATGTCTATTTAGGTCTTCTGCGCATTTTTCCATTGGGTTGTTTGGTTTTTTTATATTGAGCTGCATGTATATTTTGGAGATCAATCCTTTGTCAGTTGCTTCGTTTGCAAATATTTTCTCCCATTCTGAGGGTAGTCTTTTTGTCTTGTTTATGGTTTCCTTCGCTGTGCAAAAGCTTTTAAGTTTCACTAGGTCCCATTTGGTTATTTTTGTTTTTTTTTCCATTTCTCTAGGAGGTGGGTCAAAAAGGATCTTGCTGTGATTTATGTCATAGAGTGTTTTGCCTATGTTTTCCTCTAAGAGTTTGATAGTGTCTGGCCTTACATTTAGGTCTTTAATCCATTTTGAGTTTATTTTTGTGTATGGTGTTAGGGAGTGTTGTAATTTCATACTTTTACATGTACCTGTCCAGTTTTCCCAGCACCACTTACTGAAGAGGCTGTCTTTTCTCCACTGTATATTCTTGCCTCCTTTATCAAAGATAAGGTGACCATATGTGCGTCGGTTTACTTCTGGGCTTTCTAACCTGTTCCATTGATCTATATTTCTGTTTTTGTGCCAGTACCATACTGTCTTGATTACTGTAGCATAAAAAGTATATATTTTTAAAGTCCATCTGTTTTTTCTTAATGTTACAAGAGTGATCAATTGATGTTGTGACTATCTATGACTTAACTGATATCAAAACTGCAATGTACATTTTTTCTTGCTATCTCAATTAAGTCATAGATAGTCACACAAAAAAGAGCAAAGAGCAGTGTTTTAGATTTCAGAAAGAAGTATGACTGAATTGCTATCTGTTGGGACTTTGTATGGAAACAAAAGAGGAAAGTTAAGTCTGATGAAGAAAAAGGATGCATGTTTACCTTATGTCCCTGAATATCTAAACTTCACCTTTCTCCACTATGCTTAAATTAAAGGTGGTCTGCTTAAGAAAATGGAGCTTTATTAATTGCAATCTTGAGATGTAAAGATACCAGTTCTATCCAAATTGATCCATAAATTAAGTGAAATCTCAGAATGTGTGTGCGTGTGTGTGTGTGTGTGTGTGGAGAATCATGAGCTGGTTCTTAAACATATGTGAGAATGCAATGGGCCAAGGATAAACAAGACAAATCTGTAGGAGAAAAACAAAGTTGGAGGAGTTTTGTTACCAGATATCAAAACATATTATAAAGCTACACCAATTAAGGTATTGGTTCAAGACAGACTAATAAATCAAAGGAATAAAATAAAAAATAAAAAACTATATATATATATTATATATATAATCACTTGATTTATATATTATATATATTATCATATATATTATATTATAATATTTACATGTTAATTATTACATTAATAATATAATTAATATAAATTATATTATGATGTTATATTATTATATATGTTATATATATATAATCACTTGATTTATATCAAAGTTGACTCTAATACAGTGTGGAAAGTACTGTCTTTTCAATAATTGATGCTCAGTCGATTGGATATACATATAGAAAAATATTTAGTTTTGACACGTACCTCACATCATATGCAAAAATCAAATCCAGAAGGGCTATAAAATGTAATAGATAAAGCAATAAAACTTCTGGAAGAAGATATGTTAGAATATCTTAATAAGCTTGGGATTACAAAAGATTTTTTAAACTGGACATAAAAACATAAACCATGAAATGAAAGACTGGTTGATGAACTACATAAAAATTTAAAATACCTATTCATCAAAAGCCACCATTACAGAGAAAATGTAAAACAAGAAGTAGAAGATATATATGTATCCAGAATATATGAAGAACTATTATGAGTCCATAAAAGGAAGACAACACAACAGGAAAATAAACAAAAGACCTGAAAAACCAATTTATAGAAGAGAATATCTAAATGGCCAATTAATGAAAAAGTGCTAAATTTCATTAGTCCTCAACACATTGAAATTAAAACCACAAATAGATATCACTACACATTTGCCAAATGGCTAAAATAAAAATAAAAATTAAAAAAAAAAGTTTTGTGACAACCTAGAGGGGTGAGATAGGGAGGGTGGGAGGGAGGAAGACGCAAAAGTGAACAGATGTGGTAACATATGTATATGTATAACTGATTCACTTTGTTATAAAGCAGAAACTAACACACCACTGTAAAGCAATTATACTCCAGTAAAGATGTAAAAAAAAAAAAAAAAAAGGAAACCCACTGAAATCCTTAATTTCCAACTCCAACAGGTGGAAACCCTGAACAAAACCAAAATCCTCTAGCCATTATTACAAAAAGCAGGACGTTGAAAGAGGCAATTACAACCTTAAGCTTAAGCCCTCCAGGTGCCTTTAGTTTTCTGACCAGTCTTTCCAATGCTCTCCTATCTCCCAATGATGGGACTTTGAGGAACTACAGGGCCTTGCCCAGTCCTTCCCCATAATTAACTTGGAGAAATTGGGAATTCCTATTTAGATTGGGAATACATTTCTCTCTCTCTTTAATGACATCAGAGCTACACTCTCTGTGCTGAAATCCACTGTTATTAAACAACTCCTGCCTTGGAGTTCTAAAATGATCCAAATAGTGGGAATCTCAAACAAACCTCAATGAGTTCCTGTCTCCAAACTATCCCCTTTTGTTTAGGCCCTCTAAGAGATACCCACCCATTGCTCCTTAGTTACTCTGTCACTATCCGTTTATTGGGCTGAGATATCTTAGAAAAATGTTATGCTGGAATTACTTTAACCTAAAAAAGAAAAATAATTTCAGGATTTGACAGCAGCAATCAAAATAGCCAATCAGGTGAATCAAATGATCCTTCAGCATCTTTTGTTTGCTCTGTCTCTGAATATGCTAAAGTAAATTCCAAAGACACCAATCATTTGTCCCTTTTGGATCAGCTGCCACCCTCCTTATGGGCAATATTCTCAAGTGATATTGGCAGAATCCACAGTGCACCTCCTGTTAAGATCAAAATTGACCCTTCAAAGCCTCTCCCTAGAATTAATCAATACCTTATAAGTAAAGAGGTCTTCTAGGGCATTAAGCTGATAAAAGAAGACTTGAAGCCCCAAGGCCTCATTGCTCTCTTCACACACACACACAAAAAAATTAAAAGAAAAAGATAGTACCAGATGTTGGTAAAAATGTAGCACAATAAAAACCTTCATATACTATTAATACAATTGGGAGTGTACATTGATACAGCAAGTTTAGATAAACTTCAATGAAGTGGAATAAAGGCACATCCTGTGACGCATTGATTCCATTTATAGGTATGTGTGGACCTATGTGCACCAAAAGATATGTAGAGGAATGTATAACCTCACTGTTATTAATAACCCTAAACTAGAAACAACTTAAATGTTAAACTGTGAACTGAATAAAATGTGGTAACACAATCAATACTATATAATGAGAAGGATGCAAACATTTTTACTTGCAACAATGATTAATTTCACACACAGATTAAGCAAAAGCAGTTATACACACAAGAATGTAGAGATTGGTTCAAGATGGCGGAGTAGAAGGACATGAGCTCACTCTCTCTTGCAAGAGCACTGGAATCACAACTAACTGCTGAACAGTCACTGACAGGAAGACACTGGACCTCACCAAAAAATATAGCCCACATCCAAACACAAAGAAGAAGCCACAACAAGACAGTAGGAGGGGCACAATCACAATAAAATCAAACCCCATAACCACTGGGTGGGTGACAAACAAACTGTAGAAAAGTTATACCACAGAAGTCCACCAACTAGAGTGAAGGTTCTGTGCCCCATGTCAGGCTTCCCAACCTGGGGGTCTGGCAACTGCAGGAGGAATTCCCAGAAAATCAGACTTTGAAGGTTAGTGGGATTTGATTACCAGACTTTGACAGGATTGGAGGAAACAGAGACTCCACCCTTGGAGGGCACACACAAAGCAATGTGTGCATCAGGACTCAGGGGGAAGGAGCAGTGACTCCACAGGAGACTGAACCAGACCTCCCTGCTAGTGTTGGAAGGTCTCCTGGAGAGGCAGGGGGCAGTTGTGGCTCACCGCAGGGACAAGGACACTGGCAGCAGAAGTTCTGGGAAGTACTCCTTGGCATGAGCCCTCCTGGAGTCCGCCATTAGCCCCACCAAAGAGCCTATGGGCTCCAGTACTGGGTTGCCTCAGGCCCAACAACCAACTGGGAAGGAACTTAGCCCCACCCATCAGTAGACAAGCAGATTAACGTTTTACTGGGCTCTGCCCCCACAGAGCAACACCCAGCACTAGCCAACACCAGTCCCTCCCATCAGGAAGCTTCCACAAGCCAATTAGATAGCTTCATCCACCAGAGGGCACACAGCAGAAGCAAGAAGAGCTACAATCCTGCAGCCTGTGGAATGAAAAGCACCTTCACAGAAAGATAGAGAAAATGAAAATGCAGAGGACTATGTACCAGATGAAGCAACAAAATAAAACCCCAGAAAAATAATTAAATGAAATGGAGATAGGCAACCTTCCAGAAAAAGAATTCAGAATAATGACAGTGAAGATGATCCAGGACCTCAGAAAAAAGAATGGAGGCAAGGATCGAGAAGATGCAAGAAATGTTTAACAAAGACCTAGAACAATTAAAGAACAAACACCTAGAAGAATTAAAGAACAAATAGAGATGAACAATACAATAACTGAAATGAAAAATACACTACAAGGAATCAGTAGCAGAAAAACTGAGGCAGAAGAACAGATAAGTGACCTGGAAAACAGAATGGTGGACTTCACTGCCACAGAACAAAGAAAAAAGAATGAAATGAAATGAAAACAGTTTAAGAGACCTCTGGGAAAACATTAAATGAAACAACATTTGCATTATAGAGGTCCCAGAAGGAGAAGAGAGAGAGAAAGGACCTGAGAAAATATTTGAAGAATTATAGTTGAAAACTTCCCTAACATGGGGAGGGAAACAGACACCCAACTCCAGGAAGGGCAGAGAGTACCAGGCAGGATAAACCCAAGAAGAAACATGCCAAGACACATGGTAATCAAACTGACAAAAATTAAAGACAAAGAAAAATTATTAAAAGCAACAAGGGAAAAATGACAAATAATATACAAGGGAACTCCCCATATGGTTAACAGCTGATTTCTCAACAGAAACTCTACAAGCCAGACAGGAGTGGCATGATATACTTAAAGTGATGAAAGGGAAGAACCTACAACCAAGATTCCTCTACCAGGCAAGGATTTCATTTATATTTGACAGAGAAATCAAAAGCTTTACAGTCAAGCAAAAGCTAAGAGAATTCAGCACCAGCAAACCAGCTCCACAGCAAATGCTAAAGGAACTTCTCTAAGAGGGAAACACAAGAGAAGAAAAGGGCTTACAAAACGAACCCAAAACAATTAAGGAAATGGTCATAGGAACATACATATTGATAATTATCTTAAATGTGAATGGATTAATTGCTCCAACCAAAAGACACAGGCTCATTGAATGGATACAAAACCAAGACCCATACATATACTGTCGACAAGAGACCCACTTCAGATCTAGGGACAAATACAGACTGAAAGTGAGGGGATGGAAAAAGATATTCCATGCAAATGAAAATCAAAAGAAAGCTGAAACAGCAATACTCATATCAGATAAAATAGACTTTAAAATGAAGAATGTTACAAGAGACAAGGAAGGACACCATGTAATGATCAAGGGATCAATCCAAGAAAAAGATATAACAATTTTATAAATATATATCAACCCAACATAAGAGCACCTCAATATATAAGGCAAATGCTAACAGCTCTAAAAGAGGAAATTGACAGTAACACAATAATAGTGGGGGACTTTAACACCTCACTTACACCAATGGACAAATCAACCAGGCAGAAAATTAATATGGAAACACAAGCTTTAAATGACACAAGAAACCAGACAAATCTAATTGATATTTATGGGACATTCCATCCGAAAACAGCAGATTACACATTCTTCTCAAGTGCACATAGAACAGTCTCCAGGATAGATCCCATATCGGGTCACAAATCAAGCCTCAGTAAATTTAAGAAAACTGAACTCATATCAAATATCTTTACCGACCACAATGATATGAGATTAGAAATAAGTTATATGGGAAAAAACAGACACCTAGAGGCTAGACAATATGTTACTAAATAAGCAAGACATCACTGAAGAAATCAAAGAAGAAATCAAAAAATACCTAGAGACAAATGACAACAAATACAGGACAATCCAAAAGCTATGGTATGCAGTAAAAGCAATTCTAAGAGGGAAGTTCAAAGGAATACAATCCTACCTCAAGAAACAAGAAAAATCTCAAATAAACAATCTAACCTTACACCTAAAGGAACCAGAAAAAAAAGAACAAACAAAACCCAAAGTTAGTAGAAGGAAAGAAATCATAAAGATCAGAGAAAAAATAAATGAAATAGAAACAAAGAAAACAATAGCAAAGATCAGTAAAATGAACAGCTGGTTCTTTGAGAAGACAAAATTGATAAACATTTAGCCCGACTCAACAAGAAAAAGAGGGAGAGGACTCAAATCAATAAAATTAGAAATGAAAAAGGAGAACTTACAACAGACACTGCAGAAATACAAAGCATCATAAGAGACTACTACAAGCAACTCTATGCCAATAAAATGGACAACCTGGAAGAAACTGACAAATACTTAGAAGGGTATAACCTTCCAAGACTGAACCAGGAAGAAAAAGAAAATATGAACAGACCAATCACAAGTAATGAAATTGAAACTCTGATTCAAAATCTTCCAACAAACAAAAGACCAGGGCGAGATGGCTTCACAGGTGAATTCCATCAAACATTTAGAGAAGAGCTTACACCCATCCTTGACAAACTCTTCCAAAAAACTGCAGAGGAAGGAACACTCCCAAACTCATTCTATGAGGCCACCATCACCCTGATAACAAAACCAGACAAAGATACTACAAAAAAAGAAAATTACAGACCAATATCACTGATGAATATAGATGCAAATATCATCAACAAAATACTAGCAAACAGAATCCAACAACACATTAAAAGGATCATACACCACGATCAAGTGGGATTTATCCCAGGGATGCAAGGATTCTTCAACACTCTTCAAAATATGCAAATCAATCAGTGTGATACACCATATTAACAAACTGAAGAATAAAAACCATATGATCATCTCAATAGATTCAGAAAAAGCGTTTGACAAAATTCAAAATGCATTTATGATAAAAACTCTCCAGAAAGTGGGCATAGGGGGAACCTACCTCAACATAATAAAGGGCATATATGACAAACCCACAGCGAACATCATTCTCAAAGGTGAAAAACTGAAAGCATTTCCTCTAAGATCAGGAAGGAGACAAGGAGGTCCACTCTCGCCACAATTATTCAACATAGTTTTGTAAGTATTAGCCATGGCAATGAGAGATGAAAAAGAAATAAAAGGAATACAAATTGGAAAGAAGTAAAACTGTAACTGTTCACAGATGACACGATAATATAGAGAATCCTAAAGATGCCACCAGAAAATTACTAGAGCTAATCAATGAATTTGGTAAAGTTGCAGAATACAAAATTAATGCTCAGAAATTTTTTGCATTCCTGTACACTAACAATGAAAGATGAGAAAGAGAAATTAAGGAAACACTCCCATTCACCACTGCCATAAAAGAATAAAATACCTAGGAATAAACCTACCTAAGGAGGCAAAAGACCGGTACTCAGAAAAGTATAAGACACTCATGAAAGAAATCAAAGATGACACAAACAGGTGGAGAGATATACCATGTTCTTGGACTGGAAGAATCAACATTGTGAAAATGACTATACTACCCAAGGCAATCTACAGATTCTATGCAATCCCTATCAAATTACCAATGGCATTTTTCACAGAACTAAAACAAAAAATCTTAAAATTTGTATGGAAACACAAAAGAGCCCAAATAGCCAAAGCAACCTTGAGGGAAAAAACGGAGCTGGCGGAATCAGACTCTCTGACTTCAGACTATACTACAAAGCTACAGTAATCAAGACAATATGGTACTGGCACAAAACAGAAATACAGATTAATGAAACAGGATAGAAAACCCAGAGATAAACCCACACACCTATGGTCAACTAATCTATGACAGAGGAGGCAAGCATATACAATGGAGAAAAGACAGTCTCTTCAATAAGTGGTGCTGCGAATACTGGACAGCTACATGTAAAAAAATGAAAGTAGAACACTCTGTAACACCATACACAAGAATAAACTCAAAATGGACTAAAGACCTAAATGTAAGACCGGACACTATAAAACTCTTAGAGGAAAACATAGGAAGAACACTCTTTGACATAAATCACAGCAAGATCTTTTTTGATCCACCTCCTGGAGTAATGGAATTAAAAATAAACAAATGGAACCTAATGAAACTTAAAAGCTTTTGCACAGCAAAGGAAACCATAAACAAAACAAAAAGACAACCCTCAGAATGGGAGAAAATATTTGCAAATGAATCAAAGGACAAAGGACTGATCTACAAAATATATAAACAGCTCATGCAGCTCAATATTAAAAAAAACAAACAACCCACTCCAAAAATGAGCAGAAGACCTAAATAGACATTTATCCAAAGAAGACATACAGATGGCCAAGAAGCACATGAAAAGCTGCTCAACATCACTAATTATTAGAGAAATGCAAATCAAATCTACAATGAGGTATCACCTCACACCAGTTAGAATGGGCATCATCAGAAAATCTACAAACAACAAATGCTGGAGAAAAGGGAACCCTCTTGCACTGCTGGTGGGAATGTAAATTGATACAGCCACTATGGAGAATGGTATGGAGGTTCCTTAAAAAACTAAAAATAGAGCTACCATGCGACCCAGCAATCCCACTACTGGGCATATACCCAGAGGAAACCATAATTCAAAAAGACACATGCACCCCAATGTTCATTGCAGCACTATTTACAACAGCCAGGTCATGGAAGCAACCTAAATGCCTTTCAACAAATGAATGGATAAAGAAGATGTGGTAAATATATACAATGGAATATTACTCAGCCATAAAAAGGAACGAAATTGGGTCATTTGTAGAGATGTGGATGAATGTAGAGACTGTCATACAGAGTGAAGTAAGTCAGAAAGAGAAAAACAAATATTGTAAATTAATGCACATACGTGGAACCTAGAAAAATGGTACAGATGAACTGGTTTGCAGGGCAGAAATAGAGACCCAGATGTAGAGAACAAATGTATGGACGCCAAGGGGGGAAAGGGGTGGGGGGTGGGGGTGGTGTGATGAATTGGGAGATTGGGATTGACATGTATACTCTAATATGTATAAAATAGATAACTAATAAGAACCTGCTGTATAAAAATTAAATAAAGGGGAAGATGCCCACTCACTGAGTTAAATGCTTACCAAGAGGCACTCTGTTCCCAAATCTGTTTATATGTGGTCTTCTTATTACTGTGATTGGCATAATTTAATTAAATGGAATGAAAACTGATGAAATGTGTGTGCTAAAATAGAGAAAGCCGTCATTTCCATGAAAACCTTTGGAAAGACTCCATAAAGACAAATTACTATCAGATGGATAAAGATGAGTCAATTATAAAAGATTAGGGAAAATCATAAAAATATGTGCAGCTTCCAGATTCTGTTTTCATACTGCTCCACAAGTGTCTTTAAATTTTCACTCTTCGTTAAAGAAAACAAACCTGGGAATCTTTGACATTGTATCATGGGTGTTATTTATGCCTAGAAGACAGTGAGAAGCTCCATCACTGGATCCTAGTCAAAGGAAAGACCTTGGCTCCACATTAAAAGATTTGCCAATAAATGTATACATTTAAATGTTTGTTAAAATATTAAAGATAGGCAAAAAAAAATTAAAAACAAAAAAAACCCAAATACTCAGAGGAAAAAAAAAGAGTGTATACTGTCTGAGTCTATGTAATGTTCAACTATAGAGTACTACTAATCTTCTATATCTTAAACTATGTGGTGTGCATTTATGATTTGTGCACCATTCAGTACGTATGGTGTATGTTATTAAAAGTTTACTGAGAAAGAATCAAATATACATTTACATGTTTCCAGGAACATATTTCCTAGGATATAATAAAATTAGACCACCAGTGTATAACAACATGTATACAATAATGTTAACTGCAGCATTTTTCATAGTAAAAAAAATAGAGGTAAATGGCCTTCAGTAAGGACTGTTTAATAAGTAACGATATGCAGCCATTAGAAGAAATTAGAGTTATCATTAAACTTGGAAATATTTCTGTGAAATATCAAGTGAATAAAGCAAAGTGCTGAAAAGTAAGAAAATGGTGTAGGGTTTTCAGTTTTTATAAAATCATCTATATGTTTGAATGCATATTAATATATCTTTTATATTCATATTCCTATTTATACATTATTGTGAGATCTTGGAGAAATTCTCAATAGTGCTTACATTCTTAGATAGAAGGTTAGAATTGATACACAAGGAAAGACGAGAACAACAGAATTAGGCACATTTAAAAAGAAAAATACAACCCTAATAATATGACCACATTTACAGTTAATGAACAGTAAATACAAGATAAACAATAGAAAATGTAATTATTAAAGCCCTAAAAGAAAGTATAAAAGACCAAAAATAAGTAAAGTGAAAATTACAGGCCATCTTTGACCATAGATGCAAAAATCTTTTTAAAAATATTAGCATACCAAATCCAAACATTTACTTTAAAAAGATATGTCATGACTAGATCAGGATTTATCCCAGGGATGCAAGGATTTTTCAATATTTGCAAATCAATCAGTATGATACACCACCACAACAAATTGAAAAATGAAAACCATACGATTATCTCAATAGATGCAGATAAAGCTTTTGAAAAAAGTCAATACCCATTTATGATTAAAAAAAAAAAAAACTCTCCAGAAAGTGAGCATAGAGGGAACCCACCTCAACATAATAAAGGACATATATGAGAAACCTACAGTTAACATCATACTCAAGGGTGAAAAACTGAAAGCATTTCCTCTAAGATCAGGAACAAGACAAGGATTTCCATTCTCATCACTTCTATTCAGCTTAAGTTTGTAAGTCCTAGTCATGGCAATCAAAGAAGAAAAAGAAATAAAAGGAATCCAAATTGGAAAACAAGAAGTAAAACTGTCACTGTTTCCATAGAAAACCCTACAGAGGCTACCAGAAAACTACTAGAACTCATCAATGAATTTGGTAAAGTTGCAGGACACAAAATTAATACACAGAAATCACTTGCATTTCTAAATACTAAAAATGAAAGATCAGAAACAGAAATTAAGGAAACAGTTCCATTTACCATTGCATCAAAAAGCATAAAATACCTAGGAATAAACCTACCTAAGGAGGCAAAAGACCTGTACCCAGAAAACTGTAAGACACTGATGAAAGAAGTCAAAGATGACACAAACAGATGGAAAGTTATAAGATGTTCTTGGATTGGAAGAATCAATATTGTCAAAATGACTATACTACCCAAGGAAATCTACAGATTCGATGCAATCCCTATCAAATTACCAATGGCATTTTTTATGGAACCAGAAAAAAAAACCCTAAAATTTGTATGGAGACACAAAAGACCCCCAATAGACAAAGCAATCTTGAGCAAGAAAAAATGAGCCGGAGGAATCAGGCTCCCGGACTTCAGACTATTCTACAAAGCTACAGTCAACAAAACAACACAGCACTGGCACAAAAACCAAAATACAGATCATGGAATAGGAAAGAAAGCTCAGAAATATATCCACACACCTGTGGTCAACTAATCTATGACAAAGGAAGCAAGACTATACAATGGAGAAAAGACAGTCTCTTCAATAAGTAGTGCTGGGAAACTGGACAGCTACATGTAAAAGAATGAAATTAGAACATTTTTAAACACCATACACAAAAATAAACTCAAACTGGGTTCAAGACCTAAATGTAAGACTGGATATTATAAAACTCTTAGAGGAAAATATAGGCAGAACACTCTTTGACATAAATCGCAACAATATCTTTTTTGATCCACTTCCTGGAGTAATGAATATAAAAACAAAAATAAACAAATGGGACCTAATTAAACTCAAAAACTTGTGCACACCAAAGGAAATCATAAACAAAATGAAAAGACAACCCACAGAATGGGAGGAAATATTTGCAAACGGTGCGACCGACAAAAGATTAATCTCCAAAATCTACAAACAGCCAATGCAGCTCAATATCAAAAAACAACCCAATCAAAAAATGCACAGAAGACCTAAATAGACATTTCTTCAAAGAAGACATACAGCTGGCCAAGAGCACATAGAAAGATACTTAACATCACTAATTATTAGAGAAATGCAAATCAAAAGTTCAATGAGGTACCATTTCACACCAGTCAGAATAGCAATCATAAAAGTCTACAAACAATAAATGCTGACAAGAGTGTGGAGAAAAGGGAACCCTCCTACACTGTTGGTGGGAATGTACATTGGTACAGCTACTATGGAGAACAGTATGGAGGTTCCTTAAGAAACTAAAAGTAGAACTACCATATGACCCTGCAATCCAACTCTTGGGTGTAAACCTGGAGAAAACCATGGTTCAAAACGTGCATGCACCCAGTGTTCATTGCAGCACTATTTACAACAGCCAAGACAGAGAAGCAACCTAAATGTCCATCAACAGATGAATGAATAAAGAAGATATGGTACATACATACGATGGACTATTACTCAGCCATTAAAAAGAATGAAATAATGCCATTTGTAGCAACATGGATGGACCTGGAGAATATCATACTAAGTGAAGTAAGTCAGGCATAGAAAGACAAATATCATATGATACTGCTTATATGCAGTATCTAAAAAAAAATGATACAAATGAACTTACTTACAAAACAGAAATAGACTCACAGACTTTGAAAACAAACTTATGGTTACCAAAGGGGAAAGGTGGGGAGGGAGGGATAAATTGGGAGTTTGGGATTGACATATACACACTACTATATTTTAAAAATTAACCATCAAGGACCTACTGTATAGGACAGGGAACTCTACCCAATATTCTGTAATAACCTAAATGGAAAAGAATTTGAAAAAAAATAGATACATGTATATGTATAACTGAATCACTTGGCTGTACACCTGAAACTAACACAACATTGTTAATCAACTATACTCCAATACAAAATAAATTTTTTTTAAATGTCATGACTCTATCAGTTTTTCCCAAGAATGATGGTGAACATTTAAAAATGAATTTATACGTGTAACTATCTACATTTAGAAATTAAAGAGAAATAATTATCTCAAAATTATGAAAAGCATTTGATTAAATTCAATACTCATTAATGATAACAACTTCTAGCAAACTAACAATAAATGGGAACTCCCGTAGCCTAATGTGAGTCATCTACATGACTTATCATTGCTAATGAAGATGTCAGAGGTATTCTTCTGAAAATTAGGAGTAACTCAAGGGTGCACAGTATGACTGCTACTATTCAATATTATTTTAAACGTCCTATCGTGTGTGGTAAGGTAAGACAAATAATGGAAAGGCACTATCATTATTCAAAATGACGCCACTGTTAACATATAAAGGCCAAAATCCATAAGCAAATTATAACTAAAAAGAGAGAAGAAATATTTTTTCTGATATAAACATATGTCAAAATATATGCCTTTGAGATAGCCATGGGAGTTCTGTTTGCTACCTGCTTTGATAGTCCTGATTTCAGAAAGATAATAAAATCTCATAAGTCACTACAATCCAGGATGTCTTTGTCTTTTCTAGTTTATCTAGGACATTGTGTAGCCACAACTGCTAGGATACTAGTATGTAACCACACCTACTCAACATTAGGGGTTGGGGGACAGAAAGATGAAATAGATATGCATGCTATGCTCAAGAAACTTATGGTTTATTATGGGGAAGAAAGACTCATGAATGGTATGGTACAATAAAACATTTAGCAATGAAATATTTAGCATTATAAAAAGCATGTTCAGAATATATTAGAGGCCCAAAGATACTAAATTTGCCTGGAATGATCAGGAGAAGTCTTCTCAAAGGATTTAGAACTAAGTTTTGGGATACACTGGGGAATGGCATTCCAGGCAAATAAAACAGAGGCAGGATATCATGGAGGTATAGGATACCTGAAATATTCAGAAACTATAATTAGACCATAATTACAGAAGCACAGGTATAAGTGGGAATATGGAATGAATTCTTGAGAAGTAGAGGAGAGTTGAATTCTAGAGAGTTATCCATAGCATAATAAGCAGCGTGCATATTATCCAAAGGCCTAGAGATCCATTCAATATACTTAAGCAGAACACAACTCTGATCTGTATTTTAGTAACATGGAATAGGGGCAGGGTAATAGAGGCAAGGAGGAAGTTGCTATGGAAATGAAAAGGAGATGAACTGAAAAGTTATGTGCGTCTTGTTCGAGGAAAAACATGATGGGATGATTTGGGGACACATCTAATCTGAGGTACCTGTAGGATCAGCTGACCTAGATTTTAAACCTGCATTACAGGAAAAGGGGGGAATCCAGCTCTTTTTTAGGCTGAAAAATTAGGGCTGTTTTTTCCTATTTCCAGCTTCCTAAGGGTTAAAAACATCTTCATGTTCACTTTAGATTGACTAAAAATAAGTGTACTTTTCATACTATTTGTTTATGCAAGACTTTTAATACATTTATAAAAATAGCATTTTCATGATAGAATTTTTAAACCAAAACATTTACCTACTAATTTAATGAAATTGTATTTTCCATTCAGCTACCTTGCATCTGAAATACTCAATATATGTTTATTTGAATAGTTAATAATTACATAGAGGATTCCACGCTTCCCTTTTCTAACGTTGATTTTTTTCTTCCTTATGAATATATTTTTATTCTTCTTCATCTTTTTATGGCAAATATTTAATAAAAATTGCTGTTTTATATGATTCGTGTATATTTAATCTACTTTTCAACCTACTTTTATGTTTATATAAAAGAATAATTGGCCTCTTCCACCCTTCAGTTGATTAATTTTTCTTGAATATTCCTTTAAGACATTGAGATACATCATAGTTTTTCCATAGCAAATTCTAGTTTGTCATATTATTTTCCTGGATCAAGAAAATTTACCATACACACACACACACACAAATTTATCTTTTTATTTTTATTTATTCTGTTTTTAAAATTTTTTTGGATTTTTGAAATTTATTATTTTATAGAGCAGGTTCTTATTACTTATCCATTTTATACATATTAGTGGATATATGTAAATCCCAATCTCCCAATTCATTCCATCAACATGCCCTGCCCACCACTTCCCCCACTGGTGTCCATACGTTTGTTCTTTACATCTGTGTCTCTATTTCTGCCCTGCAAACTGGTTCATCTGTACCATTTTTCTAGGTTCCTCATATATACGTTAATATACAATATTTGTTTTTCTCTTTCTGACTTACTTCACTCTGTATGACAGTCTCTAGATCCACCCAAATTCTGCAAATGACCCAATTTCATTCCTTTTTATGGCTGAGTAATATTCCATTCTATATATGTACCACATCTTCTTTATCCATTCATCTGTCAATGGGCATTTAGGTTGCTTCCATGACCTGGCTATTGTAAATACTGCTGCAATGAACATTGGGGTGCATGTGTCTTTTTGAATTATGGTTTTCTCTGGAAATATGCCCAGTAGTGGGATTGCTGAGTCATATGGTAATTCTATTTTTAGTTTTTTAAGGAACCTCCATACTGTTCTCCATAGTGGCTATATCAATTTACATTCCCACAAACAGTACAAGAGGGTTCCCTTTTCTCCACACCCTCACCAGCATTTGTGGTTTGTAGATTTTCTGATGATGCCCATTCTAATTGGTTTGAGGTGATACCTCATTGTAGTTTTGATTTGCATTTCTCTAATAATTAATGATGTTGAGCAGCTTTTCATGTGCCTCTTGGCCATCTGTATGTCTTCTTTGGGGGTGTCTATTTAGGTCTTCTGCCCATTTTTGGAGTGGGTTGTTTCTTTTCTAAATATTGAGCTGCATGAGCTGTTTATATATTTTGGAGATTAATCCTTTGTCAGTTGATTCACTTGCAAATATTTTCTCCCATTTTGAGGGTTGTCTTTTTGTCTTGTTTATGGTTTCCTTTGCTGTGCAAAAGCTTATAAGTTTCATTAGGTCCCATTTATTTTTGTTTTTATTTCAATTACTCTATAGGTGGATCAAAAAAGATCTTGCTGTGATTTATGTCAAAGAGTGTTCTTCCTATGTTTTCCTCTAAGAGTTTTATAGTATCCAGTCTTGCATTGAGGTCTCTAATCCATTTTGAGTTTATTCTTGTATATGGTGTTATGGAGTGTTCTACTTTCATTCTTTTACATGTAGCTGTCCACTTTTCCCAGCCCCACTTATTGAAGAGACTGTCTTTTCTCCATTGTATATGCTTGCCTCCTCTGTCATAGATTAGTTGACCATAGGTGCGTGGGTTTATTTCTGGGCTTTCTATCCTATTCCATTGATCTATATTTCTGTTTTTGTGCCAGTTGCCATACTATCTTTATTACTATAGCTCTGTAGTATAGTCTGAAGTCAGGGAGTCTGATTCCTCCAGTCCCGTTTTTTCCTCTCAAGACTGCTTTGGCTACTGGGGGTCTTTTGTGTCTCTATACAAATTTTAATTTTTGTTTTTCAGGTTATGTAAAACAGGCCATTGGTAATTCGATAGGGATTGCATTGAATCTGTAGATTGCTTTGGGTAGTATAGTCATTTTCACAATATTGATTCTTCCAATCCAAGAACATGGTATATCTTTCCATCTGTTTGTATCGTCTTTAATTTCTTTCATCAGTGTTTTACAGTTTTCTGCATACAGGTATTTTGTCTCCATAGGTAGGTTTATTCCTAGGTATTTTATTCTTATTGTTGCAATGGTAAATGGGAGTGTTTCCTAAACTTCTCTTTCAGATTTTTCATCATTAGTGTATAGAAATGCCAGAGATTTCTGTGCATTAACTCTGTATCCTGCAACTTTACCAAATTCACTGATTAGCTCTAATAGTTTTCTTGTGGCATCTTTAGGATTCTCTATGTATAGTATCATGTCATCTGCAAATAGTGACAATTTTACTTCTTCTTTTCCAATTTGTGTTCCTTTTAGTTTTTTTTCTTCTCTGATTGCCTTGGCTAGAACTTCCAAAATTATGTTGAATAATAGTGGTGAAAGTGGCCATCCATGTCTTGTTCCTGATCTTAGAGGAAATACTTTCAGTTTTTCACCATTGAGAATGATGTTTGCTGTGGGTTTGTCGTATATGGTCTTTATTATGGTGAGGTAGTCTCCCTCTATGCCCACTTACTGGAGAGTTTTTATCATAAATGGGTTTTGAATATTGTCAAAAGCTTTTTCTGTATCTATTGAGATGATCATATGGTTTTTTTCTTCTATTTGTTAATACGGTGTATCACATTGATTGATTTGCATATATTGACGAATCCTTGCATTCCTGGGATAAATCCCACTTGATCATGGTGTATGAACCTTCTAATGTGTTGTCAGATTCTGTTAGTATTTTGTTGATGATATTTGCATCTATATTCATCAGTGATACTGTTCTCTAATTTTCTTTTTTTGTAGTATATTTGTCTGGTTTTGTTATCAGGGTGATGGTGGCCTCATAGAATGAGTTTGGGAGTGTTCCTTCCCCTGCAATTTTTTGGAAGAGTTTGAGAAGGATGGGTGTAGCTCTTCTCTAAATGTTTAATCGAATTCACCTATGAAGCCATCTGGTCCTGGACTTTTGTTTGTTGGAAGATTTTTAATCACAGTTCCATTACTTGTGATTGGTCTGTTTATATTTTCTATTTCTTCCTGGTTCATTCTTGGAAGGCTATACCTTTCTAAGAATTTGTCCATTTCTTCCAGGTTGTCCATTTTATTGACATAGAGTTGCCTGTAGTAGTTTCTTAGGATGCTTTGTATTTCTGCGGTGTCTGTTGTAACTTCTCCTTTTTCATTTCTAATTTTATTGATTCGAGCCCTCTCCCTCTTTTTCTTGACGAGTCTGGCTAATGGTTATCAATTTTGTTTATCTTCTCAAAGAACCAGCTTTTAGTTTTATTGGTCTCTGCTATTGTTTTCTTAGTTTCTAGTTCATGTATTTCTGCTTTGACCTTTATGAATTCTTTCCCTCTACCAACTTTGGGTTTTGTTTTCTTTCTCTAGTTCATTTAGGTGTAAGGTTAGATTGTTTGAGATTTTTCTTGTTTCTTGAAGTAGGCTTTATTGCTATAAACTTCCCTCTTAGAACTGCTTTTGCTGCATCCAATAGGTTTTGGATGGTCGTGTTTTCAGAGTCATTTGTCTCTAGGTATTTTTTAATTTCCTCTTTGATTTCTTTAGTGATCTCTTGGTTATTTAGTAGTGTATTGCTTAGGCCCCATGTGTTGGTGTTTTTTACATTTTTTCCTTCTAATTGATTTCTAATCTCATAGCACTGTGGTCAGAAAACATGCTTGATATGATTTCAATTTTCTTAAATCTACTGAGGCTTGATTTCTGACCCAAGATGTGATCTATCCTGGAGAATGTTCCATGTGAACTTGAGAAGAAAGTGTAATCAGCTCTTTTTGGATGGAATGTCCTATAAATATCAATTAAATCTTTCTGGTCTCTTGTGTCATTTAAAGCTTGTGTTTCTTTATTGATTTTCTGTATGGATGATCTGTCCATTGGTGTAGGTGAGGTGTTAAAGTCCCCCACTACTTGTGTGTTACTGTTGATTCCTCTTTTATAGCTGTTAGCAGTTTCCTTATGTATTGAGGTGTTCTTATGTTGGATGCATATATATTTATAATCGTTATATCTTTTTCTTGGATTGATCCCTTGATCATTATGTAGTGTCCTTATCTCTTGTAACATTCTTTATTTTAAAGTCTATTTTATCTGATATAAGTATTGCTACTCCAGCTTTCTTCTGATGTCCATTTGCATGGAATATCTTTTTCCATCCCCTCACTTTCAGTCTGTATGTGTCCCTAGGTCTGAAGTGAGTCTCTTTAGATAGCACATATATAGGTCTCATTTTTGTATCCATTCAGCGAGCCTGTGTCTTTTGGTTGGAGCATTTAATCGATTCATGTTTAACGTAATTATTGATATGTATGTTCCTATTACCATTTTCTTAATTGTTTTGTGTTTGTTTTTGTAGGTCCTTTTCTTCTCTTGTGTTTCCCACTTAGATAGGTTCCTTTAGCATTTGTTGTAGAGCTGGTTTGGTGGTGCTGAATCCTCTTACCTTTTGCTTGTCTGTAAGGCTTTTGATTTCTCCATCGAATCTGAATGAGATCCTTGCCGGGTAGAGGAATCTTGATTTTAGCTTCTTCCCTTTCATCACTTTAAATATATCATGCCACTCCCTTCAGGGTTTTAGAGTTTCTGCTGAGAAATCAGCTGTTAATCTTATGGGAGTTCCCTTTTATATTATTTGTCGTTTTTCCCTTATTGCTTTCAATAATTTTTTCTTGCCTTTAATTTTTGCCAATTTGATTACTATGTGTCTCAGAGTGTTTCTTCTTGGGTTTATCCTGCCCGGGACTCTCTGTACTTCCTGGACTTAGGGGCTATTTCCTTTCCCATGTTAGGGAAGTTTTCGACTATATCTCTTCAAGTATTTTCATGGGTCCTTTCTCTCTCTCTTTTCTTCTTCTTCTTGGACCCCTATAATGTGAATGTTTTTGCATTTAATGTGTCCCAGAGGTCTCTTAGGCTGTTTTCATTTCTCTTCATTCCTTTTTGTTTATTTTCTTCCATGGCAGTGAATTCTACCATTCTGTCTTCCAGTTCACTTATCCATTCTTCTGCCTCACTTATTCTGCTATTGATTCCTTCTTGTGTATTTTTCATTTTAGTTATTGTATTGTTCATCTGTTTGTTTGTTCTTTATTTATTATTTTTTTAGAAGATGTTGGGGTAGTTTATTAATTTATTTTTGGCTGTGTTGGGTCTTCATTTCTGTGTGAGGGCTTTCTCTAGTTTTGGCAAGCGGGGGCCACTCTTCATCGCGGTGCACGGGTCTCCCACTGTCACGCCCTATCTTGTTGTGGAGCACAGGCTCCAGACGCACAGGCTCAGTAGTTGTGGCTCACAGGCCTAGTTGCTCCGCGGCATGTGGGGTCCTCCGCGACCAGGGCTTGAACCCATGTCCCCTGCATTAGCAGGCAGATTCTCAACCACTGCGCCACCAGGGAAGCCCTTGTTTGTTAATTCTTCTAGGTCTTTGTTAAACATTTCTTTCATCTTCTCAATCTTTGCCTCCATTCTTTTTCTGAGGTCTTGGATCATCTTCCCTATCATTATTCTGAATTCTTTTTCTGGAATGTTGCCTATCTCCACTTCATTTAGTTGTTTTTCTAGGGTTTTATCTTGTTCCTTTATCTGGTACCTAGCCTTCTGCCATTGCATCTTATCTATCTTTCTTGAATGTGGTTTTTGTTCCACAAGCTGCAGGATTGTAGTTCTTCTTGCTTCTGCTATCTGCCCTCTGGTGGATGAGGCTATCTAAGAGGCTTGTGCAAGTTTCCTAATGGGAGGGACTGCACAAATTTATCTTTTAAATAACATTTCCCCATCTCATCTTGGATGTCGTGTTTTATCACAGTGATAACCCTGCATTGTCTTATGGTACTTAAAATGACTTGATATTTATAACTGTTATGGTCAAGTTATATTCTAATGTCCAAAGCAGTATATTCATTAATGTGTGGATACTAAAATATCCATAAGTTGTTCTTCTCTCTCTTAATTTTAAGATTATATAATATTGTAATTTCAATAAGAAAGAATTCAGCATGACAATTATCTTACCCCTATTTTAATACAGTGTAATTGATTTTTCTCTGTCAGGTAGAACATATTTATGTAACTGTATCGAAATGAGAACAAGATTAATAATATGCTATATCTGTGGGTCATATCCTAATTGCACATTCTAAAAATTAACTTTCCATTTGTAGTTATCTTAAAAAATAAAGCTCTTCCTGCAATTTGAATGATTAAATCCTTCAGTGATTGCAGTTAGAATAGCTCTCATATATTTACCCTGCAGCTCACAATGATCCTCCTTTTTGAGGGAATTGCTCTCTCATCCACAGGCATGAGAGCCTAGGGGTTATGTCACATAATCTCTGGCTCCACAGCCAAGTTACATAAGTTTTCATACCAGCTCCTCTACTTAAGTGTTATATGGTCTTGAACAAAGATCTTAACCTTACTGGGCCTTAGTTCCCTTTCTCCAAATTGAGGATGATGATTATAATACTTCCTCACTGAATTGCTCGGTGGACTAAATAATAAATACAATACTGATTCTCTAATGTACCTAAATAATATTGATACAAGTACTGCTTTTAAGAGAGTATCTGACATATGATTATTACTTTACAGAAACCCATGGGTCCATTTCCCCATCTTCATCCCAGGATGGAATTAATTTGACTGTTTCATGCTGAGTTAAGCAGATGATCTCCTGGGAATATGGAATTTATACTGAGAGAACAGGTTAGTGTCTGTTCATAACTTGAATTGGAACAAGTGAACTTAGGAGTTGTGGTTGTGGCTATGCTTAATTTTGCTGTTGTTGTTGAGGCCCAGCTGTAGTTCTCTCTTGACTTTTAGGGAATACTTATGGGTTTTTATATTTAGTGTTGACATTTTTCCTTGACCTGATTTCTTTTTCTTTCAAGGAAAGAGACTTTACTAATACAATATGTATGAGTTACATCTCTTGATTGTAGAGAACATTTTCACTATTTTCAGAATGCTAAGGTGACTAGATTGATCTGTTCAACATTTATTCTTCTATCAACAACATTTTAGTTTTGAATTGTGGGCAGCAGAGAACAAAATCAGATAGAATGCTGAGTAGTTCATTCAAGGCAGACCCACCTCAAAGCTACCTCCTTCCTGAAGACATCCTTAAATACAGTCACAGAATGGTTCCTCTTCAGCTCTCGAAACAGTGGATCTCAGATATTTAGCTGTTCTATCCATTAAAGGAAAGAGATTGAGTCCATCACAGAATTTCCCATGTTACCGTCTATATCACCATCTTTTCATAAAAGAATCATGTTCACCTCAAAAAAATCAGGAAGGACATTTACCTTAGAATTAAGTCCTTTCAATTAAATATTTAACTTTATGAAAAATTTCTATACATTTTCCTTATTTCATGATCAACTGGCACCAAAGCCCTGGTCTGATGGCACGTTTCATTCTTCACTTTTAGTACCTGTCATTTCACAGTATTATATTTATTAATGTATCTTTCTCTGTCTTCCATTAAGTGTTATTCTCCTGAGGAAAAAAAGTGTTGCTCTTATTTATCTTCGTCTTCCCCATCATACCCAGGCAGCCCCTAGTACATGTCTGGTGTACAGCCAGTGCTCAGTAATAAGTTGCTAGGTTGTGCCTCCATGTGACCCAGGAGCAATTGATTAAAAAAAAAGAATTCAGTGCGTGGTTGAATGAGAAATAGGTGAAAATAAAGTTTGGGCAAACCAAGATTTCTTTTACCTACAATGTCCCAATCTTTACTGTAGAGACTACCAACTAGTTCCACAATGATACACACTTAAAACAAAGTCTTATTTCACCAATTATCTTTGCTTTATGGATCCAGTGATTACCCAGGGGATATTGTGAGGGCCATCCCTAATTACTTAGTTTTCATTTTTAAAGCCATCACTATTTTTCTAGCTTAAACAATTTCAACAGCTCTGGGGTAGACAATAGTAAGTGTCTTAGAAATAAATTATAAGCTAAAGGCATTGTTGAGCCATTTGCATTTAAGACTCATTTGCTGGAATTATCAGGCTGCGTTATAACAGATTGTGGCTGAGGCACCTGCTGCTTAAGACTTTCAAAAACTACTTTGACTTAGAAATGATTTCTAAAGTAAGCAGGAGTATTTCTCTACTAACATTGTAAACTGAGGATAAACTTACTAGCTCTGTTGACCTGTCATAAAAGATAATGTTCTTGTATCTAAGACTAAGTGAGGCATTTAACACAGCAGGAGGAACCCACACTTCTGCCTTCCTGCTGGAGACACAGCATATGGCAGAAAGGTGGAGTTCTGTTCCTAGCAGTATCAATTCTCAGAGTCTGGGCAACTCTCTGGTTTGGCAAACAATTAGTCTCAGAGGTCTTCAGGCAGCTGACTTCTGGGGCTGCCACAAACTAAGAGACAACCCCATTCTTTTTTTGGCAAGCGGAGACTCTTATCAAGAGTCAGAGTTTTTACATACTGTGAACACACTCTCTAGCTCTGTCTCCAACACCTTAAATGCTTCCCACAGGAATATATTTCAAGCAACAGATCCAACACAGGTGGTCTCTGCACGAGCTCCAAAGAAATACTCTCACATAACGAAATCAATTGAATTAATCTCACTTGACCACTCAGTTACTGCCAATACACATGTTAAATATCACTTCAAGGTAATTTGTTTTATGATTACTTGGCGTAGTAAAATTAATCACCTGGAAGTATTACAAAGTAGATTTCACTTTTTGCCAGACACAAAATGTGGTTTCCAAGGTATCATGTCACATGGGCTCTCCCCATCCTCCTCTAGTGTGTATTCTTACCAGGCTTTTCTCCCACTGCTAACCCAGCCCCATTGAGCACGCTCACTATGGTCTAGCATATGGATATTCTGTTGCCTGGGTTTCCCCAGCTCTGTGCTTCCTCAGGTCTTCATTAATTCTCTTCATTGGTTAACTCTTCAAGTAGCTGACCCCTATTCATCATTCTGGCCTCAGCCTTAAAGGTGCTTCTTCAGAGAAAATTTCCCCAACTTCCAAGATTAGGTACTTCAGTTACATGAAAATGCTCTCATTTTAATTACAAGATAACTTAATCGCTGCTTCTCCCACAATATTACAAGCTTCATGTGACCAGGGGCTTTGCCCTTGCTGCTCTTAAATCTGTGCCCACAAAATACCACAGAGGTGGTAGCAGCAGCCCCATTCACTTCTGTAGAAATGACATCTAGAATATCATGGCAGCAATGAAATTTCCAAGATAATCTGTCAAGAACAGTAGCATTTATGTCAGATTTTATATGATTATCTTTGTGGAGCAATGGACAAGATGGTAGTAGTCCAAATTTTCCTGGGTAACATCATTAAGTCAAAGGTTTGTAGAATCCTCTCTTGAAAGGCACACATGCATTGCTATTCTACTGGGAGAGAATAGCAAGTCTCACTAAATTCTCAGTTGTGGATATAAACATATGCATTCCTAGGGAATTTTGGAGATGTTTGAAGAGGCAGAATCTTTCAAAGTCTGTATGTTCCTGTAAGTCTAAGAGATGATAGCAGTGAGCATAGGACTTTTGGGAAATTCAGGCAAAGGTGACCTTCTTCGGTGTATTTATCTGCTACGACTGCCATAACAAAATATCACAGTCACAAACTGAGTGTCTTAAACAACAAACATTTACTTTTCTCACATTTCTGGAGGCTCGAAGTCCAAGATCAAGGTGTCAAAAGATTAAGTTTCTCCTGAGGTCTCTCTTCCCAGCTTCCAGATGGCAACTTCTTACTGTGTGCTCACATGGCCATTTCTCTGAGCATGTGCAACCCTGATGTCGCTTCCTCTTATAAGGACACTAATTATATTGAATTAGGGCATCACCCTTAGGACATCATTTAACCTTAATTAATTCCTTATAGGCCCTATATCTAAATACAGTCACAGTGGGGGGTTAGGGCTTCTTCTATACATGAATTTGGGAGGGACACAATCCAGCCCATGAGATCTAGTAAAACTCGGGATTCTTGGATATAATGGGTATCTGCCCTGTCAAAGGAATAATCTTTACTGTTGCTGCATTCTGATATAAAATAAATCATATAAAGATTATTATATAATACATATTTATGCATATAATGAGTATTACACTTAAAATTCTGAAAAGATTCTCAAAATAAAGTCTTCATTTTGCTGTTAAGATTACATGGTCAAGAGATGGGATCAAGACAGTGAGATAGCATGAAAAGATGCTCAACATCGCTAATTATTAGAAGGCGGCAAATCAAAACTACAATGAGGTATCACCTCACACTGGTCAGAATGGCCATCATCAAAAAGTCTATAAACAATAAATGCTGGCAAGGGTGTGGAGAAAAGGGAATCCTCCTACAACGTTGGTTGGAATGTAAACTGGTACCACCACTATGGAGAAAAGTATGGAGGTTTCTTAAAAAACTAAAAATAGAACTATCAGTGTGACCCAGCAATCCTACTCCTGGGCATATATCTAGAGAAAACTATAATTCGAAAAGATACATGCACCTCTATGCTCATCCCAGCACTATTCCCAAGAGCCAAGACATAGAAGCAACTTAAATGCCCATCAACAGAGGAATGGATAAAGATGCGGTACATATATATGATGTTTTCGGTTGGCCAAAAAGTTTGTTTGGTTAGTGAATACACTGTTCAATAAAGTTCTTTGTGAAAATGAAAAATGTGTCTTTTATTGTTACTTAAAACCAAATGAATTTTTTGGTCAACCCAATAATATTACTCAGCCATAAAGAAAGTGAAATAATGCCATTTGCAGCAACATGAATGGATCTAGAGATTATCATACTAAGTGAGTTACACAGAGAAAGACAAATATCATATGATATCATATATGTGGAATCTAAAAAATGATACAAATGAACTTATTTATAAAACAGAAACAGACTCACAGACTTCAAAAACAAACTTATGGTTACCAAAGGGGAAATGCTGAGGCAGGGGATTAAATAGGAGTTTGGAATTAACATATACACACTACTATATATAAAATAAATATTCAACAAGGACATACTGTATAGCACAGGGAACTCTACTCAGTATTCTATATATGGGAAAAGAATCTGAAAAAGAATTGATATATGTATATGTATAACTGAATCACTGCTGTACACTTGAAACTAATACAATATTGTAAATCAACTATACTCCAATAAAAAATAAAAATTAAATTAAAAAAAAAGATGGTGAAGTAGGAAGATCCTAAGCTCATCTCCTGCACGAACACACAAAAGCCACAATATATAGAGCAACTCACTCTCAGAACAACCTAGAGAGTAGCCAAACGTCTCCTCTACAATTAAGGATATAAAGGAAAAAAACACATTGAGATGGATAAAGGGAGCAGAGACACCATCTAGTCAGGACCCAAACCCCAGTGTGGTGACCTACAAACAGGAGGGGACATCACAACCATCGAGGTCCTCCCCAAGGAGCAAGGGGTTTGAACCCCCACATCAAACACCCCAGGTCTGACTATAGGCACATGGAAGATAAGTTCCCATAACTGGTTTTGAAATCCAATGGGGCTTCAGTTTGGGAGATCCAGAGGGCTGTACTAAATTGAGACTCTGCTCTTAAAGGGCTCATGCACAAACTCACTCCAAGTCCAAGTGCAGAGGCAACAATTAGAAAGCTGGAAACAAAAAACAACCCAATACAAAAATGAACAGAAGACCTATATAGACACTTATCAAGAGAAGAAATACAGATGGCCAGTAGGCACATGAAAAGACGCTCAACATCACTAATTATTAGAGAAATGAAAATCAAAAGTACCATGAGGTACCAGTCAGAATGACCACTATTAAAAAGCCTACAAATGGGCTTCCCTGGTGGCGCAGTGGTTGAGAGTCCACCTGCCGATGCAGGGGACATGGGTTCATGCCCCGGTCCGGGGAGATCCCATGTGCCATGGAGCGGCTGGGCCTGTGAGCCACGGCCGCTGGGCCTGCGTGTCCGGAGCCTGTGCTCTGCAACGGGAGAGGCCACGGCAGTGAGAGGCCCGCGTACCGCAAAAAAAAAAAAAAAAAAGCCTACAAATAACAAATGCTGGAGAGGGTGTGGAGAAATGGGAACCCTCCTATACTGTTGGTGGGAATGTAAGTTGGTACAGCCACCGTGGAAAACAGTATGGTGGTTCCTCAGAAAACTAAAAATAGAATTACCATACGATCCAGCAATCCCACTCCTGGACAAAACTAAAACTCAGAAAGATACATGCACCCATATGTTCACAGCAGCACTATTCACAATAGCCAAGACATGGAAACAACCTAAATGTCCATTAACAGATGAATGGATAAAGAAGATGTGGTACGTATATACAATGGAATACTACTCAGCCATAAAAAAAGAACGAAACAATGCCATATGCAGCAACATGGATGCAACTAGAGATTATCATACTAAATGAAGTCAGTCAGAAAGAGAAAGACAAATATGATATCACTTATATGTGAAACCTACAATATGACAAAAATGAATCTATCTACAAAACAGAAACAGAGTTCCAGACATAGAGAACGGACTTGTGGTTAACCAGTGGGGGCTGGGGGTGGGATGGACTGGGAGTTTGGGGTTAGTAGATGCAAACTATTACATACAGAATCAACAACAAAGTCCTACTGTGTAGAACAGGGAACTATATTCAATATCCTGAGATAAACCACAATGGAAAAGAATATAAAAAAGTATGTATGTATATGTATAACTGAATCACATTGCTGTAGAGCAGAAGTTAACACATTATAAATCAACTGTACTTCAATTAAAATACACACACACACACACACATACATACACATATGGTAGCTGAATGGATTTTAAAAATGAGACCCTTGTATAGGCCTCCTACAAGAGACTCACTTCTGATCTAAAAACACACCAAGACTAAAAGTGAAAGGATGGGAAAAGATATTTCATGGAAATGGAAACAAAACAACAAAAAAACTGGGGTAGTGCCATAAAAAGAAACGAAATTGACATATTTGTAATGAGGTGGATGGACCTAGAGTCTGTCATACAGAGTGAAGTAAGTCAGAAAGAGAAAAACAAATACCATATGCTAACACATATATATGGAATCTAAGAAAAAAAAAAAGGTCATGAAGAACCTAGGGGTAAGATGGGAATAAAGACACAGACCTACTAGAGAATGGACTTGAGGATATGGGGAGGGGGAAGGGTAAGCTGTGACAAAGTAAGAGAGTGGCATGGACATATATACACTCCCAAACGTAAAATAGATAGCTAGTGGGAAGCAGCCGCATAGCACAGGGAGATCAGCTCAGTGCTTTGTGACCACCTAGAGCGGTGGGATAGGGAGGGTGGGAGAGAGGGAGATGCAAGAGGGAAGAGATATGGGAACATATGTATATGTATAACTGATTCACTTTGTTATAAAGCAGAAACTAACACACCATTGTAAAGCAATTATACTCCAATAAAGATGTTAAAAAAAAACTGGGGTAGCAATATGCATATCAGACAAAATAGACTTTAAAACAAAGACTAGAACAAAGAGCATTAAATAATGATAAAAGAGCCAATCGAAGAAGATGGCATAATATTTGTAAGGATATATACACTCAACGTAGAAGCACCTAAATATATAAAGCAAATATTAATAGAGTTAAAGAGAGAACAGACACCAATACAATGATCATAGGGGGTTTTAATACTCCATTTACATGAATAGATAGATCATCCAGACAGAAAATCAATAAGGAAACACTGGCCTTAAATGACACCATTAAACTAGATGACCTAATAGATATCTACAAAACATTCTACACCAAAACTGTGAATACACATTTTTATCAAGTGCACATAGAACATTCTGCAGGATAGATCACGTGCTAGGCTACAAAACAAGTCTTAGTAAATGTAAGAAGATTGAAGTCATATTAATCATCTTTTCTGGCTACAACAGTATGCTAGAAATGAATTATAGGAAGAAACTGGAAAAAATATAAGCATGTGGAGACTAAACAACATGTAACTGAAAACCGAAGTGTCAACAAATAAATCAAAGAGAAAATCCAAAAATACCTGGAAACAAGTGAAAATGGAAACATAATGTTCCAAAATCAGTGGGATGCAGGAACAGCAGTTCTAAGAGGGAAGTTTATAGAAATACAGGCCTACCTCAAGAAACAAGAAAAATCTCAAATAAACAACCTAACTTTATATCTAAATGTACTAAAAACAAAAAAAAAAGAAGAAAAAAACAAAGCTTAAAATTAGTAAAAGAAAGAAAAAAAATTAGAGCAGAAAAAATGAAATAAAGTCTAAAAAAATAGAAAAGATCAATGAAACTAAGGGCTGATTCTCTGTAAAGACAAAATTGACAAACCTTTAGTCAGACTCATCAAGAAAAAGAGAGAGGGCTCAAATAAAATCAGAAATGAAAGAATTTATAATCAATACCACAAAAATACAAATACAAATTATACATCAAAATATTGGATAGCCCTTGTAGAAGAAATGAAAAATTCCTAGAAACATACAATCTTCCAAGACTGAATCGGGAAGAAATTTAAAAACCTGAACAGACCAATTATCAGTAAAATTGATTCAGTAATCAAAAAACTCCCCCCAAAATAAAAGCCCATGACCAGAAAGTTTCACTGGCGAATTCTACCAAACATTTAAAGAAAAGTTAATACCTGTTTTTCTCAAATTATTCCAAAAATTGAAGAGGAAGGAAAGCTTCTGAACTTATTCTACAAGACCTGCCTTAACCTAATATCAAAACCAGACAAAGACACTACAAAAGAAGAAAATTACAGTCCAATATCTTTAATGAACATGGATGCAAAACTTCTCAACAAAATATTAGCAAACTGAATGCAACTATACATTAAAAGGAACATACACCATGATCATGTGGGATTTATTCCAGGGATACATGGATGGTTCAATATCCACAAATCAATCAATATGATATACCACATTAACAAAATGAAGGATAAAAATCACGTGATCAGTCATCTCAATAGATGCAAAAAAAGCATTTGACGAAATTCAACATCCATTTATGGTTTTAAAAAAAACTCTCAACAAAGTGGGTATAGAGGGAACATACCTCAATATAATAAAGGCCATATATGACCAGCCAACAGTTAACATCATACTCAGCAGTAAAAACTGAACGTTTTACCTCTAAGATCAGGAACAAGGATGCCCACTCTTATCACTTTTATTCAATGTACAATAGTATTAGAAGTCCAGTCACAGCAATCAGACAAGAAATAAAAGGCATTTAAATTGGAAGGGAAGAAGTAGAACTGTCAACCATTTTCAGACGACATGATACTATATCTAGAAAACCCTAAAGACTCTACCCCAAAACTACTAGAATGAGTTCAGTGAAGTTGCAGGATACAAAATAAATGTGAAGAAATCTGTTTCATTTCTATAGACTAATAATGAACTATCAGAATAAGAAATTAAGAAAACAATCCCGTTTACAATTGCATCAAAAAGAATAAAATAAAAAAAAAAAAAAATAAAAAAAAAAAAAAAAAAAGAATAAAATACATAAGAATAAATTTAACCAGGTAGGTGAAAGACATGTACTCTGAAAACTACAAGATGTTAAAGAAACTAAAGATGACACAAATAAATGGAAAGATGTAACATGTTCATGGATTAGAAGAATATTGTTAAAATGTCCATACTATCCAAAGCAAAGTACGGTTTCAGTGCAACTCTTATCAAAATACCCATGGGATTTTTCATAGAATGAAAACAAATAGTCTTAAAATTTGTACTGAACTATGAAAGACCCTGAAAAGTCAACACAATCTTGAGAAAGAAGAACACAACTGGAGGTATCATGCTTCCTAATTTCAAACTATACTACCAAGATACAGTAATCAAAGCAGTATGGTACTGGCAGAAAAATAGACACATAGATCAATGAAACAGAATAGAGAGCCCAGAAAGAAACCCATGCTTATATGGTCAATTCATCTATGGCAAAGGTGGCAGGAATATACCATGGGGAAAAGACAGTCTTTTATAAATGTTTATGGGAAAATTGGACATGTAAAAAAATGGCCACTAGACCACTTTCTTACACTGTATGCAAAAATAAACTCAAAATGGATTAAAGACTCAAATGTAAGATCTGAAACCATTAACTCCTAGAAGAAAACATAAGTAGTATGCTCTTTGACATGAGTCTTAGCAGTAATTTTTGGATCTGTCTCCTCAGGCAAGGGCAACAAAAGCAAAAATAAACAAATGGAACCACATTCAACTAAAAGCTTTTACACAGCAAAGGAAACCATCAACAAAATGAAAAGGCCACCTACTGAATGGAAGAAGGTATTTGCACATGATATGTCCAATAAGGGATGGATGGACTTATAGGGCATTATGCTAATGAAATAAGTCAGAAAGACAAATACTGTGTGATATCACTTATATGTGGAATCCACAAAACAACTGAACAAACATAACAAAACATAGACTCATAAATACAGAGAACAAACTAGGGGTTGCTAAAGGGGAGAGGGGCAGAGGGATAAGTGAAATAGGTTAAGGAGATTAAGAGATACAAACCTCCAGTTACAAAATAAATAAGTCACTGTGATATAATGTACAGCATAGGCAATGTAGTCAATACTAATGTAATAACTTTGCTGCTAGGTGGTGACTAGACTCAGAGTAACTAAATCACTAGTGATTATTTTGTAATGTATAAAAACATCAAATCACTATGTTGTACACCTGAAACTAATATTGTAAGCCAACTACAGTTAATTTTTAAAAAGAACAGTAAATCATGCTGTCACATATTTTAAATCATGCTGTCACATATATTAAATTGTATTAACCTGAAATAAACTCCTTAAACTTTCCCCCCACACACAAAAAAAGAATATACAGTCCTCCCTCTGTATCCACAGAGGATTGGTTCCAGGAGTCCCTCTGGATACCAAAATCTCCTGATGCTCAAGTCCCTTACATAAAATGGTATAGTGCAAAGAATACGCTTGACCCTCAGCCCTCTGTATCCACTGGTTTTGCATCTACAAGTTCAACGAACCACGTTTGGATCTGCCGTTGGTTGAATCAGCAGATGAGAAACCCACAAATATGGAAGATGGACTCTCTAGCCAGTAGATAGCCATATATTGCTGTTTTAGGGAAGATCTTCAGGGGAAATAATATTTCTCATGAAATAGCCTTACAAACCTACATTTATAGACACATAAATTCTGCTCTACATCATCCACTGCATTTGAGGGAGTAAAATGAAATTGCCAACTTCTGCACAGGACAGTTTTATGTTCTCTGCATATGAGAACTGAGACCTCTGTGAACTACTGATATGGCCCTGTATCGTGCATTTTAATATTTTTTGATATGAAAAATATAAAATCCACTATTGTTTTACATAGACATCAAAAATTGTTTACACACTGACTAGAATTATTTTCTTTCTTGTTCCATCTTAATCTGTTATTTCAGATGGATCAGGAATAGGCTGAGACTCTAAGATATTTGCTTTGAAGACCATATAAAGGAGCCCATTTTATCCACAAAAAGGTAAAAATGCTCAACCTGCGCAAAGTTGCTATGTGACAAGACTACTGTCTTTTTTGACAGTAGACGCTCCAATCCCCTATTTGATACCATCAGAAGTCTATGAACTGTTTGAATTGAAATGAAAAACCATAATGATGACATTTATAATATCTGTCACATTAGATTTGCTTGGTCTATATCTCTCTCTCTGGAGTAATAGTGATTTATACAAATTGCTTCTCACTGCAATTTATATCAGTATAAAGATGCCACCAGATACGTGGAGGATTTTATTTGCTTCAAACTGAATGTCTGTTTAATTGTATTTGCCACTAAATGAAAATACTACCCTCTGGCATATCTGTTTAGATATAATAATTTATTCTGTGGTTTTATAACTTCAGCCTCTTCCTCTCCATGGTCGAAAGTGTAACCTTCTCTTTGCAAACATATGAATATGTCTATGTCTATGTTTATGTCATATAAAGATCTTGATGTCACAAATATGGTAACTATAATTTTATTACTCCAAGAACTTCATTGCCTAGGTATGTTTTCTCTCCCCTTGCAGAAGGAAAGAAAGAAAGAAAGAAAAAAAACTTTCCTTGGCTACTGTTACACCATAGCAGTGCTTCCCAATGCAGGGGGAAGAGGCAATCTTGCCCTCCCAAGGATATTTGGCTACTGAAGAAATTTTGGGTTGTCAAAACTGTTGAGAGGTGCTTCTAGCATCTAGTGGGCAGAGGCTAGGGATACTGGTGAACATCCTACAAGTCCCAGGACAGTCTTACACCACAAAATATCCAGTCCAAAATGTCACTAGTGCCAAGTTTGATAAATCTTCAACTACAGAATTATTACCTTAGTGCTATGGGGTTTCATTATCAAGATATGTCTACATAGAAACAGACATTTCCATTAAAAGTAAGCAACTTTATAAAATCTAAATAAGTTTACTTTATATAGGCATATATCACATAGATGAATTTCCAATATATCCAATTGCAGTTGTAGTTATAATTTGGAATACTACGGACTTCTGCAGAGTTGGCTAAGCTCAGGGGTCCCTTATCCTTTTTCCGCAGGTCCTCTTCTTTGGGGGAAAAGAGTGGAGGTGCCCCAGGAACTCACCTCCAAGCATGATTTTGGCTCTCTGCTGCCCAGCACTCTGGCATCTTTGTTTTCCACAACAGGGCCCTTTCTCAGCTTTTCCTCCACCTCAATGACCCTTTTTCTCTGTCCTTTTCACTAAGTTTTCTTCTTCTTCCCATTCCTTCCATGTGGGTATCACCCAAGGCTCTAACACAGAATCTCTTTTTTTCTGAATATGCTCCTTTGAAAATCTCGTTTAATTTCTGCTTTCAACAATGCTTTCTAGGTGATTATTAAATTTGCAATTTAAATCCCATTCTCTTTCCTGAATTACAGATGTTTTCCTGGGCACCAGCTGCTTTGCAGAATTTTGCTGCTTTTCTTAAAGGCATATCTAATCTCCTCCTCCAAGTACGCTCATATAGAACAAAATCATGCAGATCGTACCTCATGTACTTGCCTCATCTGTCGACTCAGTCCCGTAGACAAATGGCCATGTTTCAAAAGCAGAGATTCCTTGTATTACTGCATTGCCAAAGTGCACAGTGCAAACTCCTCACCTTATACAGGGAAAGTCCTCATCCTGACAGTAGAACCCTCTTTAATAGGCCCCTACCCAATCTTTCCTGCTTCAACAATGTGTACACACACCCAAAAAACTCCACATTCCAGCCAAACTAACTTGATTCTTGATCCCCAACCAACGTACCTATACATTCCCCAGTGTATCTTTTCTCAAGCTTACTTTCTTCCCTCCAGATTCTGCACCGCATTGTCACACATCCCATAGGAAGACTTAGTCCCCCATGCCCCTCCATCTCCAACTTACTTTATCCTTCTGTCCTGTGAACACTCAGAGCACTTGTGGTCGCCATTTGTCCCGCGTTTACTGGTGGAATGGCCATGTGTGTCCTTGTCTAATTTGCCATGTTAAATAAAACGCATATCGTTTGATGAAGGACTTAGATTGCATTTCACGTATCTGGTTTTCTTCTAAAGCACTGAACACAAGGTGCTGCACACCATTCCCTTTTCAGTAAATGCGTCGTATCTAAAGTGCAATCTATCTTGCTCTACACAACTGATGACAGCACCTTATATATATTTTATCTCGAATTCTACTCACATCTCAAGTTGAACTCATCTTCCCATGATCATAAGATTTCTCTTTAACAAGTCCTTATATTTGTCAAGGTAGGACATTTTTATTAGCCATGTTTTTAAAAATGGAAAAACACTGTCTTTACTTTTACACTTTCATTTCTTTATCTATGGCCATAAATGACTTCCTTTCATCGAACCATTTACACCTGCAATTTACAGCAACCTCTTAACTAATGTTCACGCTGCTCATTTCCTTTATTTGAACACTGACAGTAACAGCTAAGTTTGTTTTGAATGCTTCCTATGTGTTAGGCACTGCCTCAACACTTCAGAATCAGTAATTCATTTAATCTTCATAACAGTCTTATTACTGTGAGACCCAGAGGGATAAAATATCTTCCCCATTTGCAGCAGAAGTATAAAGTGCTAAGCCAGATATAAACTTGGCACCGAGTTTGGCACCAAGGATGAGGCTCTGAAAACACACGTTCTGCTTCCCATTCTTGAATTCATCTCCAACTACTATCAGATTAATTATGTCACGTTTGGTGACAAAAAAAATTCTCCATTTTTTAATGGAAGAAAAATCCTATTTCTTGGACTACTAGATAGACCAGGCTCAATTTCTCCCAAAGGTACTGGTCCTAGCTTATCTACGCAAGAGTGCTTCTCTCCAGCATGGCAGGCTCCCTACTCTGCCTGAGTATGCCCCTCCCTTCATCATCCCTGCCTCTCTGCCTAGTTCAGGCTTCTCTCTCCACTTTTTCTACTACCCAAGCCCTCCTTATCCATTAATTCAGAAGCTGCAAACTGGTAGCTGATCTGTCAGATCTGGCTTACAGAGTACTGGTTTTATAGTGTCTTAAAAGAAGATGTTTAAAAATTAGGAGGTTTCACCAGAAGATTGATTCCTGGTTCTTCAGCAAAATGGAACGATCTGGCAACACTGAGCCTGCATGTTGTCTCATAGTAGTTTCTTTAAATTTATTTATTTTATTTGTGGCTGTGTCGGGTCTTCGTTGCTGCACGTGGGCTTTCTCTAGCTGCCGTGAGTGGGGGGCTACTCTTCGTTGCGGTGCACGGGCTTCTTATTGCGGTGGCTTCTCTTATTGTGGAGCACGGGCTCTAGGCACGTGGGCTTCAGCAGCTGCGGCATGAGGGCTCAGTAGTTGTGGCTCGCGGGCTCTAGAGCGCAGACTCAGTAGTTGTGGCACACAGGCTTAGTTGCTCCGCGGCATGTGGGATCTTCCTGGACCAGGGTTTGAACCCGTGTCCCCTGCATTGGCAGGCAGATTCTTAACCACTGCGCCACCAGGGAAGCCCGTCTCATAGTATTGAATAATTGGCAGGATCTGAGTATTTGCTGCTTTATTTAGATGGAGCAAATCCCACTACTCCCTACTGAGACCAAGGTAATAGTCACTATTTAACCTGTGCTAGTTTTGTGTATTGTTTTGTTTGTTGTTTGTTTAATAGTAGCATTAGAGGAAACTAAAATACTTCTTACATTAGCATCTCTTTGAAAAGTTGGAAAACAAAAGGTAAGATAAGATTATGATTAAGAAAACAAAAATATTTCATAAAGCCAGTAAATATTATTCTTTTATATTTAGTAATCAATTAGTGCTTGTCAATGAAATGAGTGAAGAGAAATAAGTGTTAGTATACAGGCAACTAAATATACTTGACACTCACCCTTATCAGGCAATTTCCATATGTTATTACATTAAAAACTCACCAAATCTCCTGAGGTAGGTGGTGTTAACCTCCATGTAAGAGATAAAGCAGTTGCAGCTCCAAGAGGGTGGGTAAATTGCCCACAATCACATGGGCACGTAGCTATTTGGTAGTGTGGCCAGGATTCAATTCTGACTGACTTGGCTAAACCGTTTAAGCCTTTGCCACACAACATACTACCTTTGTTAGTTCACAGATTGGTTAATGATCTAATTAACTGTTAATGCAGAGCACAGGTATTGTTACTAATGATCATAGATCAGTGACACGTGGGCTCACACTGGCTAACAAGAGCCTCTCGTGTACATCCTTTCCCAGCCCCTCTTTGGATGTTGTCACCTTGGTTGCTTGAAACCAGCCAGGAGAGGGGTATTTATGGCACAGAACTGGCAAATGCTAAAAATCGGGGCTGGTTTTCTTTCTTTGACAGCCAGTCATTAAACATTTACCAGAATATTCTTTTTAATGAGTGATCTGGTCCTTCAAGGTTTGACCCCCAAAAGTTTAATTCTTTGTTTATGGGAAAGCCTCCCCCTAATATTAAGAACCTAAAAAACTGAACAGCATAATGGTTAAGAGAATGGATTTTCTGGTTGATCACTTCTTGCTTTAAATGCCTGTCCTGCTACTAGTTACATAACCTTGGGCAAGTTATTTCATGTCTCTAGGCTTCAGCTTCCTCACCTATACTTCATAGATATGTTAATTATCTTAGGTAAGGTATATGTGGTCCAGGTACAGAGAACAGAGACAGGTACCTTGCTCTCAACCTCCAAAATGCAGGTCAGGGATTGCTGGGTAGGAAATATCTTAATCACTGAGATTATAATAAAACCGTCAAAAGTAGAAAACATCCACATAAATTATGAAACACAATTTATAGTTTTTTTCTGTATTGGTGAAAACACTATCCAATTTTAGTCAAGACCCCTGTCTCCCTCAAGTATTTTAGTTATGCTCTGCTTGAAATACTTAGCTCAATGTACTGTTTAGAGGATGAAATGAAATTACATCTGTAAGGTACCTAGCACTGTGCTTGGCACACATTAAAGTGTAATAAATATAGCTACGTTTATTAGCCCTGTGGGGAGCACACCTTCTTCTACTGTTACAAATAAATCAAATCTCTCGAATCAAGGAGCTGCAGAAAAGGTATGTTGGGCCCCATTAGAAATGAAGCCTTGTTGACGAGTTTTCTCACTGATGCTCACAGCACTCACTGATAACCAAGCAGAGCAAGCTTTGTCCCCATGGAACTGACATTCTACATTATACCAAAGTTCAAACTTCTGGAGCCCTGTGACCATGCTTTATACACGTTTGTACTCTGCTAAGAATCCAGAACCTTGTCGTATCTATTAGCTAACAACTGTTGAATAAGTAATAAAGTTAAATAAGGGACACTGGTCCTTGTTTCAAGGACTTCCGGGCTGTTGGTGTTACCATAAATGAGATACGAAGGCTTTGGGAATTTGAGTAAGAGTTTGGCCTGAACAGAAGGCAGGAGAAACTTCTGAAGAAAGGATTGGAAGAGAGGGGAGATGTTACCAGAGGGAAACACCCATGAAGGAAGACCAAGTGGTTTAAAGTGTCATCCAGGGACATTTCCTGCAGGACGTGCAGTGATCAACATCTCTTTCCCCACACAAAGCTTCCTTGATATCTTTATTATTTAGCAAAGCTTTCAAGGTCGGATATTTGGGATTTGGGGGTTTGGCTATCAAAAGCTAAGACTAGCCTGACCATGAGCACGAGCAGGGCAGAGGCTGCAAAGGTACACATGTTACCGCTAGCAACCAAAACCTTTTGGCTTTGCTGTAATTGTTGCATTATGTACGGCATGAAGTAGCTATTTCTAAGCATGCACTGGGCTGGGTGGCCACTGCCCTATTTACTGAGGTACACAGTGTGTCAAGAACCCTGCTAACTGCTGGAAGTAGAGATGCTGATAATTGCCACCCAATATGCATTCTCTACTTCTTCCATACAAACAGAACTCAATTTTTATTTAGAGTGACAGTATAATCAACCTTCTACTACTTTTTCCAGCCTTCTTTTCCACAAGGTGTGGGCATAAGACTACATTATAGCCCGTAAGACATATACAGCGGTGTGGTATGGGACATCCACAAAAGTTACTTAGGGGGGAGTTGACTCAGCTCCACAGCCTCTCTGTCCTTCCTTCTACTTGTGTATTGTCTGTATTAAAGATAAAGATGACTTAACCCTTGAAGTCATCTTTGTTCATGAAGCAAACTTGAAAATAGAAGCCCTGTAGTGAAGATATTTGAGCAGAAAACTAGGAGGTGGCTGAGTCATTCGTGAAATCACCAGATGAGACTGGATTAGCTTCCTTTTACGTGTTTTTATCTCATTGTTAGTTTTTTCTTTCATGCAGACAAACTAATCCTAACTTATTTTATCATAAAACCCCATGAGAAAGTGCCAAACATGCTTGTTATTATTTTTAAAATAAGGAATCTTGCTTACAAACAATTCCCACAGAGATTTGTGGACATCCATGTCATGGACACAAGTACTTTCACATTTTTTATTCCTGTTGATTTCATTCATGTAGATAGTTCATTCTTTATTTATTTAAGTCAATTTTTCAACTTCACCCAGTGATTATCTGGAGTATATTAAAAAAGGAAAGAAAATGCAGCCACTGGTAAACATTTAGTTCTGTTTTAGGACGAATCATTTTTTCTAAGATGTAAGTAGTCACTGAAATATACAATACTTTTATATCATCAGCAACAAAATAGTAAGGCCAGTCCCATCTATTATTTTAACATCAGTATATTTAATGTATATAGTTTGAAAAGAGCTGTCTACCTAGCTTTCATTCCTTCCTTCTTTACTGGCATCCCAATTTTAAGGGCAGCAACAAAGGGCTAAGCTTAAACAGACAACCAAAACCCCCGCTTTAGCTTGTCCCTCTCTCAAACAGTGATGGCCAAGTGAGCAATTCTGACCAACTAGATCTAAGTCCAAGTAATTAACAGATCTTCCTTAAAAGCCTCTTTAAAGGGAATAGTCTCAATGGATTCACACCCTTTTACCCTTTGCCATCACCTTCCCTCGTGCCTGCTGCCAGAATGAGAGCTGGTGCTGCAATAGTCCTCTTAAAACTATTCATGAAAAGCCAAGAGAGACACAGAAACCTGGTGTGGAGACCTTTTAGCAGCAGGACCAATGTCTGCAAGCACCTGGCTTCAGACTTCTTGTGTGAGTGGACTGTAAATTCCCAATTTGTTTAAATGACAGGAAGCCAGGCAAACAAATTCAACCCCTAATAGTTACAGGGCTCAGGGAAAAATAAATAAAAAGGGAGCGAATTATGTGTATTGGAGGAGGTGGAGTATAAGAGATGATGATTTTTCAAAACTGTTTTCAGGTCTGCTTTCTGTCCTTTTAGTAAATGGTTGGCAAGATTTCCTTTTCCCATTATCTCTTCAATCATGAGACAGGCAGTAGTCATTTCCTTCTTGTCTTTTTCTCCCATTCTTTAATAAAGATGTTCTTCCCTCAAGGAACTATTTCTGAGCCCCTTACTTGTGGATAATTGAGAGACAGTGTCTCCTCGTTCTTTCTTTTTCACTTCCTTTCCCTGATTTCCAGTTCTTTTTCTTCAATATCCCATCACTTTCCTTCTTGTTCTACCTTTCTCCTTTGTCTTTTTTCTCTTATCATTTCTTCCTCACCTCCATTTCTTTTCTTCTTTAATCTATTTTTCCATTTTAGGCATTTTAAAATATACAACTATGAAAAATCAGTTAATATTTGATTCTCTCTCTCTCTCTCACCATCCCAAATGCCTGAGATACTGAAATTTTGGAAAATAAAAAGAGGAGATAATTTAGCAGGCAAACACAATGACTAACAGTGTCAGTGAACTAGCTACACACACACATACACACACACACGTGTGTTATACACACACTTGGTCAGTGTTCTTTGGAGAGAGCTTTTGTTATAAAATGATAACACATATTACTGGCAAAAAAAAAAAAAGAAAAAGAACAGTCCTCTTGGTACATCTTTGATCCTAGCAATTTTCATAGCATGACATACCACTTGCTGTCGTAAAATGTCAACGTGTATGCATATACAAGAACATTTAAAATTTTATTCCATACCAGATTCAAAGCAATTTCCCCCCTTTCTTATACTTACATTAAACATGATGTGAGATCTTAAAAGTGCTTACTCACTTTAAAATTCTTTCTCTAATTCTTCAGTGAACCTGATACTGGAACTTTCCCTCACACCTTCCACCCGTAGCTCTCTCTCAATTTGAAAGTAAAGTAAATGAAAATCGGAATAGCCATTAACCAGCGTTACAATGATTTGTATAATAAATCGATCTTGCCACAGAATAGTCTCTTTAGGGAAATCTGGTGGGGAAATAACAGTGCCTGCAAATTATTTTATTACTTGTTTATAACTTCAAAATCCTTTACCAGGTTTTAAAGATAATTCATGGCTTATTATGTTAGGGTCATTTCATGACAGCAAATGCGGTCTTTCTGACAGAAAAATGCCACACAGTAACTAAATGAATATAAAAAGTGTCTCCACAGAAAGAAATGAAGCTCAGTTCCGAAAGCCTTGCATTCTGAAGGGAAAATGGGCAAGAAGGTAAATTGAACTGACAAGGTGATGTAAGCCGTAGGTGAAAGACTGTTATTTCATTAACTGAGCAAACGGTTTTGGTTCCTCACAGTATGTGATGTAGTTTAGCTGGGTAAGGTGCTTGGCCTCTTTCTTTCAAAAGCTGTTTTCCAACAGATTTTTGGAAATAGCTTAGCACCACCAAGCTATCCCACTGTGAAACCAGGGACCAGACAAAGGCATGTGATGAAAATGCCAAGAATGGACATGAAGAAGCTTTGTTGCTTCAGTTAAATATGGAAAGAAAAGAAGACTAAAACAGCAATGATCCCCCAATCCTGTCTGTGTGTGGGAGCCCGGCACTCTCCTCTGAGCACACTTCTGAGGGAGACCCCCATTCCCTGGAGGTCTCTTTGTCAGCTTCCTTCCTTTAATCACCACCCAAATCCCTCCCTTAAAAAGGCACACAGAAAGGGACCACGCCACCATGCACATTCTCATTGTCAAGAGAAAGCATGGAATTCTATTTTTTTTCTATTATGGTTTATCATAGGATATTGAATGTAGTTCTCTGTGCTATACAGTAGGACCTTGTTTATCCATTCTATATAAAAAACCTTACATCGGCTAACCCCAGCCTCCCACTCCATCCCTCCCCCAACCCTCTCCCCCTGGCAACCACCAATCTGTTCTCTATGCCCATGATTCTGTTTCTGTTTCATAGATAGGCATGGAATTCTAAAGGCTTTCTTTCAGCCGAGGCACATACAGGATGTGGGCTCCAAGAGAAATCACAGCGAACACTGGTTGATCAATCCTTTTGTGCCAAGTTCCCTGAAGCCCTCCATACCCATCGTCCCTTTTATCCTCCCAACAACATGAGTCTCCTCATTTTACAGGTTGAGTAAAGCAAGGCACAGAAATTAAGCGACTCAGGGTCGCAGAACAGGTGGCAGAGCTCTCAGAATGTGAAGCCATATGACTCCAGAACTTTTCTTCTGAACAGTTACCAACACCGCTTTAAGGAAAAACAAAACAAAAAAACAAAAACAGTCTTAACCCTGGCTTCCAAAATGCTGACCTGGAAATTCAGCCTGCTACACGCCCATTTGTTCAGCTCCTCCCCTTCGGTGGCTTTAACACCAGCTGAACACTGCAAGGCTGGGTGCTCTCTTAAATGAGAGATACTGAAAGGGCACGCAGATTTCTAAGCAGCCTGAAAGGCCTGAGGTTTCTGCCTGGTATTTTTAGAAGTGCATTCCTTAGAAAGCTGAGCCTTTCCCAGCCCTACAGGACAATTAGAACTTGTCAATTGAAGACATGGTGCGTTATCCCCCCTACTTGAACTCTGTCACATTTGCATTTCCTTATCGCAGTGCACAGGCGGCCTCTCACCGCTGTGGCCTCTCCCGTTGCGGAGCACAGGCTCCGGACGCGCGGGCTCAGCGGCCATGGCTCAAGGGCCCAGCCGCTCCGCGGCATGTGGGATCTTCCCGGACCGGGGCACGAACCCGTGTCCCCTGCATCGGCAGGCGGACTCTCAACCACTGCGCCACCAGGGAAGCCCCTGATCTGATTATTAAATAGGCACTTCACTCTGCTGCCCCAGCCCATTAAGGTGCTCTAATCCCTCCCAACCAATTCAGCTGCGTCACTTTTGGGGGTGACTGGGGTGATGCCCAGTCACGCCAGGTCATTACGTTCTCTGCTTTCTGCACTGTACTTCTTCCCTGTCACCCACATAAGCTTCTACTATGTTCTTCGTTTTCTTCCCTTGAAATCTTGTTTCAGGATACTTTTTCCACCTGAGACCCAAAGGCAGTCTGAATCTGCAGCCCTGTACCCTCCCATACCCTCCAGGCATTCAGGTCCATGGAGTAAAACTAAAACTTGCCAAAATAAAACTATCTGACATTCGTAGCCTCTAGCGGCCTCTCTGGACTTGGTAGGGGCTTCCAAAATCACTCTGGAGATGGGAAGGAGGATGCAAGAGCAAAATTAATCATAAAATCACTGTTTCCTCTCCCACTGGTTGTGTCATCGAATTTAGGAAGTGCTACAACAATCCATCCAATCAGGCCATAGAGATTGCTAGTAGTTTCTAACATACTAGAAAGAAGGGACCCCACTTAATTAACTTGATATTTCCAGGTTACTTATTTTAACTAAACAGGCTGCTAAATTCAGTCAATTAACAGGGTAACTCAGTCAAATAACTCACTGGCCTATTGCTTTTAGCTAATTGGTCTGTTATTAAGGAATTGTGAAAACTATTTTTGCACATTAGTTGGCGGAACCCGGGGACCAGGCCCGATGCCTCCATTTCAGATTGTATCCAAGGGAAACAGCCCACATTTTACCCCAATAATAAGCTGTGAGCTTAATTAAGGAGTATGTTGTTATGATACCAAAAAACCCAAAATGGAGCTGAAGCTTTCCTGATGGCCTGATGAAACTCGAGAAGGATCCAGGAGAAAGGAACCAACTGTTTCCCCAGAAGCACTCAGGTTAGTCGCAGAAGTTCCCTCAACGTGTTGCTCTCTTGTGTTGAGTACCAAATTGATGGGAGAGACATTTTATTTGATATCGCCTTTGGCTTGGTATTTCCACATATTTTTCATATATGTGGAATTTAAATTGGTCACTGCATTTGAGGCTGAAAACCAGCACAGTTAGCAGGGTTAGCTAGTGGTTATCGATAATCAGTGCGTTGGTGGCATTGCTAAGCTGAGTCAACACTGGAAGGTGACCAGCAATGGCGATGTTAAAGTACAAAGGTTATTATCGAAAGAGAAGAGGTTTTAGTCCCTGGATAATCCCATCTATATGCCAGGGTTTCACAGCGGGGTAGTGAGGACCAGCCCCATGTCCTAAGGTATACCTTAGGTCCTAAGAATACCCTAAGGTATTCTTTTTTAAAACATTGTAAAAAGACAGGGAAGTATATATTATTTTCTTATTCCAAGGAAATGAATATGAATATGAAGGAAAGTGTGTAGGAACTGGAATCATTTTAAAGAAAGAGCTATCCAACTGAGAGGCTGGGATAATATGGAGTGAATATCTGTTTTGTGTCTGTGAATTCACGTACTCAAAAGAACCCAGAAGCCATGCAATTTGCTTCCATGAAATGCTGCAAGATGCATTTATACTTGGAAAATGAAATGTCCTATCTTCAGAAAAACCTGTGTGCTAAGATTCTGAATACAAGCCTGTGAGAATGTGTCACATTAAGACACCCGTCTCTAAATGCTCTTAAAAGTTGATAAGCCTGAATCTGAAGATTTGGTCTTGTACAAAATAGGAAATGCCATATTTCTCACAAAGCCCCATAATATAGAATGTAGACTAAAACAGGAAGGGCTCAAGTTACACTGCTGAGAGGAAATTCCTAGCTTATGTAGAAAGGGTTCTGCTGCCCATGTAGCGGCAATAAGGAGCCTGTTTTGTTGTATTGTCTGTACTTACTTTTAAAATACCTCAGTGCAGACAACATATGTGTGTGTGTTATTTTTAATCTATAACTTAGGGGCACTGAGTGAACATTTAAAGTGCCTTGACTGGGAATACACCAGCCTATAACTCTGTATTCTCCTGTCCAGAGGCTTTAGCTGTCTTTATCTCCGATCACCATCAGGGCCCTTCAAAGTTAACATACTGGGTGATACATTTCATCAGTGAACTGAGTGGCATTTAATATGAGTGCGGAGGAGAGTTATTGCTCATGGCAGCAGGGCCCACTCCAGGACCTTTGTGAGAACAGAGAGTAAGAGACAGCAAACCCAGTCCTACAGAATGTTGTCTTAGGCTTAGGATTCTGTAATGAGACCTGTATTTTATCACTATATTAGCATTCTCCAGAGAGACAGAACCAATAGGAGATTATGTTGTTATAAGGAACAGGCGAAAGCAATTACAGAGATTGACAAGATCCAAGATCTGCAGGAGGCAAGCTGGACGTAGGAGAGCTGATGGTGAAAACTCCAGTTTGAAGGCAGGCAGGTCTGAGACCCAGGAAGAGCTGATGTTTCAGTCTGAGTCCAAAGTCAAGATAAAACCCATGTCTCAGCTCACAGGCATTTAGGCAGAAGGAATTCCCCTCTTCTTTGGGGGAACTTCAGCTGTTTCGTTCTATCAGGCCTTCAACTGATTGGCTGAGGCCCACCCACATTAGGGAGAGCAATCTGCTTTACTCAGTCTACTGACTTAAGTGTTAAACACATCCAAAAACACCCTCACAGAGACACTCAGAATAATGTTTGACCAAGTATCTGGGCACCCCATGGCCCAGTCAAATTGACATACGAAATTAACCATCATAATCGCCTATCAGAGAATTTGACATCTGCCCCAACTATAACATTGTCAGTGCTGCCTCTAGAATGATGTCACATCTGCCTTTATCATCACATACGGTGATGTTGGAACAGTGAAATGGACAGAGACCTGGGACCACATCAATATTACCAAACATGTTCCATGATTATTTTTGTGCACGCTTGCTAACAAATCCTGATATGCATAACAGAATCTGTTTTCACTGTAACCTACTACCTCATAGTGAGTCTGTAAGGGAAATACCTATAGCTCTCAACCACCTCCAAGGTACTGGAGACTTCCCAGTATCAACCAAAAGAGTCTCACAATTTTGAAACATCATATTACATTGGCTTAGAGTGCAGTGCCTTTTCTATAAAGTCTCTGGGCAGAAAATGACTTTCTCCACTGAAGAGGTTTTGAAATGCCCCTCCCATCTCAACAGCACCCAGGATAATACTGACTTCACAGAGAGGACACAGATGACAGAGAGCACAGCCACAGTCCTCAGAGAGAGGGGAGGAGCTTGCAAGAGCCCACAGCTATTTTTTTTTTTTTTTTTTTTTTTTTTTTTTTTTTGCGGTACGCGGGCCTCTGACTGTTGTGACCCCTCCCATTGCGGAGCACAGGCTCCGGACAGCCGTTCTGCGCGGCATGTGGGATCTTCCCGGACTGGGGCATGAACCCGTGTCCCCTGCATCGGCAGGCGGACTCTCAACCACTGCGCCACCAGGGAAGCCCCCCCACAGCTATTTTTGATAATATGAAAAATTGGAAGCTAGCATTGAGCAGAACTCACGGGAGTAAAATACAGCTTCTATGGAAATCAACTGCTAAAGGCTGTCCCATGAGCAAAAGTGAAAACAAAAGAAGGCATTAGAACCTAAAGAAAGAAGCAGACTTCTCTTTTTGAGCATAGCCAAAAAGAGAACACAGAGAAGAGCAGAACTAGACCCTTATTACACGGTTAGAAATTATCTGCTCCTTGGTAATAAGAACAGCAAATAAACACCAAAAGCCATTGAATTACTTTAGAGTTCATTATATGTGAGCACATGAAATGTTATGTAGTTCTTATGGTCCTTTTTTGTCCTCTCATACACTACCAAATTAAAGAGCCCTCCCTGTTGCGATACAGGATTGAATGGAAACCATCTTATAAAATTAGAGTCAAAATTCTGGTGCCCTGAGTGGATGGAACAGGTAAGCAGTTGTGTGTATAGAACACAGTCCTAATAAGGCTTCTGTCCCATACACTCCACACAAATGAATAATATATAGCCCAAGACACAATCAATAACTATTCCAAAAGTATATATTTTATCCAAGACTGTACTTTTTAACACTATGGAAACAGATTTACATTCCAAAATACTTTCTATTTACCATTGAATGTGAAGTCTCCTTGCTTTAGCTGATGACATCTCAGCAGGACTGGGAAGGGAAGAAAACTGTAGAATTACTTTAGATGGTGCTCTCTCAACTGACTTTGTAATGCAGTATGTTTTAATACTTAGGATATGTGCTTTTGGAAGATACAGGAACTCTTATCAGCCTTGCAATGCTTACTCTAGTAAATCACTACATCAGTGTCTAACACTGTGTGTATTCAAATGGAGAATACTAGGTAGGTTCCTTCCTAGGATAGTCTTTTGTGTACCTGATGTCTCTTGTTCAATTTACATTCAGCCTTCTACTCATTTCTTCATATCTTATCTCTTCAGGACAGTGGGTTTATTTGGATTATTAATGTCTCTTTTTCAGGGATATTCTCCCCATGAGGTTATTTTTTATCCTGCTGTGAGCTTATAAAACTAATCTGAACATAGGGGCACCACTGACATTAAAAAAAAAATCAAAAAATCTGTTCAGAAGACATCTCCATGAGACTTGGCCAAAAAATAACAAATATAAAGGGTAATGAACACAACATTCTCTCCAATCAATTCAACCCTCCGGGCGGGTCCCTAGAATGACTATAGGATGAATCTTATAATAGGATCAAAAATAAGATTCATCCTATAGGATGAATCCTATTTTTGCTTCACGGAAAAACCAAAGCAGATTTGATTTTAGGTATCATTTATTCAAAAGGTAGAGATACTGAAATTGAATAGGTTTGTATGTGTGGAATTCACTTCGGATTCTGATAATGTGATAACGTGCATGTCTCTGTATACTGAGTTGAGATGGCGAACACACAATGGATTCTTTGTACTATGACTATATTTTGTACCTGGAGTTTTACTTCCTGGGGATGATAAGCTTTTCCATTACATGTAAGATTATATGTAAGAATTAGTAAGGAGAAAAAGATAGCTGAGCATTTTGACAGTACTAGAAGGGGAAATTTAACTAAGGAATAGGAGGGAAAAAAAAACACCTTTATGAACAAAATTGGTAGAAAATTTCTCTTCCCTCATGAATTGCTTCAATTCTGCCATTTCTTACAATTTAAGGCTCTGGACGGTAGCTTCTCCCCATTCTGGAACATATTTGTCACTAATTGAGGTCAAAAGGGGGGGAAAGAGGGAGAAGAAATTAAATGCACAAAACTATATTTACTCTCTTTATGCTAACCACTAAAATCACTGGGCAAAAAAACGCTGCTCAATGTTAATTTCAAAATGCCTCTGTAATAAGTCCTAAGTCATTTCTCACACTTTCATCCCATTTTGTATCCAATTTGTCCCCCATTCCAGTTTTTTCTTCTTTTGTCTTTCAGATTTTCATGTTTTTCTCTGTAGGACTTAGGACTGCTCTCTTGTGAGAATAACAATAATAAATTCCAGTCTGACTCTCTCAATCTCCACACTTTTTACCTATATATTTGCAAACTATAGACTTAAGTTTAGCTAAGATAGTGTGACTATTGTCAACGAGAATATCAAGTACAAATTACTCTATATTTAAAATGCATCTCTGTGAGAATAGCTGCATCTTGCTTTTTATCTAGTCTGATTTCTGCCTTTTTTTAAAAGTTCTTTCACTTTTTAAAATTTTATTTTTTAACATCTTTATTGGACTATAATTGCTTTACATTATTGTGTTAGTTTCTGCTGTATAACAAAGTGAATCAGCTATACGTATACACATATCCCCATATCTCCTCCCTCTTGCGTCTCCCTCCCACGCTTCCTATCCCACCTTCTAGGTGATGACAAAGCACCGAGCTGATACCCACCTATATATTAATATGCATGTGTTAAATCTGCCATTTAATATTTTTCTATTTGGATCATCAGTTTGTCACTCTGTTCCTTCTTTCCTTTCCAGTTTTAGGTTAAACAAATATACTTTTAGTATTCCATTTTGAGTCATCTTTCGGCTTTTTTGCTGTACTTCCTTGCATTGCTTTTTTTAGTGGTTGCTCTAGGGGTTACAGTATAAATCATTAAATTATCACAATCTACTTAAAATATACATTTTGTGTAAAGTATAAGAACCTTGTAACAATATTTTCATTTAACACCCTGCCTTTTGTGCTATCATATATTCATATCCATATATATTAACATATACAGTGTTAAATTTTTGTTTTAAATATATGGGGTTTTTTTAACTAAGAGAAGAAATTGGTATTTTATATATATAGTATTCTGTATTTAGCGTTGCCCATGATATTTTTTCTGGAGATTCAGGTTATCATCTGGTATCATTTTCCTTTAGACTGAAGGATTTTTTTCTAGCATTTCTTACAACACAAGGTGCTTGAGATGAATTCTCTACTTTTTTTTTTTTAATCTAAAAATATTTTTATTTTGCCCTCTGGTTTGAAGGATAGTTTTTCTAGATAAAGAATTTTTTTTTCTTTCAGCAATTTAAAGATGCCCTTCCATTTTCTGCTGACCTTTTTCTGACAAGAAGTTGGCTATTATGGTTATTATTTTTTATGTAATGTATCACTTTTTCTCTTACTTCTCGAAAGAATTTCTTGTTAATCCCTAGATTTCAGCAGGTTGGTTATGTTTGTGCCTGGGTATAGCTTTCATTATATTCATCTTGCTTGGATTTCTCTAATGACCCTTTAAGCTACACATCTCTGTAACTGATGATTGTCGATTGGGTCCCCTTGCAAAGAGAGACAGCCTCCATCTGCAGGCATTCCCTTGGGTTTTGGACTTGCCACTTCTTCCCACGGCTACCAGGAACATTCTTAAGGAAAAGCAGCTATTGGCTTGCTATCGGGTTCTTGCTGATACTGAACGTTGGCCCTATGGCGGCTTTAATGACTCTCCAGCCCGATAGTCCCATTTTGGCATGGGTCAGTTTAGACTCTTTAATGACTCTCCAGCCCGATAGTCCCATCTTGGCATGGGTCGGTTTAGACTCAATGGCTAACAGGTTGTGAAAGGGCCCATCAAGTCTCACTTGCCAAATGGAATCGGTAAGCCTGTCCCAGGCAGCAACTTGGCCTTATATTAACCTGACAATTATGCCTTTGGGGGAATCTTTATACTTTACTCCACTGTCTGAAGTTGCTTCAGCAACTCCACTGTCTGAAGCAACCATCACAGCAAACACACACAGCCCAGGCAGTGTATTGAGAGCATAACTGGTGCAGTTGTCCTCTCAATACACTGCCTGGGCTGTGCGTCTTTGGTGTGATGGCACGCCTAAGCTGAAACCCAATGGTGCTGTTCAACCTCAGCACCAGCTATGAAGAACCAAAATGGATGCGATCGCTCTCTTTGGCGGGTAATACTTGCCTTGGTGAACCTTCTTATTTTTTACTGGCTATTGGGCTCTTGCCAATGGCCTAGCTGTTTGGTCTACCACTTTTACATTACATACTGGTAGACTAAAGTAAACTCTCTTTGGGGCCACAAACTGTGAAAACAAATCATGGCTATTAATGGAGCCATCTTGGTTACTCACGTAGATGACCATGGTCAGGGTCCATTCTTTGATAAGACTGACGGCTAGAGCCTGTGCTATTCAGATTGCCATCACTGCTGCCTGAATTCAGCATCATACCAGATAGGGCAACAAGCCACCATCACAGGCTGGACACAATTTCAAGGACTCCATTTTTTATGTACCACGTTTTTTATATATAAATTTATTTATTTTTGGCTGCGTTGGGTCTTCGTTGCTGTGCACAGGCTTTCTCTAGTCACGGCGAGTGGGGGCTACTCTTCGTTGCAGTGTGTGGGCTTCTCATTGCAGTGGTTTCTCTCGTTGCGGAGCATGGGCTCTAGGCATGTGGGCTTCAGTAGTTGTGGCACACGGGCTCAGTAGTTGTGGCTCGCGGGCCCTAGAGTGCAGGCTCAGTAGTTGTGGCACACGGGCTTAGTTGTCCCACAGCATGTGGGATCTCCCCAGACCAGGGCTCGAACCCACGACTCCTGCATTGGCAGGTGGATTCTTAACCACTGTGCCACAAGGGAAGTCCCATGTACCATTTCTGTTACCACCACTTGCCAGATTTGTTACTCATGACAAAAGTTGACCCATTTGTCTTGTAGCGTGGGAAACCACACTGGACAAGGCATAGCTCTTACCCACTCATATAGCTTGACTAGATCAAAGCTTTGACTCCTTCTGAAGGCTAACAGTGGTGTTTCAGTACTCTTTACACTTTTTGTCATGATGTTCCTGTATGATCAGCTGTATCTGGCCACAGTTGTGTCCTTTGAAACTAATCCTTGTCATGTATTTGGGCTTCCAAATTATTTGAAGTCTAGTAAGTTTTTTATCACAAAAAAATCACTTAATGAGTTGATTATCAAGATATTTGATGAAATTTCAATGTTTCCTTCCATCCACATATATCTGATATTGTGCATTGTGAAATCATTCCCTGAAATTGTTTGTCAGTTTTTAATTCTACCTTTCTCATTTCTTCCTGCTCCAACCTACCTTAGAGTAAGGCAGTTTGGACACTGAATGCAACTATCCCCAGAAAAGTGTCATCTCCTTTCAGCTGTTTCTTGGGTAATGATCAAAATCAATGGGGTAGAAGGTTATACAAACCTATTTTAAAAATTCAGGATTCCTCCCTTACCATTCCTGGGCATGAAGCTTTTCACCTTCCCCTAAGGGAAACCCCAGGCCAGCTTGGTTGGTATACTCTTTGGATGGCAGCCAAAAGGGGACATAAAGGACATAAACTTAATTCTGGTTCAACCACTTGAGTTCTCTTGTTGGATTGACATTGTCCTTTATCAGGATAATGGTTGACTACATTGCTCACTGAGTCCCCCTGCAGTGGCCCATCCAGGCCAAACTGGGGAACATAATAGGTTTCTGTAATTTTGTAAAAATGCCCTTTTTTCTCATACATGGCCTTTCTGAATGAGAAGTCTAGCTGTGAGTAGGGGATGATTGTAAAAAAAAAAAAAAAAAAGTGAAGTTACTGATAATGAAATGGGGCACACTGATTTTGCGGCAGTGAAGAGAGAACAACATCCTGGCACCAGAGCGAGAAACGGCTCAGACACCAGAAGGGAGGAATGTTAACAATCTTTGTTTTTCAGAACTACCTCTAGAGCCTTTTCACAAAGGAAAATTTCCTGATTTTGTCCTCCAAAAATGCTGTAAGAGCTTTAAATTGAACTGACCACTTGAGGTACCATCCTCCGTCCCCCACCAGGTATCTGTGACCATGATTTGATCACCATCTTTCTTAACCTCACAGAGAAGTCTATTGGAAAAAGCATCTCCTATATCTCCCATTTAGTACATCTGTCAACACATCTGGATCTTTTTCCCACCTCCATTCTTAAAGCCCTTCCTCAGTCCCATGAGGTTAATTCCTCCCAACTGGTAGCACAGACAAACGGGACAGGCTTCCCTCAAGCAGTTTCTCCAAATATAATTGAGACAAGTTCTCATCTAACTGAGCTGGGGATCCTAAGATCTATCGACTAAACAAATGACCATGTTGGATGCCCTGTTAACCTGTGACCCTGACCAATGGAGGTTTTACTTTGGGGTCACCAACGATTGTAAATAGCACTTTATTCCCAAGGGTACCATGTCCATTTGCTTCTTGTAAGTCAGGCTTTAACTTGACTTCCTCCTGAAAGCACGATGACTTGACCTCAGAAGACCTTCAAGCATTTAAGAAAACACTATCAGTAGACCATATAACCCTCAGATGACTGTGGAAATCTCCCCCAAATCTGGTCACCCTTACTTAGGAGATTTCTTGAGAGATAAATGGCTCATTATTTATACACACCCTGTGGGCAGTTATTCTTATAATGGGAGATATACAGTTAGGAAAGCTTGTATGAAATTGGCCCTTAACTTGGCTGACATGATCAATCATACCATCTCAGCTCTAAAATCCATTCAGGTAAGCAACAACTCAATGGCCAGAGCTGTGATATGGGATAGAATTGCCATAGACTTCCTCTTTGTGGGACAAGATGAAACTTGAAATCACTGATGCCCCTTATTGCACCTGGATTACGATTTTGGACCAAGTAGAAAGGTCAGTGCATATTTTTAAGAAAGTCACTTGTATTTCTGTCATAGACCCTGAAGATTAACGGAATTCATTCGGCTGGCTGAGTCCAGCTGTGGGGAATGGTCAATATTGCAGACTGGCTGCCTCCTGCTAGCTGGAGTCCTGCTGATGCATTCCTTTTCTTTTCTTTTATTGAAGTATAGTTGACTTACAACATTACATTAATTTCAGATGTACAACATAGTGATATTTTTATATATTACACACCATACAAAGCTATTATAATATTATTGACTATTTTCCCAGAGCTGTACATTACATCCCTGTGACTTATTTTATAATTTTATAACTGGTAGTTTGTACCTCCTAATCCTCTTGACCTATTTCACCCAACTCTCCACCTCCTTCATTCAGTGTGATAACATTTAAAGTGCTGAAAGGAAAAAAAGCTACAATCTAGGATACTCAGCCTGGTCAGGTTATCATTCAGAATTGGAGAGAGAGAATTCCAGGACAAGCAAAACCTAAAGGAGTTCATCACCACTAAACCAGCCATACAAGAAATATTAAAAGGGCTTCTTTAAGCAAAAAAAGGCCATAACTAGAAATAAGAAAATATATTTAAAAAAAATCTTACTACTAAAGGCAAATATATGGTAAGCATAGTGGATCGACCACTTAAAAAGCTATTATGAAGGTTAAAAGACAAAAAAACGTAAAATCAACTGTAACTACAGTAAATAGCTAAGGCATATAAAGCAAATCAATGGACTTGGTCCCATCCTACATTGTTCAGATCAATAAGCATGAAAAACAGTGGCGTACTCATGGGGAGATTCGCCAGAAGACAAGATGGGTACCAATGAGGAGCAGATACTGTTGGGAAAGAATTCTCCAGGGACCTCTCCTATTTTTGCATGTCTTATAAAAGGAGGAATTTACAGTCATTTATTCTGATCCTTTTAAAGATGTTTGTAGAGAGAACAGCATTGAAAATACAGTGTTCCCCTCCACACACCAGAGCTAAGAGAAAACATGTTTACTCTCAAATATAATGACAGTAACATTTCCCACTGGAGCAAAGGACAGGCATGCTTAGTTCCTATTACAAAATATTAGGGTTCTAATCACAGTTTCTCTCCTGTAAAACACGTGCAAGTGCTTTCTGTTCCTCTTCACGTAACCACATAGGAACTGGGATTTGGACTCACAATGCAAAAAAAAACGGGAACTACTGTAGCTCTCACTATTACTATGAGTAATAAACAGTCCTTTTCTGAACCAGGAGTCTCTGTAATCTACCAGCATCCATAAAACTGTGGCAGGTTAACTTGCTAGTCTGCAAGAAGAGTAAAATCTCAGAACCTTCAGAATTCATGACAATAAGGCAAGGTGAAACGTTATACATAGGTAGCTAATCAAGTTTCTAATACAGTGAGTAACCTTAATACTGGAAGCTGTTAGAGATCATTCCCATGCATATCACAATGCTTAGCACACAGGAAAGCTTAATGTATACTGACAGAGCGATTGGTCAAATTTTTCAATAAACTATTACTGTGAAATAGTGGGGGGGGTTGGCCATAGCTACTATCATAATACCATAAAAGAGTGACTTCCAAGTGTAATTGGATGGGTCCCCCCCAAAAAATTAATAGCCAATTCTAGAATTTTTTTTTAATGCAACACATACCAATCAGAACAACAGTTCTCCTAAGCTGACTCAATTTTTTGCTTAATTTTCTATCCAGCAGATAATCAGCGATGAACTTGCTGAACAAGGCTAGTTTTCTCTATTTCCTACTAAAGTTTTTTTTTTTTTCCTAACTCTTACATGTTTTAGACTTCAGAAATTTTCCTCAGAATTGGGTTTCAATCGTTCTCCAAATATTTTGGTAGTATAACAATTCATGTCAGCTAAAGATAATATTTTGATAGCATGATAAAGGCCAGTGTTCAACCCTTTATATATCTTGAGATCATCACCAGACATGCGAGAGAATTCTTGTTTGTTTAGGATATACCTGACATACAGTGAAAGGATCCTGTATTCTACTGCTGAGGAAAAGCAAAGTATCAAATTACGGCCATAGCAGTATTTAAGTACTTATCTAATCCATAAGGTTTTTTTTTGGAAGAGAAGAAAGGGATGGAGCCTCTTTTAGATTATTATATTACTACACAACATATTCTCTACTTTTCCTGTGGGAAGACTAAATATCCCAAATTACAAACTTCGGTCTTATCCATAACTTGTTTTGCCCAATAAATGTGAGCAGAAGTGATGGGTATTATTGATGAATAGAAACTTTTGGAACTATCATGTCCTTCTGTCACTGTTCCCTTCTTCCTCTGCCATGAGATTGGAAATGTCCCAAATGGGGGTCATTCCTTCATCCTGTGTCCCAGAATGAAGAAAAGGAGTTAAATTTAACCCCAAATGAACATATAGCTTGAGCAAAAATGAAACTTCTGTTGAAGTCACTGAGATTTAGGGAGTTATTTGATACTTAGTCTAAGTTATCTGACATAGGGGCCGTAAGAAAGGTTATTTATCACCACAGAACGTAGATAAAATTATCAAAGAGCATTTTGTTATTTCTAAAGCACCCCAGATTCTGTATATTTGAAGAAGAATACAGCTTCTGGAAATAGAAAACTATTAGCTTTTCTTCTTATTTTCCATTTGCTGTTTTTAAGACTGTCTATTCCATACCTTTGTTGATGTCTCCTGATACTAATCATAAAATTCTCTCTATTCATTCTCATTCTCTCCCCTCCCCCTTCTTCAGCAAGGATTCATTCACTATCCTTTATGTTCAGCCATATGTCAGCATTTCTCTGTTCATTCCTTCTCATATCTTATAAGAAAAACTTATAAGTGTAACCATTTATGAAACAACCACTATGTGTGAGGTTCTGCCTTAATGTTTTCATTATCAATTTATTTCATAACAAATAATGTTATACATCATTTTTCTATTATATGTGACTCAAATGAGATCACCGTGGTTAAGGAAATTGAAGACAATTATATGCCTGCTAAAAGAGAATTAAGATTTGAATTCAGTTTGTCTACTCCTAAAGCCAATGATCCTTCTACTGTACCATTTTTATAAATGGTAGCATGAGAAAACTATATGTATTATTAAATCTAATTTCCTCATGAAGCCAGCAATGAAATATTAACAATGAGAAACTGATAAATTGCAATTAATATTTTTACTCCTAATATGTATATCTTTAAAGTTGTTTACTTTCTTGATTTAATGCTATAGAATTGTTGAATTTGACAGTATGTGGCAAATAATTAAGGTTCAAGAATTTCTTTGGACAAATCTAGGTAACTGAGATAAAATTAATTGCCTCATAATGTAACTTTTAAAAAATTAATTTCACATGACCTACCTAGTAATTATTTGAGAGCTAAACTGGGCTTACTCAATGTAAGCCTAGAACTGCTTTTTAATTTAATGGTATAAGACTCATAGAGAAACAATGTGAAAAATCTCATTGTTAGTTTTTTACTTAATTGATCTAGATGATTCTTCAAATAAATGTTTTAAGAAAACTTATCACCATTAAAACAACTGGAGAAAAATGACTTGCATGGAACTAGATAAATCCTGTCTGGCTTTTCCTGAGATACATGCAAGAAGGTAATTTCAACAAAAGAAATAACAAATGTTCTAAATTGGGAATAAAAGATGGAGAATAAAAGAAAACTGGACATTTGATGTAGTATGAATATCTTGGTGTGTCTTCCTAGCTCAAAACTATTTCCTCTTCTCTGAGAGTACTGGAGAGGGTGCTACTAGCCCAGGTCTGCTTAACATCACCCTCTCCTCTTGTCCACAGCCAGATATCCTGATCCAAGATGGGCCCATTAGCGTTTTCCTTCAGGGAATATGTAACTTGTAATAGAAGCATATAGAGATTGGGAGTTTGGAGCCGAGTCATACTGATGATGGCAAAACTCTCAGAATATTCACATATACTTATGTTGCTGAGTTGAGCAGAAATTCTTTAGTTTCTGCCAGTTCCAAGCTTATTTCAAATACATGATATATTCCTGTAACCTTGTTGTTGGTATCTCGGCTTTCTGGGGATTTTTTTTCTACCTTTGTTTCACTACTTTATTTAAATATTCCTTTTGCGTATACAGTAAGTCCCCTACATACGAACCTTCAAAGTTCCACACTTTCAAAGATGTGAACGTGCTTTCTGTCAACGTCAGGCGTGAGTGAAATTGCAGCTTGCCCTCTGTCTCCTATTACTAATGATCCTTAAGCTCTACCATCTCCCATCTCCTCTCCCTCCTCCAGTCAGTAACTCTTCTTGCCTGTTCACTCGATGCCAGCCCCTGTATGCCAGCTGTTGTACTGTACTACTGTACTTTAAGGTACTGCACTGTAAGATTTAAAATGTTTTATTTTTTGTTTTTTATGTATTATTTGTGTGACAAGTATTATAAACCTATTACAGTACAGTACTATATAGCTGATTGTGTTAGTTGGGTACCTAGGCTAATTTTGTTGGACTTACGAACACATTGGACTTACAAATGCTCTCTCGTTAACAGAACTTGTTTGTATGTAGGTACATGAAAAACCTCTATAGACTCTAATGCACACCTTTCATCATTGAGCCTGACGATGATTTTGAGCATGGTACTTCAACATAAATGCATCCTTGGGCTACCTCATCACATTTATAGTTATTTCATATACGTATAGAAAAATAATTATTTTGAAAATTTTGACCAGAAAGTATTTTACTTGTATATCTATAAGCATCTAGTTGACATCTGTAGCAAAAATTTACCTACAATAGCTAGAACATCATTTATATAAAAGTTGATGAAATTAAAGTGTTTAATGTTCTCTTCCCACTTCTGATCCTAATATGCACATGATATTTTCATGATCAAACTTAAAAATTTATGTTCTATACCATGACCATAATTTCTATAATCATTTAATTTTAATTCTATATTTTAAAAAATTCATTTTTTTAAAACCATGACTTCATCCATGGTGTCTTAGCTTCAATTTCTGATTTTAGATTTCATCTTTAATTTTCTTTTTCAAGAATTAAAAAGTAAAGTATTAAATTTCTTTTTGATTTTGATTCCATTTTTCATTATGATTTCAGTGTGCATTTTCCTGACAATAAAGTTGAACAATATGTGCCTATAAGCCATTCTTATATTTTGAAAAGTGCTGTTCAAGACTTTTATCATTTTAAATTTATTTTCTTCTTAGAATTGATTCATAATAGTTTTGATATGCTGGACAAAAGTCCTTTGTCATGATAGATATAAAAATATGCTATATTTATCTATGCTCATTTTTTTCTATATGGATAACCAGCTTTTCAAGTCACATTTGTCAGCCAGACCATACTTTTCTCATTGAGTTATCCCGGCATCATCAGCTACCTATTGAACTGTATATGTATTGGTCATTTCTGACTGTAATATTTGTCTACCCTTACACCAAGACCATACTTGATTTTATATCATAGCAGTTTAGTTCTCTGTTCAATTCTGCTTCTTCCACTTTTTTAAAGTTGTTTACAAAAGTAGTCTTCATTACATTTTTGTGCACTAACATCTGTCTGAGTCTGTTTCTCAGGAAACCTAACCTTAGAAAAATCCAAGTGTTACTCAGATCTTCTGTACACTTAATCATTTATTGGATTTTGCTATCAATTAGCAAGAAGTGTTAAAATATCCAAAGGTATTTGTGGACATGCTTATTTTCTTTTTAGTTCTAACTTTTATTTTTTTGGCTTTATATATTTTGAAATTCTATTAAATGCATACATGTTTATATAAAGGATTTTCCCTTTTATAGTTATAACGCTGCCTTATTTTTCCATGGTTATATCCCTTGTCTTGAAGTTTAGTTTGTATGATATTAATGCAGTCATACTGGCTGTATTATGCTTGATATTTGCATAATATATATATTTTTTTCTTTACTTTTAATGTCTTTATATTTAATGATACCTACAGTATCTATACTTATAGTACCTAATATCAACATCATAAAGTTGTATCTTGCTTTTTATCTAATCTGATAATCTCTGCTTTTTAATTGAAGTGTTTTGTTGATTTATATTTAATGTAATTATTGCTATGATTGGGTGTAAGTCTAACATGTCACTATTTGACTACTGTTGTCTTTTAGTTAATAGGATATTTTCAGTATTTCATCCCATCTTATCTATTGGTTTTGTGTTAAAATATGCATAATTTAGAAATAACAGAAAGGAAACTGGATCAATCAAAAATATGTGGAAATTTAAAAACACACTCCTAAACAACCAGTGGGTCACAGGAATACAAAGAAGTTAGAAGATACTTTGAGATTAATGAAAGTGAAGACACAACATACCAACACTTATGGGATGCAGCTAAAGCAATCTTTAGGGGAAATTCTATTTTAAAAAATAAGAAACATCTCAGCCTAATAGCATAACCCTTCACTTTAGCAACTGATCAAAAAAAAAAAAAAAAAAAGAGAGAGAAATCTAAACCTAAACCAAGCTGAAAGAAGTAAATACTAAAGATTAGAGTAGGTGCTAATGAAGTAGAAAATAGCAAAATAGAAAAAAATTGATGAAACCAATAGCAGATTCTTTGAAAAGATCAATAGAATTCACAAACCTTTAGCTAGATTAACTAAGGAAAAAACCCCAGAAGACTCAAATTACTAGTATTAGAAATGAAAGAGGGAATATTATGACTGATCTTACAGAAACACAAAAAATTAAATACTATGAAAAGTTGTATAGTTATTTTTAAATAACTAAGATGAAATGAACACATTTTCTAAAAAGCCAGAAACTCCTAAAACTGATGCAAGAAAAAAGAGACAATCTAAGTAAATCTACAGTAATTAAATAGATTCAATTAGTAATTGAAAAATTATCAACAAATTAAAGCCCAGGAACAGATGGCTTCATGGCTGAATTTTACCAAACATTTAAAGAATTAATACCAATTCTTCATGAAGTATACCAAAATATAGAAAAGAACACTCTTCAATTTGTTTTATGTGGTTGATATTACCCTGATTCCAAAAACAGATAAAGAATATTACAAATACATTTCTCATGAATATGGACATCAAAATTCTCAACAAAATACAAGCAAACCAAATTGCAACATATGAAAAGAATTATACACCATGACTAAGTGGGATTTGTCCCAGAAATGCAAGGTTGATTTATCATTTGAAAATTAACACACTATTATCAATAAAAAAGCATAAACAAAGAAACCCCACATGATCATCTCAATCAATACTGAAGAAGAATTTGACAAAACCCAACCCTCTTTTAAGATTAAAGAAACATGCAGAAAAGTAGGAATAGAAGGGAACTTCAACCTGATCCACTGCATCTATGAAAAATATAAGGCTGTCATCATACGAAATGATGAAAGACTGGTTTCTTCCCCCTAAGACCAGGAATTAGACAAGGATGTCCACTCTTGCCTCCATTGTGATGGAGGTTCGAGCCAGGAAAATTAGGCACAAAATAAATGGCATCTAAATTGGAAAGGAAGAAGTAAAGTTGTATCTACTTGTAGATGACATGACTATATACACAGAAATTCTTAAAGAATCCACTTGAAAACTATTAGAATAAGTGAGTTTGACTAGACTGCAGGATACAAGATCAATATACAAAAAAGCCATTGGATTTTTATATACTTGCAATGAACAATCAAATAAAACAATTCTATTTACAATAGCATTACAAAGAATACTCAGGTATAAGTTTAACAAAAGAAGTGCATAATATATACTCACAATATATACAAAATAATGTTGATAGAAATTAAAGATCTAAATAAAAAGGAAAAAACATCTCATGTTCATGGGTTGGAAGACTTATTATTAAGGCGACAATATTCCTCAAATTGATCTAGAGATTCAAGGTAATCCCTATTAGAATCTTAGATGATTTCTTGAAGAAACTGTCAAGCTGATTTTAACATTCATATGGAATTAGAAGTGATTCAGAGTAGCCAAAATAGTCTTTAAAAAGAACAAAATCGGAAGATTCACTCTTCCCCATTCCAAAACTTACTACAAAGCTGGAGTAATCAAGACAGTGTGATACTGGCATAAGGACATAAAGATCAGCAGAATAGAAGCAAGAGTCCAGAAATAAACCCATGTGTCTGTGGTCAACTTATTTTCAGCAAGAGTGCCATGAACATTCAGTGGGGGAAATAAGTCTTTTCAATACATGTTGCTGGGACAATTGGAAAGCTTCTCATTGTCAAAAAAATTCCTCACACTCCTAGTCTTCACTTAAAGGTTAATTATTGTTAACAGTTGAATTTATATGCTTCAGAAATGGTTTTATATGTGCATTTACTTATATATATGAATATATATAGTTTTTACATTATTGTGCTCAGACTGTGTGTTTCATTTATGAAATGACATTATCTCGAGTAATAATAGCTTTTACTCATATACCACTTTTTATGGGCCAGGCAACAGTCTAAGTTCTTTAGGTGTCTTAACTTGATGTACTTCCCACACAAACCCTCTAAGTGCTATTACTGTTCAAATTTCAGGACGATGAGGTATGTGGAATTAAATAATTTAGCCAAGTTCGCCCAGCTGGAAAGAAGCAGAGCTGGGATGCAAACACAGGTAATCACACTCTTCTCCCTCTGCTGGCTGGCTGGCCCCTAGAAAACCTGGAAGAACTTGAAGTCTTTACATATAACAGCATGTTTCCTGCTTAACTATTTTTATCTGTTCCCACCATTCAAAAGGTGAGGCATAAACATTTAAGCTGAGTCTTTCTGTATGCATTTTAAGCAATGCCACATGAATATTTTGGATTTATTTTACTTCACAGAATGAGGTAGGGATGAAACTATGTGTCTTTTCCTGACAGCCAGCCAGAATTTTACTGCACTTACTTATCTGTTCATTTGTCTGCCTCTGCACAACACGGTCTGGACGTGTATTTTTCTCCTGTGCTTAGAAAACAACTCTACACTCATCTGCTGAATGAATAAATAAATGAATGAATGGACAACGTATCTCTTTTATGAATTATTAGCTCATTGAGTATAAGTCAAGTAATTCACAAAATTGTGATGATCAGATGAATAAACTTTGAAGTGCTGAGAAATGAAAACTGTCATACTGTTCTCCTTTGTACGCTTACAGGTAACTTTGCAGAGTCGGTATTTTAAAAATACCTGACCATGTATTCAAAACGCTAAACATTCTTTGATTTCAAAGTTGCTATTTCCTGACTCTTCTAAAAGAGAAATGTCTCAAACTTTTTTGGTTTCTCTGATTCTTCAGCTTAATGAAAACTTTCCCCTTTCATTAAGTATTCAGTTGGTCTTTGAAAAACACACCCAAGCTTTGTGACTGTGCTTTACTTTGCATCCTGTCTGCTACTCTAGGCTTGAAAGAAGGAAGCCCTGGGCCACTCCACTCCTCACTGGCTATGGTACTCCTCCCTGGTTCTGTGCTGACACAGCTGGCAGTGCTGAGTTGATTAAAGGATTTGGGGTATCTGAAGAGCAGAGCACAGAATTTTGAATGTGTGAACTACTTGTTAAAATTTTATAGTAATTAGGAGCTGAGCTAAGAAAAAAAGAATGTGGCTGCTTAGAACTTGGTAGAATTTCAATGTGATGTATATTTCTTTTGAGATTTTTAAATGGACTGAATTCATTAAGAAGACTCAAAAACTTCAAATTCCATTTGGAGGAAAAAAAAGTTAACTTGTGTAGTATCTTAGGTAGTATCCTTTAGATATGTACCTCTATTTGGAAGTGGTGTCTTGGAATTGATTACATTGAGCACCTATCACCTGATCTGCCTTTTCTTGAAGGAAAGTACAGTTGACCTTGAACATGGGTTTGAACTACATGGATCTGCTTATATGTGGATTTTTTTCAATAAATACCTACTGTATGCAATGGAGGAGCCCATGTATCAAGGAATTAAAGGCATCTCTGGCCAATAGCCAGTGAGGAACTGAGGCCCTCAGTTCGTCAACCACCTGGAAGGAACTGAATCCTACCAAGAACATGAGTGAGCTTGGAAATGAATATTTCACCAGTGAAGTCTTCAGATAAGACCTCCAGCCCAGCTGACAGTGTGTCTGCAACCCCTTAAGAGACCTTGAGTCAGAGGCACATGCTAAACCTATGCCCAGGTTCCTGACCCACAGAAAGTGTGTGATAATAAATTTTACCACGAAGTTCTAGGGAAATTTGTTACACAGAAAAAGTTAACACAATACACAAAAGCAAATCCAAAAAAAAAAAAACGTACTGTAGTGCTACATGATCTGTGGGTGGTTGAATCCGCAGATGTGAAACCTTGGATATGGAGGGCTGACTCTAAAGTTATATGCAGATTCTTGACTGTGCGGGGGTCAGCGCCACCACCCCCACGTGTTCAAGGGTCAACTATAGTCAGATCTGACCTTTCATTTATTTGCTCCTCCAGTCCATTTATACAGCCAGACACTGTAATAGGCATAGGGATAAAATGGTGAAGAGCAGACATGGTATCTGACTTTGCAGAGTTGACAACTTGGTATGACATTTTATCACAGTTTTTGCTATGTCATTTACAACTATTTAAGCATTTTTAGGCATCACAATCCTTCCATGATTGAGAACTACAGTTGTTTACATAATTGTTTCTCTATTTGGGAACATAAAAGTTGTTTCTTTTTTTTCATTAATAAATCTAAATTGACTATAAATGTCTTACCCTTAAATATATTATTTGGGTTGCCAAAAGGAGAGTTTTGAGGTAGAAACCCTCACTTAATGCCAGGCTAGATCCAATTTATCCAAGGCAAGCTTTTCTTTAGGGGAGCCTAAGTTTTCTGTGTGGCTTTGGCAAAAGGAAATAATTTAAAAGCCTCATTACAGGGAATAAGATTTAGGAATCCCTTTTCCTTTATTAGAGATGTAGGTAGAACATTTATTTTTACGGTAAGGTGGCTTCTTATCTAACAGGAATCTATTATTTGTTGCCCTGTTTATAGTCAGGGGACATGAGGTGACATGTTTATTTTGCTTTGTGTGACTGTATGGTAATGGATATTTACTCTAGCTTCTAAGGATCCAGAGGAACTGAACAACTTGCATACTTGAGAACACTTTGGAAAGTCTGGATTATAAAGACAAGAATACTGGAAAGAAGACTGTAAATCCCTATAATAGGTAATTGAAAAAAGTGAAGTAGGGAACTAACCTTCTTGTAGAGATGGAAAAGCCTGAGGGCTATATAAAGGTGTGTTGCCAAGGAAAGAGTGCATCCCTCCCTCCCCCACCTAGATTAAGTGCAATGAGTCCTGGAAAACCAATCTCTCTGGTCTATTCTCATCAGAATGGTGTAACCAGTTCACCCTAGCCACAGTAATAAATGTTACTACTTCATTATTTCCATTATGAAAGTCTCAGGAGAGAGAACAGATTAAAGCTATTCCAACTAAGAATACACACCACCTCAGCTAAGTTTTACCCATTTCTTTGCCATTTCCTCAGGCTGCAGAAAAATGGAAATAATACAAAGTATTCAGCTCTCACTAGAGCTCATGATGAAAAATAAAAATAAAATAATAAAGCAAAGATATACTTCTATGGGGCGTGTCTGAAGGTTAACCACAATGTATCAGAAGAAATAGAATGTGTAGATTCAGACTCCCAAAAAGGAGCAAAATAGAAAATAAAGCAACCTTGGCTACTAGGCTAGTCTAAAGAAAAAATAAAAGGAAAAGAAAGGATGAAAGAAGAAAGAAAGAAAGAAAGAGAAGGGAGGGTCAAAGGAAGAAGGAAGAAGGAACTGGCCCATTGAAAAATTCCACATTAGATACAATATGGCTGCTTGCATTTTACCAGCTTGATACAGACAAATATGTTGACTCTGAAAATTACGTGTTGAAAATGGTAAAGCCACAACAGAGAAAGAGCTTGGGTTCTTGGGAGGAAACCTGTCAGAGCTGTCTACTCTCAGGAATGTCCATATAAGAGATAAACTTATATTGCATATGAAACATTATAGATATTTTTTATTTCTTTGTTATGGCAGCTAGCATTACCTTAACAAATGCACTGTGTAAGCAAATAGAAAACAAGTCCATGATAGATGAAAATAAAATTCAAAGATTAGAAGTAAATGTCTCTCATTGTTTCAAATTATAAAATCTTAGTGCAAAAAGAACTCAAGACAACATATTAAAACAAAATGATGCATAAGAAGGGAACTAGTACAAAAACCATTGTTATGAGAAAGAAAACCAAAAACATCATGCATTTAAATAAATTAGAAAGTAACAGGATATTTCTGTTATTCAAATTACTGACATAGATGTAAAACATAATATAAACACAGAAAATAAAAAAGACAAAGACAGTAAAAATAAGTTAAAGAAATTCAACAGACAACAGTATACCACAATGTTAACTGGTAGAGAATACTACAAGAAATAGGAAAAATATAATGCAAGAATAATTTCTAAAGACAAAAATTTGTATATCAAAAAATTTCTATTTCATTTTTAAGAAAAATATATCCTGAAAGCTTTATACAAAGACATACACTAGGCAATCTGTAAAAGGTCAGGAACAGAAAAGTTATTTTTAGATACCTAGGCTAGGTACCTAAGCAGAAAACTCAAATCCATTGTCAAGGTGAGATTGAGATTTCTCCCAGCATTATTCAATGTCAGAGACAACAGCAATGACTTCAAAGTTCTGAGAAAAAAGACAGTCAAAAAAATTTTGCCTTGCTAAAATATCTTTCAAAAACAAAGAACAAAAATCCCATTTCTGGCACTGGTGGACAAACAATTCAGACCAATTCTCCTTCAGTAAATAAAAACACGAATATATTATTAAATATATTTAAATTCACTACTGGAGATTAAAAAAGAAACAAAGCAAAAAGTTAGTCCAGGGCTAAAAGCATACAGTGAGGGGAATCACAGAGAGGTGAAGCCCATATTTGTGCCACTTTTTCACTTTAAACTTTGCTAGTTCAAAGTTGCGGCACCGAGTTTGAGAATGTGAGCAGAGGGTAGAGAAACTGAGAATCTGAGCAGGGATTTGGGCTATTTCACAGGAATCAACAACAAAACTTAGAGCTCAGGAACCACTAGGGAGAAAGCGCCTTGTCAAGTATTCCAGATTTCCAGTTGTAACCAACCTTAAAGGACCACACAATAGGAGGGTCACACACTGGAAATAAAGGTAAACTGGAAACAGGGAGTTTTCAAAGACAGAAACCCAATTTCAAATTAGCTCAATTCCTGACTGGATTAATCTGCCCTAGCCTAACCCCATAACAGAAGCAAAGTCAATCTTTAGGAGGGGTGGGCTGAAGATTAAATCAGTCAGAGAGAAACTGACTGTAAAAGTATCAATTCCAAAAAATATATAATATATGGAAGTCAATAACATTACATGATCATATCAACAGATGCAGAAAAAAGCCTTTGACAAAATCCACTCATTCATAATAAAAACTCTTAGCAAACTTGGGATAGATAGGAGTTTCCTCAATTTGATAAAGAACATCTTCAAAAGCTCTATAGTTAACATCATACTTAGTGGTGAGAAACTAGATGTTTTCCCACTAAGATCAGGAAGAAGACAGGATGTCCCCATTCACCACTCCTTTCCAGTATCATACTGGAAGTCATAGTCAATACAATAAGACAAGAAAGGGAAATAAAAGAGATACAGATTAGGAAGGAAGAAATATAGCTGTCTTTATTTATGTATATCATGATCATCTAGGCAGAAAACCTGGAAGAACTGACCAAACATCTTCTGGAACTAATAAGTGATTACACCAAGGTTGCAGGATACAAAGCTTGAGTACAGAAGTCAACTGCTTTCCTAGCAATGAACAAGTTGAATTTGAAATTAAAAACAGTACCATTTACATTATTACCTCCCCTCAAAATGAAATATTTGGATATAAATCAAACAAAACACATACAAGATTTATATGAAGAAAACTATAAAATTCTAATGAACAAAATCAAAGAACTAAAAAAGAGAGAGATATTCCATGTTCATGAATAGGAAGACTCAATATTGTCAAGATGTCAGTTTTTCCCAGCTGAGCTATAGATTCAATGCAATCCCAGTCAAATTAACAGCGAGTTATTTTATAGCTACCTCAAACTGGTTCTAAAGTATATATGGAGAGGCAAAAGACCCAGAATAGTCAACACCTTGTTATTAAAATAGCATGTACTTTATAATTTTATACAAGTACTTATATCTATTTATCTTATCCATTTATAAATCATTCAACCTATCTTGATATCTAGAAAATAACATCGAACTATGTTGATTAAAAAAAAACTCATTATATTTTTGTTAACACTTCATCTTTGTGTGTATTTTTAATATTTTAGAGCAGTTCTAGATTCACAGCATAACGGAGTGGAAAGTACAGGGAGAGCTCTCACATACGCCCCATCTGCCCTGTCCACCTCTCCACACACGCGAAGCTCCCCTGCTATCACCATTCCACACCAGAGTGGCACATTTGTTACAACTGATGAATTTTCATTGCCCCATCATTATCACCTCAAATCCATAGTTACAATAGGGTTTACTCTTGGAGTTGTATATTCTATGAGTACTGACACGTATTTAATGACATATATCCACCATTATAGTATCATACAGATAGTTTTACTGCCCTAAAAGTCCTCTGTGCTCCAGCTATGTACTCTTCTCTTCCCTCATACCCTGGCAACCACTGATCATTTTACTGTCTCCGTATTTTTGCCTTTTCTAGAATGCGATATAGTTGGAATTGTACAGTATGTAGCCTTTGGGGATTGTCACCACTGAACAGCTGAAGCCACAGAGGGGCATAAGTCCTGAGAGGTTTCCAGTTTCTCAGCATTAACACTTTATGATAAGGCTGGGGGAAAACAACAAGCAAACCCCCTCTGCTTTAAGCCTTGAACACTTGAGAAGCAAAAACAAAGGAAGGAAAAAGAGATGGGGGAAAAAAAAATCACAGCCACAATGGCCTTCGGTTCCTGTGGGTGCTAAGAGAGGGAACAAACCAGAAAGCTGGCTGCCCTCTGGTTCCCTGGGTCCTGGGCAGGGGGAGGGGAGAAACTCAGCCCTCTCCTTCCTCTGTATTTCACTGTTTATCCCTAGGATGAGCCTTTTGTGGGCGACTTTTATTAAACTTTTCAGACACGTGCTTGTTCGCTGGCATTCTAGCAGCTTTGTTTGATAACTTGTATTGTTTTCTATGCTAAGCTGAAGACATCACTCTAGCAAGACAGAACAAACATCCGGTGATTAAAGGCCTAGGCCCCAGGCATTATCCACCACTCAGCGGTAACTGCTTTGTGCAAGAGCGCTAAAGCTAAACTCCAAATTAAATGCCTCATCAAAAGGCCCACCTAATCCCAGGTCTTCATGAAATCCTGTCATGTCTGCCACCCTAGCTCAGCTTTGGGGACTGTGACATCAGGAGGGGGCCTGGTGCGTTCCTGGGACTCCTCACAATTGAGGAGAAAGTTTCCACAGGAAATGAAAAAGCATCCAGTTACAGACACGCAATTTGGGGCCTGGACAAGACTGAAAAGATCAGCTTTCCTCAGAAATGCTATGGAATTAGACATATCTGAATCAACCAGAAAATCTATCCTTTTTTCCTGTTTCTTAATCTACCCAGGGACACAAATAATGTGAATGTCTATGTTAAATAACCAAATAAATGCTTTTTTCATACTTTAGGAATTCACTGAAAATGATAGTGATTTGAAGCACTAAAATGGAGCAGATAGAAAAATACCTCAGTTGTAGGGTTGTAGCCACTACTTACACCTGAGTGACTTTTGCTGCCCACCTGAACCTGAGTCTCAGTTTCCTCATTTGTAACATACATATGTATAACCTGGAGAACTTTTGTAATGATAAGAGGTAATAAATGCAATAAACTTGGCACAGTGTCTAGCACACGGTAAGTAATGATTTTAATATTATTTATAGATTATTTTTTCAGGCCAACCCTAATAGTTAGCCATTGTTAGAAAAAAACAAGCAATTTTGGCCATGTAAAATGGCCAAAGTACTTTACTTTGTACTTTTGTACTTTGTACTTACTTTTACAAAGTACTTTTGTACTTTGTACTTTTGTACTTTGTACTTATTTTTACAAAGTACTTTTAAAAGTACTTTAAAAAAATCATAAATTCTAAAAAAAAGAAAATCATAAATTCTCAAGAAGGTATGTGTTCTTGATATGGGTCCAAACTTGTCTATTGCCCTAATATGTATTGAAATAAGGGCTAAATGTCGCAACACAAGTGAAAAGACAAACAGCAAGAAAAGAAGGGAGACTCTATGACCTGGAAAAAGAGAACTTCTGTTCCTTTTTAAACCAATCCGCATCAGCCCACAGAGAGGGCAACCTGAGAGGCAAGATTAAGGAGAGAAGGGGATCCGTGCGCAATTCTGTAGCCATTACCGCTTAATCACCTTGTCAGTCAGCATCAGCGCCGATGGTATTTAGGAGTTTCCCACAGCACCACATTTTTTCTCTCTCATATCCTGTTCCCCCATAGCCACCATAAGTTCTGAAATTATTATAGAGGATTTTAGGTTCCAAGAAATGATTGCCCAGACACAACAGTATCTGCTCTTAACACTTCCTGCTTGGCGCACTGGGTAACGTTTCCCCAGCAGAGCAAAGAAATCCATGTTGGAGGCAGATCAGAGCCCGCACATATGGGACAGAAATTCAGACCATCTCATTCCTCACTAATTGTCATTTGAGTCCAAAGCCTTCCTGAGAGTGGCTCCACTTCACTTACCAGGACTCACTGCTACGCTATGCCACTGGAATTCACAATCAGAATAAAACAAGGAAGATGCAGCAATTTTAGAAGAGCCCTGTTAATAAAGGATGCACACTGTTTCCACTTAATGTGGCAATGATTCGTCCCCGGCAGACACCAGGCTCTGAGGGAAGAACATCTATTATTTATTGCATTTTTAAAAATTCTTTTCCTCAAATGATATATCCCAAATTCCAAACTCTTAATAGTTTATAGTGCAGGATTCAGAAAAGTGTACGTGGAAGAACTGTCCCGTCACTTCATTGTTTTTGTGTGTTTAGCTATGTTCATGTGTTGACCTAGAAAATAAATTAAAATACATATACCCAAGAACGAATGGTTTTGCTCAGCCATCCTGCAAAGGTGCAGCTAATTCACGGCACTCTGCTCATAAAGGCAGGTTGCTTAATTAGGTCTTTAATTTCAGTCACAGGGACCTCTGAGAAGAATAAACGCCTTAACTTACTTAAAATTCAACAAATTTTTTTGAGTGTCTTCTCTCTGTCAACTACTAGAGATGCATGCAGAGGTGAACCAGATTTGGCCTATGCTTTCCAGAGGCGTGCTATGTAACAATACTAATAATCTGATTAAGGATAATATCAATACTACCAGTTGAATTCTTCCCGCAAGCCTGGCTCTGTACTGAGCCTTTCATGCACATTTTCATATAGAAACCCGTGAGCAACAATTTCATAGAAAAAGAAAAAAATTGAGGCTCAAAGAGGCTAAATGAATTTCCCAAGGTGTTTCAAAACATAGATTTCATTAACTTTCAGGTATGGAAAAGCCAACAGATCAGGAAACAACTGTAATTTAAAAAAGAGCTTCTTACCGTTACCGGGTGGAGGAGATACACCACACTGATGACGCCACGCCACGGAAGGCCACGCAGAGAAGCACCAGGGTTGGTCAGCAGGCAGAAGTAGCAGGAGGAAGACACGGCCAGAGCCTTTATTCTCCTTCCAGGACAAGGAATGGGCGTGGCAGGGTAAACAGGCTTAGGATTGGTTGGCTAGTTTGAACAATTTCAGCTGGCTCTAGGGTGTAAGGGCTGCCCCTAGCTGTCTGGTAGGGGTGATTAAGGCAGGCAGATTGTGGCCTGGTGTGTAGGAGTCCCCTAATGGAGGCTGTTGAGGATACAGGCTCTGGATTGGTCGGTTTGCAGGGAAAAGGTGAACTTCCAGGTGAGTCCTTTAATATTTCTAGAAATAGGCTAAGCCTGGGAGGGGCAGCCTCTCCAGGGGTCTCAGATGTCAGAACATCAGAAACACATGGTAACACTCAAGGTCACAAAGCTAGTAACAGAAGCAGAATTTGAACCCTGGCTACCGAACTATCAATCCCTTAATAACTCTGCTATACTTCATCAGAGGAATGACATGATATTCCTCCATCTCTTGCATTTTCTGTCCAGTTTACTCCACTTAGCAGTTGATAAAAGAAATTTTCACATACTGAGGTATGGGGAAATCATTCCGGCTTATACATGAGTTAACTTGAATTTTACGCTAATGAAAACTGCCTGTTTGTGGTCTATCGAACATTGTAGATCTGCTTTAATTATTAAAGGGCACATGGACCAGATGTAAAGAATATCGTGTTAAAAATAAAGATTAAATGCCTCCCTTCCTGGGACGCCAATGCTGGTCCTCCTTCAATAAGACTCCCTTCCTAGGTGCCAACGCCATACTGACTCGCTGTGTACATGCTGACCTGTTTTTGTTTTTTTTGTTTTTTTTTGAAACCTTGAAGGAATATATCCCTGACTCGTTTGATGTTGTTCTTTGTTCTGACAAGACATAAAACTGTGCTGAAAACCATGCTTCTCTGGATCAGTTTCTCAGAGTAATCTGGGAAGCTAGTTTCTGGGCTACAGTCCTCAGTTTGGCTCAAAAAAAATCTTTTCTATTCCTATTTTAGATTGTTTATTACTTAAATCAACAAAGTAATACAGAAAGGATACTAATTTTCTGTTCATACCTATGACCAGAAGCAGAATCTAGTTCTTTAGAGTTAAATCTTACTGCATCTACCAACTAGCTTTTTTTAACCTTAGGTAAGTTACAAACTTCACTGAGCTTTAGTCTTCTTACCTGCAAAGAGGGAGTAATAATGTTTACCCTAAAGAGTTATTTTAAAGATTAGAACATGTATTAGCACAGTTTTTGGAGCATAGCAAGTGCTTAATAAGCACTATTTAAGAATTACCCAGGGGCTTCCCTGGTGGCGCAGTGGTTGGGAGTCCGCTTGCCGATGCAGGGGACATGGGTTCGTGCCCCGGTCTGGGAGGATCCCACATGCCGCGGAGTGGCTGGGCCCGTGAGCCATGGCCGCTGAGCCTGCGTGTCCGGAGCCTGTGCTCCGCAACGGGAGAGGCCACAGCAGTGAGAGGCCCACATACTGCAAAAAAAAAAAAAAAAAAAAGAATTACCCAGGAAAGTTCCCTGTCTGTGGAATTCTTGTGGGCACAGAAACATTAGCAGACACTTAAATACTTTTTAATGAGTATAATGATAATAATGTTTAGACAGAAAGTATTATTATGGACTAAATGTTTGTCTCCCCAAAATTTATATGTTGAAGCCCTGATGCCAGTGTGCCATGAGAATGGGGCCTTTATGATGGGAGTGATGCCTTTATAAAAAGAAGAGACACTAGACCTAGACCCACTCCACACAGCCTCCATGAGGTCCTAACAAGAACACAGCCATCTGCAAACCAGAGACACGGTCTCACCCAATCCCACCAAAGCATTCTGTTACAGCAGCCTGAACTGAGTCAAGTACTCAGATGCTTCTAGGTAAAAAGATTCCTCTTACTAGATTATATAGAATCATAAAAGCATAGCAATCTGGACAAAGTTCTAGAGAACTTCTACAATTCTGTAATCAGTCTTAAAGGGATTAAAAGGTTTTTTCCCCCAAATCCCCCCCTTTTTAGTGGCAGCCAATATAATAACAGGGTTCTCTGGATTCAGTTCCCAGTACAGGCTCTTTCCTTCAACCTCGCTAAGGTTGGCTTTGGATAAACATGAAATGTGAAAGTATGACTTGAGGTATGAAAAAAATAACAGATCTCCTTATATAACTTTCTGTACTCATCACTTGGGATTGGGGACTCACTCTCCTGGGTTTAAGGTCACTCCGTATTGTCCTTGTTAAAGAGCACACAGTTAATCTGAGAGGTAACACCACGCACAAAACTGATCAGAGAGTTAAACACGTTGTGAGTCCTCAGCCAGATGGCTGTGGTTTATTTTTCACCCTAACACGCACCCTATCAACCCCACAGCCATAGGTGATTAGTTATCTGACCAATCCATGAGGATTGGTGGTCTGAACGGCTGAGTAAGTGGTGGGGGGTCAGGTTGGGAATTTGGGGGCATCAGGAAAAATGAATACCAGCCCCTATATGAGTTTTACCTCCAAAATATATGTCTGGATGGTGCTTTAATTGTATCCTGAAGAATAGTAGTTTTTAAATTAACTGGTTGGTGGATCATCCTGGACTGGAAATAAAAGGGGGTACAGAGAGGAGCAGCAGGGCTGAGAATACAGCACCCAGGATGTGGTGTCTGATGAGGGTGTCTCATCCCCTTCTGCTTGGGGTGTTACCTTCTGCTTGGGGTGTGAGCCACCCGAGATTCTCCACATAATAAGAGCCGCAGTGCCCATTCCAGGTGGGGGAATTCTGCTGGGACCTTCAGGTGCCAAACAGGGAAGGAAGTGCTAGGTCAGGCCCTGAGATGAGAGCCCTGAGCATCAGAGCACCGGTAAAAGCTCTGCGTCCCACAGTTAAGACAGATTCCCTGATTATTTTCCTGAAAAGAATCTTAGAGGGCATCTACTTACACTATTTTGATGAGTAGCCAGTGTGTGAATAAAGATGCTTTCGAACACTGTTAAAAGGTTTTTTAAAGCTTTTTCTGACCTTGCTTTCATACTTATTTTGCAACCCAGAGATGCAGTATGGTGCAGTGGTAAACGGCATGGATTTTGAAACTGAATAGATTTGTGTTAAAACCCCAGCTCTGCCACTGAGCAAGTTTCATTACAAATCCTGCAACCCCAGGCTCCTGATCTGTAAAATGTGAAAAGAAAACCTACCTCATGTAATTGTTGCAAATGTTAAATAAGCTAATACAAGTGTTTAGAGTCTACATCATTGAAAGTGGTGTTGTTGTCATGGTTATGATTGTTTTCTTCCTGATTACGTCAACTTGGTGGTGCTGGATCGTTCTGTTACCAACTAGGGTCCTTGGACCCTTTAATCAATAGAAATTGATAGGAGACCACAGGAGGAATTCAGGCAAGGCTTCATTGGGGCTTGTGTGGCAGCAGGAGGGAGCAAAAACAAGAAACTGGTGCCCTGGTCCTTAAGTGGGGTGAGGGTAGGTGGGCTGGTGGGTCGGGCTGGAGAGTGGCTTAGGTGGGCTGCCCACCCCCTTGGTGGTGTTATGTGTGCAGAGTACCCTGATTTTGCTCCCAGGACTTCAGAAGCGGCAGTTAGTTTGTGCCCTTTTTGTATCTTATTGTTCATAATTGCTCCCCCCGCCCATGCCTGTAGTTATAATATTTGTGTAGTTACTTTTAGTCCCTTCTAGTTTCTTTGTATGCTGTTGCTGGAGGAGACATCTGTCCAGGTGCAAGTGCAAGCACTCTGGGAAAGGGTTCCAGGTACCAGCCTGTCTCAATTCTTGAAACATGGATGGACTGAACAGGATGACCTGTTCAGTCATCATTAACTGACTCCGATTATTATTCCTTAACTGAATCCAATTATTGATTTCATTACTACGCCTTACTATTTTGTCTGAAGCAACCTCTTGTTTTGGTTTCATCTAGACGGAATGTCCGTAAGTGACGGGCTAATCTTCATCCGAATGAGCTAATAAATCCATCTAAGCAGGCATTCTCTTGGCCCTTTCCCTGTCTACATTCTCAATTCTTTGTACTTTGTCTCCAGAGGGACGTTTTGTAAGCACAGTGAGAAGATCGGTAGTTAAAATAAAGGTTCATTTAACCTTAATATACAATTTGTGTGAGGTGATTAAAGAAAACTGTGGATCTGCTGTATCAGGAAACGAAATGGAACCAGTTGCATTTTTCTTCCTGAAATGACAGCAAAGCAGGTGACACTGGTGTGATAAAACTGAGTCTAAAATTAGGTGTTTACTCTATGTACTTAAAGCCAATGAAACAAGATTTTTCTTCTTTTTAAGCCCTCTGTTAGGTTTTTACCTTCCTGATCTGCTGTAAAATCCAAGTTGTCAGCTCTTCTTGTCACGAGGAACCCTCTGGCTCCAACACTAGAAAAAACCCTTTCTTTCTTATTGCTTTTTCAGTAAGCTGTGTGTGATGGAGGTCAGTTTCTGTGTAATCTCTGTGTTCCTTCCCAGATTATCTTTCTCTTCAAGGGACCCAGTGGGAAAAGGCACGTTTTATACAACATTGGCTAATTTGAATTCTTAGAAAAAAGTGAAGCTTGCAAATGTTTGCTGATCTTCCTGAAGTTAGTGTTGATGAGTCAGGAGCTAATCTCAATGAACCCCAGGTAAGCACTACTAAGCTGAATGCCAAGATTAGTTCCTTAGTTCCAGGGAATGCCTGGTACCTCTCATTTTAAGGGGTTTGGGATCGGTAAGGTTGGGAGTAGAATAAACAGGGGCTTTATAACCAGGTAGCCGTGAGATAATATCCTGTCAAGATCTGTGATATGTGTATGATTTGGGGGCTTGTTATGAAATTGCTCTGGGCTAAAATATTTTCATGTGAAAAATGTAAATAATACGATCTCTGTAGTGGACCTCTGCTGCTTCTGCTCATTTAGGGTTGCCAGACTTAGCAAATAAAAATAGAGGACATCCATTTAAATTTGAATTTCAAGGAAACATGAATAATTTCTCAGTGTAAGAATGTCTCAAATATTGCATGGGACTTATTTATACTAAAACTGATGCAACATTGGGGACATACCTATACTAAAAACATTCGTTGTTTGTCTGAAATTCAAATTTAAATGAGAATCCTGTCATTTTATCCAGCAACCCTATGCTTCGCCCATCCCCCTATTCTCTGAGAATTCCTGATTTTCCCTGGGAAACTACCCAACCCTCAAAGTAAGCCCATGTGTTTCTGGTAGAGAGTTTCTTGCCTCAGTACTAAACAGGCAACAGAACACAGGTCTGGCTAATCAGGCACTAAAAGTCTCCTTGTCACTGTTTCTTGCTCAAAGCTGGTCATGTGACCCAAAGAGGTCCAGCTGGACTCAATTCTGGGACACAATGAAGTAACTCTTAAAGATGAATTTGCTTTCTCTTGGGGCTGATGCGGTACAGATAAAAGCCAGAAGCTGCTGGCAACCATTTTGCTAATATGATTTGAGATTCCTGGACAACTGAGCCAAGATGACACTGTTTAGACTTCAGAGCTGGAGAGTATGAATGCATTTTGATGATATTATATGAGCCCCTGGAATTCACCTGTGACTGCAGCCAGGCTGCCCCTGAATTTGTGGTTATACAGGCCTGTTTTATAAACCATTGTTTTTGCCTAAGCCATGTTGAGTTGTATTTCTGTCACTTGTAAGTTCTGAAATATATAGAGCATCATCAAATTTTGTGACTGTGAAATGAAAAACAACGTGAAGAGCTGAACAGGTCACATGTAAGATGTTTAACAGATTCCCACCCTCCCCCATACACAGTTCCTGTTCTAACACAAATAGTGATACATGTATGAGAACAGATGCAGTAATTCAAATGTATCCTCCAAATCAGAAAGGAACAACTTAGAAAAATATATCTTAATAACTTTGGGGTCAGGCACATGTGTTCTTTGTAAAGGAGAGTTATTTTTCTCACTTTCTGTAAATACTAGATATAGCAGCTCCTCTTCAAATACATGAAAAGCAAATGCAAATGCAAAATTTCCTATTGATAAATAAGGCTCATAATGCTAAAATATGAGGAACTTTAATCTTCTTGAACCCATGCAACATTGCTGTGATTGCCAGTTGGCTGAGATATTTGCTTTGCTAAAAGTTTATAGGGAAGCTGATTATTTGCAAGGTTATACTAACCCAGAAAGCACTGAGGAAGTAAGATGATCTTTAATTCTGCGTACTGAGATGAGAGAAACATGTTTCTGTTTGAGTCTGTGTTCCAGTGTAGTTCAGTGTTTCTACTGGGAAACCCAGTGAGAATACATCCAATAAAGAGAGTCTAGTGATCTGGTTTTGGAACCGAGCAGGATCTATGAGGCCTTCCCAGAATAGATCCCCACCCATGTCCTCTGCCTGCCTTCCGTCTGTAGAAAAACTTGAGTCAAATAATAAATTTAATCAGAGAAATGAGAAAATGCAGAAAGAAAAAAAACAGTCAAGCAAGACAAAATAATAATACTTTAGCCATTAAACAAAGCCAAGGACCTTTAGTTCCTCCTTAAGGGCTATAGATAATATTCTGAGCCACCTCCTTTGGACTGTTTTGCAGCTACTGAAACCCCCAGCAGGTGGAAGAAGTTAACCGTATGCGGCCCACAAGCACGCAGACCCCAGACCGGTTGGAACCAGAGGGTTGATGACGCTGACTCCCAATTACCTCACCTCCAACCAATCAGAAGAAGGCCCGCGAGCTGATCAGGCCCTGCTCCTTGAACACGATAAGTCTCCTCACTAGCCGCCCCCAGGGTGGGACACACAGTTTTGAGGGCATTAGCCCACTGTGGCCCCCTTTGCCTGGCAAAGCAGTAAAGCTATTCTTTTCTACTTCACCCAAAACTCTGCCTCCACATTTCTATTCAGCACCAGTGAACAGAGGCCAAAGTGTCAGCAACAGTTTTAGGGTGAGATGCTTAAATATCGACCAAGTCATAAGCCTAATCACAATATATTCTAATGGGTTATAACATCATCCTGGCTTCTTAATTATGGTAGTGTTTGTTTGTTTACGTTTTACAATTATGTAACACAAACAGTGGTTTATACTGAAGGCTTTGGAGTTTGATGAACTTGGCTTAAAATGTAGGTTCTGACACTAATGTTAGCTTTCTGGGTGCAAACAATTACTCCAATCACTCTGATACTTAGTAATATCATCTGTAAAACGGGTTGCTGTGCAAATTAGATGGATATCTAGCAAAATATCTGGAACAAGGTCAGTAACGCTCCCAAAATGGTGAGCTCCAGAGATAGCTGAATCACGGCTATGCTGAGCTTCTATAGGTGAGTCTCTGAGGAGATGGTTGTCAGATCCATAAACTGGCAATTTTTCTTCTGTTCTCTTCAAATCCCCTGATGTTTGAACATGTTCCCACCCACAGTTTCTTCTACCTACACTTGAAATAACTGTTGGTAAATAATCCCAGATGGAGAAATTTATAATGCTCCTTATAATTCCCAAACTCAACCTAGGAAAATATAAAGTGCAATGGGGTTTCAATAACACAATTAATAAAGCACAGCACATCTGAAAGATCAAAAAAAAAGTCTACAAAAAAAAATAATAATTCCGAAACTCTTCCCCCATCCCAGTTACTTTCTGGAATTTGACCACGGTTTCCTCCATTTCTTTCAGTCACCAGGAAGTTGGCATTTTAGCTTCTAGTGCGATATTCTCTTTTGGGCCTTTGATCCATGCCTATCCCTTGTACACATTTAATCAGACACTTATAGGTCTAAATTCTTTACTAGAACACAAAGAGGTGACAAGAAGAGAGACTATCAGGGAAGACAACACTGCAATACTCAGTTCAAGATAATATGGCAGATCATTGATTAGCAAAGAGTGAAGAACACAATTTGCAACTAGGGCTGGAACCAAGGTGAGGCCAGTGAAACTCCTAGGGTGCAAAATTTAAGAAGGTGCTCACTCAGAGAGTCGTGTAAATACAGTGTCAGCTCTGAGAGTGTCTCCTGAATTTCACCCTAGTCCTGGCCCTGAACTGCGACAGTATCATCACATTTGGCTATAAACGTATAATAGCATTTGAAGCTTGGAAAAAATATCAGCTTTGGGCTTCCCTGGTGGCGCAGTGGTTGAGAGTCCGCCTGCCAATGCAGGGGACACGGGTTCGTGCCCCGGTCCCGGAAGATCCCACATGCCGCGGAGCGGCTGGGCCTGTGAGCCATGGCCGCTGAGCCTGCGCGTCCAGAGCCTGTGCTCTGCAACGGGAGAGGCCACAACAGTGAGAGGCCCGCGTACCGCAAAAAAAAAAAAAAAAAAAAAAAAAAATCAGCTTTAACTTGTAGTGAACTATACTATATAAGTCAGTGCTAAACTGTGTACACCATACACAAATATATTTCAGTAACAAACTATTTTATAATTAATCAACACCATGTAGGACATGCCTTTACTATCTTTGGTTCCAGGAACCACTGTGGTTCAGTACAACAGAAAGAAAATCATAGGTATGGTGAAGGAGTGGTTTTCAAAGAGGCATAAGCATAAAATGTTTTCTAATTTGCTTTAGTTGTCCAGTACAGCCTCAATTATTTTTCTGAGATATTCAGAACATAAAAGATACCTGGTGTTTTCTCTCTGTGTGAATTAATTTTTATAAATTGGCATATTTGAGAAATCCAACTTTGCGAACGCATTTGAAAAGAGAAAGAAATGTGAGAGAGGATTTTAAGGCACCTCTGATAGCTTCCTAGCCCAGCAGAGAGAAAAAAAAAAAAATTAGTCCAAACTAAATTTAAAAATCAAGAAGTTGATTAGCAACACTTCAGGTTTCCAAGCCTAGGACTAATTATTTGGCCAACATTTTCCCCTAAGATTAAGGCTCAGCTCTTTTGCTCAGGATTCAAGGGAAAAATATATACTGATTGTTCCTTTCACAGAGCCCTCTGTACATCCCCATCGTTGCTGCTTTCAAGCAACTTGTGTCCTTACGCTCAATGTGCACTGTCCCTATAAAACTCCATCAGGCTAATCTTTGCTTTCAGGTTTTCAGAAACCCAACTAGGGTACATTTTCTGGCAGCTCACACCTGTGTCTGCAGGCTGGCAGCTGCCACATACTTGTCTGTGGGTAAGGTTTGGGATGGGGGTCAGGTAGTATAATCTCTGCAAGAGAGAGACCTGTCTGGTGTTTTCTGTCACTTTTGCTTTTTGTCTGCCCTTTTCCTTCCTTCTCTTACCGCATGTTTGTTCCTTTTCGTTTGGAAGAAAGTTCATATGCTGCTGGGAAAATGGTAAGAGATCTATAGCTGGAAGGGACAGGCGGGGTTCTGATGAAGTCTTAAGTTCGAGCTAGACCTTTTCCACTTGTCCCTTGGCACCAAATTCAGACTTCCTAACTGCTAGAGAAGAAAGAAAGAAGCTCTCATAGTCATGTAGATGATTTACTTTAAATGATATTAACTCTCCTTACTGATTATTAGATAGAACCAAAAAGCAGAGACAGTGGTGAGAAAAGCCAAAGCTCTCTGCTCCAACCAAAATGGATTAAATGTCCTTTCAATGGAAACTCTTCAGTTTGCCAACTCTGAAAAATGCTCCCCCTACAAAAGAAGTGGTGGGTTCCGATCCATGTGTTTTGGAGAATGCCCCTAAGCATTTCCAGGTCTTTAAAGTAATTAAATTTGTCCCAATACATATCAGATGTTGGAGGCTATCTGGTATAAAAGAAAAAGCATTAGACTTGGGTCAGAATTTTATACCCAAGTTTTGACACTCTTACTCTTTAAAAGACATTGGAAAAGTATTTTTCCTTTTATGGGTCTCACTTGCCTTATCCTTAAATACAGGACTTTAACTTAAATCTATTTCAGCTCAAACAGTCCATGAATCCATGTTGTTCTACGTTCAGTGCTATGGGTATACAGAAGAAGTATAAATCACAGTCACGACTCAAGGAACCTATAGTCTAGTTGGAGATATAAGGCTATTCACGTAAAGTAATAGCAACCATTATAGAACAGACTATATTTCAGTCATGAATTGGGTGGAACAGATCATGAGTGTCAAAATATTTCAGAAGAGGGAGAGATCAGGGTGGACTCCAAGGATAAAGAAAATCTTCCCAGAGAGGGTTAGACTTTTGTTGGGCCTTTAAGGTAGGTAGTTCCATCATATAGATAGATGGAAGGGCAAAGATAATGGGTGACAGTAATTCAATTAATGGGGACTACATGACCAGGGGCCCAGATTTGAGAGTGAGCATGGTAAGGTCAAACAAGGAAACAGCTCAATATATCATGATTCTCGAAAGGTAGAAATTTGTTCATTTTTAACCCCTATTTCCAACTTACATAACACCTATTTCCAACTTTCTAACTGGTTTGGATAAGAAGCAAACTCAGGACCTGGAGTATAATCAACAAAGCTATCCATATACATTTGTGTGTTATTCACTTCTTAGGAGAACTTCCCTACATTATAGCTCATCCTCCCTTGCTTCATCTCTGATTCTTTTCCACCTCTTCTAATAATTTTTAGTTTTAGAACTAAAGAGTTCATTCCATTCTCTGAGACTTCTCCAAGTTTCAGATAAAAGAAAAACTATAGAAAAGTCTAAAGAACAGATCATCTTCTCATTCTTGTATTATGGTGCATAGTCACTGCACCTTGATTTACTACCTAATCCCACCATATCTCATCTTCAATCAGTCCTCTGCACGTTGAAGTTCCCTAAATTATGCCCCTGATACCCTGTCCTTCAGGACCATAGAGAACCTCAAAACTTGTGTTTCTATTACTATTTGGAAGTACTAATACTAATATGCTTTAGCTGTGGATGTACACCTGCCTTCCCAAGTCATGGAGTAACAACTGGCTCATTCACTTCCATGATCCAGCCACATGGAATGATACGGCTTGCTTTATTCCTCTTTTCACCCATTTGTAGTTTCTCAGAACTGTTCTTTCTACCTAGTGGGAAAGAAGGAAAATTGCTTGAAGACATCTGGAGTCAGATCGCAGAATTCTGTATTAGAAATAGATGGGTGGCAGGAAAGTGCAGTGTCTCATATCTGGGTATCAGAGAGGCCAAGGCATGCATTTAGGTTTCCTCCAAAGTATGTAAAAATGTATCTAAGGACCTTTCTTGATCCAAGACTAAGGGAGGAGGAAACTTGCCAAGATCTGCCTCATTTAACTCTGAGAAAACACCTCTGGATGGATGTGGTCCCGTCGCGCATATTCCATCTGGTGTTCATTCATTACTAAGAACATTAATGATGATTCAAAAGCCATCTTGCAAAACAATAAAGTGGAAGTTGCTCCTGGGAATATTTAATACTCTACACACTCATTTTGTCCCACCAATTTGAACAGGTGGGTCTACTATGCTTTTTGCTATTCGCCTCATATGACTCTCACTTTTTCAACTTTCACAACTTCATGCTAAGTGACTAAAAAGGTGCTTAATTAAATGTGTGCTTGATAATTAGAGAATTTCCACAAGCAAGTACAGATGGAGCAAACGTAACTGAATGAAGAAACAGCAATGCAAGCCACTGAGTTTTTATATAGTTGTGGATTGTATGAGCAAGATATCAGGAGAGGATCTTAGTGGAAATCTAATAATGGAAGTTTTTATTTGCCTCCCCCAAATTTAATTGTTTTGAACTCTTCAGATTCATACTCAAGGAGGGAAAGACAAACGTATTCCTAATATATGAGGCCAACGGTATGGAGACCATATGTCCCAGTTTGCCTGGGACAATCTCAGTTAACATAGAAGATGCTATTGGTTTTCACCTATAACACCTTGGCGTCACATTCAAGTCCGTGTCTAAGGTGTCCCAGTGTAGGCACCTGGGACTCTCCTCTAGAAGGGCTTTCTCTTCGCTCAAAACAGAGGCGAGCCAGAGTGTATAGTTGTTTATGCTTCTGAGATTGAGCCTCAGACAATGAAAGATGGAAGATGAAGAATAAACACTTTTTACCTTGGGGGATAACTCTGAGGTATATTCTAAAGTGAGTTTTTAGAGCTTCTCAGAGCGATTGGGCCCCTGATGACCATGATGATAATTGATTTGATGTGTATCTATTACTGGCCTCCCTCCTGTCCTTGTCTTAGTTCTTCCATGTCCCACTGCTGCTCCCTGGAACCTCCCAAATAAGTGGCTTATTTTCAAATACTTGCCTCCATTTCTGCATCTGGTGGAAGAAACCCTGAGACATGCTTGCTGTCCTTGGGTAATTTTGAAAAGAGCCTTCTTTGTCTCAGGTTTCTCACCTTATGGGTGGATAGATAGATAGCTGATAGTCATCCTTGTCAGTATATATCAGGATGTATCATTGTTGGACTCAACTGCAGAAAATATTACCTGTATTTCAAGATTTAGTTTAGAGCCAACAGTTCTAAATAGTCCTTCACTTCCTCTTCTTGCAGTCTTCTAGGAGACGGATAACTGGAGTATTCTAGTCACTCCAGAAGTGACTCCAGGGTTTTCAACTCATCTTTCTGTGTTTCCACAACATTCTATTTGTATATCTTTCACAGAACTTAGCATATTAAATTACAATGACAATTTACATATCTGTCTCTTTCACTTGATTGTAAGCTCCTCCAGATCTAAGGACATTGGTTTATTTATCTTTCAATTTCCAGAGTGTAACAGCACCTGCAATGTTTAAGTGATATTCATTCGATGAGTGAAAGAAGGAGTGAATTTCATGCATAAATTCTTGGGTCTATTCCCTTTGGAAATCAGGTCTGAATTTCTAGATTAGGGAAAGGATGTTCACCAGACAATGAAGCCTCACGTTCCTGCCATAAGCCCAGCTACTTTTGCAGAAAAGAAGTTGCAGGAATAACTGTGGTCCATGTATTGTATAATCGCAAACTTTTTCTCTTAGTCTTAACTCATTAGGTCATGGATTAGCGCTTGAAGGAAAGGCAGCCTGTAAAATATATTGGGGCAAAATTCTACCCAGTAGTGTTGCTCTTTTGTATGGTAGCCAAAGAGCCTATCAGTTCCACTCTTGTGGAAATAGGTGCAAAGATGAGGCAATACATATGCCTGTGGTGTGATCCCTGAAGAATTCTGAGACATTTCTGTAGTTTTCCATAGGACCTGCCTCCCTCCCAGTCTTAGAAATACTGGAAGCCTGAAAAATTATCTGGATGAAGTACTGAAGTTCTTTGCTGCCCTTCATATCTCTGTATCTTTGAAAGAGCTGTGTTACCAAATGAAACATGTTTACACCTCCTGCTTGCAACCTTAAAAAAAAAAACAAAGAAATTCAAATACAGATGTGGATAAATGGATTGAGTTCAAAGCGAGATATCATTGTGTCAGAACAAGTGAGGAACAGGAACAAGAAGATCATGTTCTGAAATATATTCTCTCAACCTCCTTGGCTGTCTCGTTTGACACCTGAGTGATGTGACCCTGAACTTTCAGTTTGCGTCATCTTGTATCTGTAGGTGTCTCAGTGCACTTGCTTTGTGGAATAATGACTGCTATCCCTAGTCTTATTTGGGGATATGCTCTAGCCTCCAGGATGCAGGGCACCTCTCAGATTTAAGATAGAGTAACTTACAAGACAGCCACCGGGCGGCAGACTATCTAGCCAGGGCAGGTGAACACATCTGCAGCCCTCTCCTGGGACATGCAGAAACTGACAATCCTCCAGGCCTACTTGGGGCATAATGCATCTATGATACAACTTTGTTACAACAACATAGCAGAAATTGTCCTATTTTGAAACTCAAATTGGTCAGATGTGATATGACCCCAGAAGTCATCTAAGCCAGGATTTGCCATGGTAAAGAGGAAAAAAAAAATGACAACCATCAAAAGCTAAAAGTTATTACACAAAATTTGGAAGATGTCAACCCCCTAATTATGTACAACATTCTAAAAAGTTTTCAAATCGTTTGTTATGTCCTTGCACTCATAATGCAATAAATCTATTGGGTGGGATGGAAAAAGAGAACACTGAGACACAGGGAAGGTAAGCCACTCAGCTAGTTATTGGCTGAGTCAGTCCATGAACTCTTTACTATCACAGGATTCTTACAGCACATCAGCAGATATGCCCAATGTAGGTCTCTCCCACTCCTTCCAGAGAACCACACTTCCTTAATCTACTTTCCTTAGGATATAGGAATGGGCACATGTTCTAAGTCTGGCCAATTTTTATATACCTTCTAACTGAACAAGTATTTGGTCCAAGAGATAGACATCCCTTTTTTGCTTTTTGACTTTCAGCTTTTGTTTTTTGTGGTTTTTTGCATATGCAGATGCTGAGAAAATGAAGCCATCCTTGCACAGGAATTAATAGACTGGTGGTATGAATCTGGAGCTGTTGGAAGGTGTCTTCCATCCACTTAGAGGGATATTTTCAAAGTGAAGGTTAAAAACAAAAACCAGAAATGGGACTTGAATCCCAGGGTTATTCTATGGGGTGAGGCCTTGGTTCTTCCAGCTTTTCCTCAAATCTTGGTATCCTTTCTAGCTTCCTAAGCCAATAAATGCCTTCTATTTTATTAGTTTGTTTAAGATGCTTCAGATTGTATTGTTCTCCCTTGCAATATTTGATGTATTAAAATATAATAAGGTAAAATGATAAATCATCTTTTACTCAGAGTACAAAAGGAAATAAAAGCAAAAATAAACAAATGGGACCTAATTAAAAGCTTTTGCACAGCAAAGGAAACCATCGACAAAATGAAAAGACAACCTACTGAATGGGAGAAAATATGTGCAAATGTTAAGACCGATAAGGCATTAATATCTAACATATGTAAACAGCTCATACAACTCAACATCAAAAAAACAACCCAATTAAAAAAAATGGGCAGAAAAACTGAATAGACATTTTTCCAAAGAGGAAATGCAGATGGTCAACAGGCACATGAAAAGATGCTCAACATAACTAATCATCAGGGAAATGTAAATCAAAACCACAATGAAATATCACCCCACGCCTGTCAGAATGGCTATCATCAAAAAGAACACACATGGGGCTTCCCTAGTGGCGCAGTGGTTAAGAATCCACCTGCCAATGAAGGGGACACGGGTTCGAGCCCTGGTCTGGGAAGATACCACATGCCGCGGAGCAACTAAGCCTGGGCGCCACAACTACTGAGCCTGCGTGCCACAACTACTGAAGCCTGCATGCCTAGAGCCCGTGCTCCGCAACAGAAGCCACCTCAATGAGAAGCCTGTGCACCGCAATGAAGAGTAACCCCCACTCTCCACAACAAGAGAAAGCTGACACGTAGCAACGAAGACCCAATGCAGCCAAAAATAAATAAATTAACTAATTTTTTTAAAAAACACATATAACAAATGTTAGCAAGGACGTGGAGAAAAGGGAACCTTCCTACACTGTTGGTGGGAATGTAAATTGGTGCAGCCACTGTGGAAAACAGTATGGAGGTTTCTCAAAAAACTAAAATTAGAACTACCATATGACCCAGCAATTCCACTCCTGGGTATATACCCAAAAAAAAACAAAACCACTAATTCGAAAAGATACATGCAGCCTAATGTTCATAGCAGCATTATTCACAGTTTCCAAGATGTGAAAACAACCTAAGTGTCCATCAACAGATTAATGGATAAAGGAGATGTGATACTACCAAACATAAAATAGCTAGCTAGTGGGAAGAAGCAGCCGCATCGCAAAGGGAGATCAGCTCGGTGCTTTGTGACCACCTAGAGCAGTGGGATAGGAAGGGTGGGAGGGAGACGTAAGAGGGAGGGGATATGGGGATATATGTATGCATATAGCTGATTCACTTTGTTATACAGCAGAAACTAAGACAACATTGTAAAGCAATTATACTCCAATAAAGATGTTAAAAAAAAGATGTGATATATATATATACATACATATATATATACACATATATACACACACACACACACACAATGGAATACTACTCAGCCATTAAAAGAATTAAAGGTTGCATTTGCAGCAACGTGGATGGACTCGGAGGGCATTTAGCTAAGTGAAATAAGTCAGACAGAGTAAGATAAATACTGTATTATATCGCTTTTATGTGGAATCTAAGGAATAAAACAAACTGTTGAATATGACCTAAAAGCAGCAGACTCACAGATCTAGAGAACTAGTGGTTACCAGTGTCGGGGAGAGGGGCAACATAGGGGTCGGGGCGTGGGAGGTACAAACTATTGGGTGTGAGAGAGGCTCAAAACATCCTGTACACATATAGACAATATTTTGTAATAACTGTAAATGGAAAGTAACCTTTAAAATTGTACAAAACGTAAAATAAAAAATAGGGACTAAACGAGTGGAATTAGCTAGGAGATGAAGAAAGCATTGCTAGAGTGTAATCAAGGTTCTGTGTCAAAGAAGAGTGCCTAAAGGACGTGTGGGACAGGTAGAAGACACGGAGCAGAGGAAGATAAGGCTGGTATGGAACATGAGACATGGGTCAGCATCCACGATTTGAGGATAGGTCACAGGTCAAGAAACAGTCTAAGGCACACAACTTGGTTCACTCACCCAGTGCATCCAGCGAATCAGGGGATGTCTTGCAGGTTGTACTAGCCCACAGGTTCCCAGTAACCAAGGTCTCTGCCTCTTGATCGTATACTCCTGCATGTTGGTCTCCACCAACCAGCCTCAGTGAACCACTGCAATGCTTGGTTTGCTAGTAAAATGTCTGTCTTTGGACAAGGGTACCAACCAGTCTTCTTTAACACTGCAATCAGATGTGAAAATCCAGAGCCAGCAGAAGCCTGCTTTCTCTGGGAAGCACTGGGCTTATATAATCCTATTTAAGGAGCCAAGAAATTAAAACACAGAGAAAAATGGGGATTATTCCATTTTGTCCTCATTTAAGCATTCACAAAATCTCTTGGTTGCCGAAGGATCACTGCCTCTGAAGTAGAACTGTTACCGAACCAGGTTCGTTTTGCCTGACACACAGCAAGCCAAAATGCTGAGACACCGAGGTTGGCAGCAGAGATGATTTATTTGCAAGGCAGCCAAGCGAGGAGACAAAAGAGCAAGCCTCAGATCTACCTTCCCAAAGGCAAGGGGATTGGGGTATTTATGGGATAAAGAATAAAGGAGCAGGGTGGTCTGCGGCGTGGGGAGCATGGGGAAATGTGAGTGGAAAAACGTGTGATAATCATCGTTCTTCCTAGGTGTAACTAAGCTACAGGCCGCTGCACATTCAAAAGGTCACCAAGCAGACACTGCGCATGCCCAGTTAAAGGGTCACTGGTCCTATCCAGTCTTAACCAGCTCAGCTTGAACTAGACACAGCTGACTCCAAGTTCCTGGAAAACAACTCAGACACCAGTGGTCAGAAGACATGCAAATCTTTTGTGGCAGCAATTAAAACGACCTTGATTATTAAAGGCAGGTGAAATGGGTTTGACTGATTACCCAGGGTTTCACAACCACTGACTTAAGAAGGACTGAATGAAGGGTAGAGTCAAGTACCTTGGTACAAAGCCTGCCCGGTCACAAAATATTGTGACACGTTGTTTAATGGCAGAGTTTTATAACCTGTTAGTGCTGAAGTTAATTTGGTAAGTAGGGTCTTCATATTAACAACCACCAGTTGATGGATGGTTGATCCAGAAAGCCTAGAGTTGGAATCTAACTTTGCTAACTTAGAGAACACCGAGCTAATCCCACAGGCAGTTTTTGCTAGTCACTGTGCTACCTCCTAGAGGTTGGCAGGGCACAAGTGTGTGTCCTAGTCCATTATGTCATACAGCTGTTGGTCTAAGGGGAGGGCAGACAGTTAAGACAAGTAGTAATGACACTGTGAGAAGAGAGTTGTGGAAAAGTTCAAGGGGTTGGGGAAAGTTACAGCAGGAGGCCTGACTAATCTAGAAGCGTAGAAAGCCTTCCTTTCAAAATTGATGTTTAAGCTGTTGATGAAAATAATTAATAAACAATCAATAATAAGAATAGAAAAGAGTTTTATTTGAGCCAAACTGAGGACTAGCCTGGAAGCCTGCTTTCCAGATAACTCTTAGAAACTGCTCCAGAGAAGCAGAGTTTTCAGCACAGTTTTATATATTTTCAGAACAAAGAATATCAAACAAGTCAGGGATACATTTGTTGAAGATTTCAAAAAAAAAAAACCAGATCAGCACATATACAAGTCAATACAGCCTTGGCATCTGGAAAGGGAGTCTTATCAGTGAAGGACGACCAGCTCTGGTGTCCCAAGAAGAGGGGCATTTCATCTTTATTTTTAACAGGGACATTCTTTACTTCTGGTGTGCCCTTTTCTCTAATAATTAAAGCAGATGTACAATGTATGTGTGATAGGTCACAAACAGGCTGCTTTAGTTAGCATAAAATTCAAGTTAACTCACGTATAAGCCAGAATGACTTCCCTATATCTCAATATGTGAAATTTTCTTTTATCAAAGCCAAAACCACAGGGATGAACAGGATGATCCAAGTGAAAGTGGCTGTAGAAAGCGTGTTAGGCAGCAAGAATAGTATGTGTGAAGGATAAGCAACACAAAGGGAGCATTGACCCTGGTGGAAATACAATGAGTTCGCTATGATTTGCACATAAGTGTAGGGTAAAGGGAGACTGGGGAGAGATGGTGCTAGCATAGCAACTAGCATAAATAATTATTCAAAAAGAATGTATCCATGGATCAGATCAGTGACCTCTCAGAAGAGTCCAATTCCAACACCAAGGCTTTCTTGTTCAGCCACTCATTGACTAGTCACTAGGAGCCAGGTTGTGGAGAGTCTTACAAATTATTTTAAAGAATTTAGATTTTGTGTTTGAAATTTAAGATAGCTCTCCACCCATTCATCTATCCTATATATGCTTAAACAAGCATATATATATATATATATATATATACACACATATATATGTGTGTGTGTATATATATATATATACTTATTTAACAAATACTTATTAAGTGTCTATTATGTGGCAGGCACTGTAGCAGGAACTAGCTTTGTATGAGAGAAGAGACACACTTCCTGTCTGTGAAATTTACGAAGAAGGTTGAGAAATGGACAATAAATAAGTAAAGAAACAAATATGCAATACTGCTATCAGTATAATGAAGAAACAAACCTTCTTATAGTGGTAGCGATTAATAACAGGTAACCCACCTAGGTAAGGTGGTGTAGGAGATCTCTGAGGAATTATAATTACGCTAATAAGTGAAGGATAAGAAGGAAGGCAGCTACATGAAGAGTGGGATGAAGAAGATTCTAGGTAAAGGAACAATATGTGTACAGGCCAGAGGAGAGAAATATGCTGGGAAATATGAGGAAATGAAAGACAGCCACGGTGGTTGGAGTGTAAAAGGAAGGGAGAGTGATTGGAGGTGAACTTGAAGGTTTACCAGGTCATAGATGACTTTCAGGCAACAGTAAGGCTTTAGATTTCATTTGAAGAGCTATGAGAAGTTATTGAAAGTTTAAACAGAAAGTAACAGGACCTGCTATATTACCTTTATGCTTTAGGTTTTTAAAGATTATTCTAACTGCTGTATGGGGAATTGATTTCCAATAGACAGCTCAGGCTGGTATAACAAGATACCACAGACTGGGGGGCTTAAACAACAGACATTTATTTTCTCACAGTTCTGGAGGCTGGAAGTCCAAGACCAAGGTGTCAGAGGGTGGGGTTCTGGTGAGGCCCCTCTTTCTAGCTTGCAGATGGCCACCTTCTTGCTGTGTCCTCTCATTTCTTTCCTTCTGCACGTGCGGAGAGGGAGAAATTTGGTATCCCTTCCCCTTCTTGTAACAACACTAGTCTTGTTGGATTAGGACCTCAGCCTTATGACCTCATTTAACCTTAATTATCTCCTTAAAGGCCTCATGTCCAAATACAGTCATGTTGGGGGTTGGGACTCCAACATATGAATTTAGGGGACACAATTCAGCCCATAACAAGATTAGAGATCAAGAACAGAAATGGAAAGACACAAGTATGTTAGGAGCATGACTGTGACTTGGAGCAATTAATGCTAGCGTGTTAGAGAAAAGTAGATAAACTCAAGAAATGCTTAGAGGTAGAAACATTAGAACTTGTAAATGGTTTGGATGTGGGAGGTGATGCCACTGCTAAGGGGGAAAAGCCAAGGAGAGGGAAGACTTGGAAGAGGAAAGCAAGTGTACAGTGTTGGAATCGTTATATCTGACAAATCTGTGAGCCACTAAAGTGGAGATGTTTGACAGTTAGATATAAAGACTGGAACTCAGAAGAGAGACCTGGAGAGAAGATACAAATTTGGGAATCGTTGGCCTAAAAACTGTCACTGATGGTGCTGTAGTGAATGAAGTATCTCCCAAAGAGAAAGCCCACCGCACAGTAACATTTAATGGATTGGGAGAGAAAGGGGCCTCTAAAAATTGAATTAAGAAAGAGACAGAGAGGCAAGAATAAAACCAGAAAAGTGCGTTTCCAGAGGTGGAGAGAGTTTTTAAAAGGGGTATGTATCTGTGTTGGAGCACCCAAGACCATCCCCAGGTTCAATAATTCTCTAGAAGGACTCACAGGACTCAGCATAGAGCTGTACTCACGACCATGACTTATTACAGTGAAAGGACACGAAACAAAATCAGCAAAGGGAAAAGGTACGTGAATGAAATTTAAAGGAAACTAGGCACAAGCTTCCCAGGGTTCTCTCCTGGGAGCAGTCACACAGGACATGCCTAATTCCCCCAGAAGTTGTGACAACACTAGTGAAATGCGCCAACCAGCGTAGCTCATTAAAGACTCCACGGCCAGAGGTTTTCTTGGAGGCTGGTCAGGTAGGCACCCTCTGCATAGTGAAATCAAAATGCCAGGGTCCTTGCAGGAAAGCAGGTGTTCAGCGTAAATCCTGCTGTCTGCACAGACAGCTTAGGTATAGGGAGCCACTCGTATTAGTTCTGGGAGTGGTAGGAACCCCCCTGAAATCCAAGTTCCCCAGATGCTTCCCAAGGGCCAACCTTGCAAACAGGCCTTCCTAAGGATAAGCAGTCAGACCTGTTTTGTTAACTCTTTTCTGCACAGCGTCAAAGGGTAAGATGTTGTTTATGAGGGTTAAAGCTAGAGGGAGCTAAGAGCCTGATTAAATAACGTGACAAGGCTCTTACGGGTGATGGAAAGTGGTCTCTGCGTAGGGTAGGGTAAGCTAGTTTGCCATGGGTTGAGGCATAAGCAAGGGTTAAATAATTGAAAATAGTCAGTGTAGAAAACTCTTTCCAAAAGATCTGGCTGTGAAGGGGAGCACAGAGAGCGTAATCGTGTGTTTGTTTTAAACAAGGAAGTCTGGAGCATATTGCAAACATAGTATGTACAAGTTGGTAGAGAAGGAGAGGTTAAAGGTACCAAAAAGAAAGAAGATAATCAAAGGAACGACAGTTCTGAGGAGGCATCAGTGTACCAGCGGGAAGACTGGCCTTAGACTGGAGGAGGGGCTTTGCTTTCACTTTGACAAAAGGCAAGGCAGAACAGGTGGGTTTAGGAGCAGGAAGATTTGAGGTTTTCCTAAGAAGTTGACATAGTTTGCTTCTGTTAGCATTTGTTTGCTCAAAGAAAGAGAAGACGAGATTTTCTGCTGTGAGTCCCACAGAGGTAAGGGCTGGAAGATTAAAGAAAGTGGGAGAGTTGAGTACAGAAACACAGTAGAAGTGACAGTCTGGTTAAGGTTGGTGACCACAAATTTCTAACTGCAGTGGATGCCTAGTTGGAGGACTTCTTCCAAGAAAATTGAGAGGGAAGAGGTTTGTAGTGGGGATAGGCTATAATTCCACTTAGGAAACCATATGAAGATGACGTGGCACTTAGAAAAGTTAACAGATGTGGACCCAAAGCAGCTCTGAAAAGGTTAAGATGGGAAGCAGGGAGGTAAATCTTTTAAAAAATTTAAAAGAGGATTTATTCTGACTTGGCTTTCTTGTCTTTCATCTCAGAAAAAGGTGGTGGAGGGAGGGGAGGATTGGTAGTTGGGGACGAGCAGATGCAAACTATCATATGTAGGATGGATAAACAACGAGGTCCTACTGTATAGCACAGGAAAGTCTATTCAATATTCTGTGATAAACCATAATGGAAAAGAATATGAAAAAGAATATATATGTATAACTGAATCACTTTGCTGTATAGCAGCAATTAATACAACATTGTAAATCAACTATACTTCAGTAAAACTTTTTTTAAATACATAGAAAAAGATGGGGGATCTGGGAGTTCAATTCGATCCAAACAACATTTACCGAGCACTTGTTATATAACCTAGTTTTATTTCTTTATTATAATCACATTTATCTCCTCACAGGCCCTAAAGGAAACCATACTGCTTTTGACTATCATGTCTTTTGTTCCCTTTTCTGAAATGATTGACAAATTGATGTCCCATTTAACTAGAATATTCTTCTATGGTCTGGATAGTAAAGATGTGGTCGTAGAGGGAGATTATTTTGTATTATAAAATAAACAATAGTTTCATTTATGTATAAAAAAATAAAATAAAATTCAAAAAAAACACAATAGTTTCATTTGCCATGGCATAAAAAGAGATAATTAAATCAAAAGTAAAAGGGATAGCTTTAATTATCTGCTCTCCCATAGGGATAATAATAATGTTTTACATTATTTGGAAATAGTATGATATTTTGTTTTAGTTTTGGTGTTTTTTTTTTTTTTTTTTCAGGTACGCGGGCCTCTCACTGTTGTGGCCTCTCCCATTGCGGAGCACAGGCTCCGGACGCGCAGGCTCAGCGGCCATGGCTCACGGGGCCCAGCCGCTCCGCGGCACGTGGGATCTTCCCGGACCAGGGCACGAACCCCGCAGCCCCTGCATCAGCAGGCGGACTCCCAACCACTGCGCCACCAGGGAAGCCCTGGAAATAGTATGATATGTTCCTAGAGTTCCCTTGTGATTATACATAAAACATTCTGTCTTTATATTATTCAGGTTGTATATTCTAACTTCTCATAGTTCATTATAATGCATCTCACTAATCAGTTATTTCCCTACTCTACAGCCGTTCAAGTTTTATTTGTTGGGCTTGTTATAGATAGTGCACATTATAGAAGCAATGCTAGGAGTTGCTATTTCCTCTATTTCAGTAAAGCTGGGCTTTAATGAGGTGTCTGCCTGATACACTGCCCAGAATTTAGATGACAAAATCAAGCTCTCATTTGAAAATGAGGATCTAGACTTTGCTAAAAATGCCACAATACTATGGCAGTCTGGACTGACAGGAGAACAAAAAGCTATTTTTAACATTCATTTTATGGTGATGTTATTCTTGAATATGTAGACATATTCTGATGAGAGCATTTCCATTTTAAACTTAGGGAAAGTCTTGAGTGTAGAAATAAATTGAGAAAATAGTGTCGCATTTCATTTGTATTTCTCATTCAATCTCAGCAACCCAAAAAAGAGAAATATTCTAAAATCAGATGTGCCAGAATTCATGTGGAAGAAATAAAAACTTCTACAATGACACTGTGTTTATCTGACACCCTAAGAAGCAGACTGTCACAGATCGATCACACCGTATTTAATAAATATGTTCCTAAACATTTTAATGCAACAACTATATAGTTAGGGCCACTGTATACCTAGAACAATACTAACATCAATAGAAGATACAAACGAAGCACAGTCTATGCCTCCTGGAATATAATCGTGCAGAGGAAAAGTGAAATGCATGACATTTTTGATGAGTGCAAGCCAAGCTGAATAAAAGCCTGAATAAGTGGCAGAGAAAGGCTTGAGTAGGGAGTGATTACTCTGGCCTGTAAGATCCAGTTATTATTCCAGGAAGCAGTGAATGCTCCAGAATAAACTCTGCCATGATTGAGCCATTTCCATCTCTGGCTTAATCCTCATCCATTCCCTCATAGGAAACTTCTGGATTAGGCTCCAGACTACTTAATGTTACCCCCAAACCCCATTTGGTTTGATGCCTCCATGATTTGCACTTGCTACTCCTTCTGCCTAGAAAGCTGTACCCAACTCTTCACCCTGTATTGACCGCAAATGTCTAGCCGTTCAAAAGCAACTCAAACATCATTTACTCTGGGATGCTCCTCAGACCCCACTTGGCTGGATCGGGAAACCCCTTTTGTGTGTTGTTAAGATATCTTCCTTCACCTCTGTCCTAGAGGTTACCACAATGTCCTGAAATTGCCTTCTCCCTGACGGTCTGTAAGCTCATCAAAGGCAGCATATCCTTGGTATATAAACGGGCTCCGTCACCAGCCCCTAGAATGATGCCTGGCACCTCAAGGGTACTCCAAAAAATTATCACATGGTGGAATGCTAAGAAGAATATTCTAGTTAAATGGGACATCAACTTGTCAATCGTTTCAGAAAAGGGAACAAAAGACATGATCGTCAAAAGCAGTATGGTTTCCTTTAGGGCCTGTGAGGAGATAAATGTGATTATAATAAATAAATAAAACTAGGTTCTATGGAAAAACTAGGATGACACATATAAATTGTGAAAAAAACGATATACAACGTAATTTTTTGGATGTGTAGGTACTATCTGCTAATCGTTCCTGAATTCAGTAACCCATTTACTCCTCAAATAACTTTGCCGTGTAAGTATTATGATGGGTTACAGGCACTTTCTACTGTAAAATTGTCTAAATTCTATCATATTCGGTCGAATTTGATCGATATTTTCATTATAAAACAATACGTACTCGTAACGGTATAAAATGCAGTGAAAAAAGCCATGACATGATTGCTATTCTCACTTACTTCACAGCTAACCTCACACTTGTAACTATTTGCATTTTTAGATTTCTAGCGGTTAACCATATTTTAATAATATGGATACGAGTCCATTGCTCGATTTACCATCCTAGGATAGTGTTCTTTTATTCAGCTACTGAAGACTAAAAATTCAGTTCACCAACCACCAAGTCTTTCCCTTTATTCTAAGTTTTGAGAGAGATTATTTTAGTTCTACACATTTCGTTAAAGTATAAATAAAATACCTGGGCCAGTATTTTTGTTCCATCAACTTTAAACCTAAAAAAGAGAAGAAAATTCACACACCAATCTACTCTACTCTCTCCACACCCTCTTTCCTCCTGTACCATTATTGGAGTTTCAAGACTTACGAAATGTACTTTATAGTATAAAACCAAAATTCAGATACCTCACAGTTTGAGATTCTAAGAATCAGAATGCCAATAAACAGTATTAATATTTTGACTGAATACTACTCCTTTTAGAACCAAGTAGTGTGCTTGAACCCACAGAAAGAAATATAATTCAACATCATGTAGAATATGTTGATGAAAAGAGAATGTGCCTCTCATTAATCAAAATAATTATCTTTCACAATTTTCTATCAATTGTTCAAAGCATGCCACATTTTGTTTTGCTGTATATTTCAAGCATGACCTTCTTTCTTGTACAGACCTTTGTTTGTCTGATGGTTTGCAATCACGCCTCTTCTCTTTTTTTTTAAGATTTATCTATTATTTTATTCATGTTATTTTTGGCTGTGTCAGGTCTCAGTTACGGCACGCACGATCTTTGTTGAGGCATGCGGGACCTTTTGTTGTGGTGCGTGGGCTTCTCTCTAGCTGTGGCGAGCCGGTTTTCTCTTCTCTAGTTGGGGCGCGCAGGCTCCAGGGTGTGTGGGCTCTGTAGTTTGCGGCACGCGAGCTCTCCAGTTGAGGTGTGCGAGCTCACTAGTTTTGGCACATGGGCTCAGTAGTTGTGGCACGCGGGCTTAATTGCCCTGCGGCATGTGGGATGTTAGTTCCCTGACCAGGGATCGAACCCGCATCCCCTGCATTGTAAGGTGGATTCTTTACCACTGGACCACCAGGGAAAAGTCCCATGTCTCTTCTTTTTTTTTTTTTTTTTTTTTTGCGGTACGCGGGCCTCTCACTGTTGTGGCCTCTCCCGTTGCAGAGCACAGGCTCCGGACGCGCAGGCTCAGCGGCCATGGCTCACGGGCCCAGCTGCTCCGCGGCATGTGGGATCTTCTCGGACCGGGGCACAAACCCGTGTCCCCTGCATCGGCAGGCGGACGCTCAACCACTGCGCCACCAGGGAAGCCCTCTCTTCTCTTGATTGAAAGAAATCATGTTTTCTTTATAGCATCACTGAAATCTTCCAAATTTTAAGTAGTAATATTTGATGAATAAGGCCACTTCCACCTTTTAGTCAGTCTTCTTTGTACTGGCTTTTCCTCTCCCCAGAACAGTCATAGCCCAGAAAAAGGCCTGGATCCTGGGGTGAAGACATTGTGGAACAGTCATAGCTCTTTAACCTGTAACTTAAGCATGTGGCATCATTTGTTATCTCAGCATTATGTAGCCCATTCTGACTGATATGGGCTTGATATGCATGGCTGAGATTTTTTTAAAGTAATTTTGAATTACTATACCAGGACCTAATACTTTTGAGGAAAGGTTTGATACCAATTTAACTATCATTTATTTGCTATTGAGATATTTTCTCAAGAAAATTTAAGATCTTGTCTTCATCTTTGGTGTTCTGAACTTTCACAAAGATGTGTCTAGGTATCAACCTTGTTTCATTCATACTTCAATTAAACATTTCTGATTCCCTCTAGTTCCAATAAATTTTATTATTTTCCTCCTTCATTAATTAATTTTCCTCCTTAATTTCCCTTCTTTCTTCTTTTTTAAATTGAAGTGTAACTGATGTACAAAATCATGTAAGTTACATGTATACAATATAGTGATTCACAATTTTAGAAGTCATATTCCATTTATAGCTATTATAAAATATTGGCTGTATTTCCTGTGTTGTACAATATATCCTTGTACCTTATTTTATACAAAACAGCTTGTACCTCTTAATCCTATACCTCTATATTGCCCCTACACTCTTCCTTCTCCCCACTGGTAACCACTAGTTTGTTCTCTGTATCTATGAGTCTGTTTCTTTTGTGTTATATTCAGTGGTTTATGTTTTTAGATTCCACATATAAGTGATATCAGACAGTATTTGTCTTTCTCTGTCTGACTTATTTTAGTTGGTGTAATACCCTCCAAGTCCATCCATGTTGTTGCAAATGGCAAAATTTCTTTTTTTATGGCTGAATAGTATTCCATTGTGTGTGTGTGTGTGTGTGTGTGTGTGTGTGTGTGTACACACATATCTTCTTTAACCATTCATCTGTTGATGGACAGTTAGGTTGCTTCCATATACTGGCAATTATAAATAATGTTGCTATGAAGATTGGGGTGTATGCATCTTTTTGAATTAGTGTTTTTGTTTTCTTCAGATATATACCCAGGAGTGGAATTTCTGGATCATATGGTAGTTCAATTTGTAGTTTTTTGAGATGCCTCCATACTGTTTTCCACAGTGGCTGCACCAATTTACATTCCCACCAACAGTATATGAGGGTTCCCTTTTCTCCACATCCTTGCCAACATGTTATTTGTGTTCTTTTTGATGACGGCCATTCTGATAGGTGTGAGGTGATAGCTCATTGTGGTTTTGACTTGCATTTGCCTGATGATTAGTGATGTTGAGCATCTTTTCATGTGCCTGTTGGCCATCTGCATGTCCATTTTGGAAAAATGTCTATTCAAGTCTTCTGCCCATTTTTTTAAATCAGATTTTTTTTTGATGTAGAGTTGTATGAACTGTTTATATTTGTTGGATATTAACCCCTTATTGGTCAAATCATTTGCAAATATTTTCTCCCATTCTGTAGGTTGTCTTTGTTTTGTCGCAGGTTTCCTTTGCTGTGCAAAAACTTTTAAGTTTAATTAGGTCCCATTAATTCATTTTTTGCTTTTATTTCCTTTGCTTTAGGAGATAGATCCAAAAAGATACTGCTGCAATTTATGTCAAAGAGTGTTCTACCTATGTTCTTCTCTAGGATTTTTATGGTATGTGGTCTTACACTTAGGTCTTTAATTCATTTTGAGTCTATTTTTGTATATGGTGTTAGAGAATATTCTATTTTCATTCTTTTACATGTAGCTGTCCAGTTTTCCCAGCACCACTTATTGAAGAGACTATCTTTTATCCACTGTATATTCTTGCCTCATTTGTCATAGATTAATTGACCATAGGTGTGTGGGTTTATTTCTGCTCTCTGTTCTGTTCCATTGATCTATGTATCTCTTTTTGTGCCAGTACCATACGGTTTTGATTACTGTAACTTTGTAGTGTATTCTGAAGTCAGGGAGTGTGATACTCCAGCTCCACTCTTCTTTCTCAAGATTGTTTTGGCTATTCGATGTCTTTTGTGTTTCCATACAAATTTTAAAATTATTTGTTCTAGTTCTGTGAAAAAACTTTAATGATGGTAATTCTTCCAATCCAAGAACATGGTATATCTTTCCATCTCTTTGTGTTGTCTTCAATTTCTTTCATCCATGTCTTACAGTTTTCTGAGTGCAGATCTTTTACCTCCTTAGGTAGATTTATTCCTAGGTATCTTACTGTGATAGCAAATGTGATTGTTTCCTGAATTTCTCTTTCTGATAGTTTGTTGTTAGTGTATAGAAATGCAACAGATTTCTCTATATTAATTTTGTATCCTGCAACTTTACCAAATTTGTTGATGAGCTCGAGTAGTTTTCTGGTGGCATCTTTAGGATTGTCTATGTATAGTAACATGTCATCTGCAAACAGTGACACTTTTACTTCTTCCTTTCTGTTTTTGATTCCTTTTAATTTCTTTTTCTTTTCTGATTGCTGTGTCCACGTATCTCAGGCTGCTCTTTTGCTTAGGAAGTTACCAAATTAGTTTTTCTGAATATTGAATAAAATTATGAATCTGTTCATTACTAGATGAAAATTTTTAATTATACTAAGATATTTAGGCAAGAATGATATAAGAAGGGAAGGAAAGAGGACTAAATTTGTTGATCACCTACTGAGTGCCAAGAACTGAGTGAGAGAGATTCTTTATTTGCATAACCTCATTTAACCTGTACAATAACTCTGTTAGGTGTCACTATCTCCAATTTATAAAGGTATATATTGGGGCTCAGGGAGTTTAAATAAATTGTCCATGTCATAGGACTAATAAGTTGTAGAACCAACTCTGGATGTGTCTGGCTTCAAATCACCTGCTAGGTCCTTCACAACATGCTGAATGATTTTAAATGGTTTAGACTGAATGCTGTAACATTGTAGTTTGTTTGTATCTTGTTATTTCTCAAAGTAAGAGAATAACACAATAAATTGATGTTATTTATTTGCAATTTCCAAACTCAGAGAAATTCTATATAAAGGAGACATTTTTAAAATGCATTTTATCAGCGGCATAAATAGTGGGTATACTGTTTCCCTGTTGTTCACTGAAATCCAAGCAGTTATATATTCTTCTCCTCTCTGTAGATTATTCAGAGATAGTGACAAAGATGCAAATATTAGCATTGTTCAATGTCAAATCAAGGCTAAAACAACAGATGCTGTGCATTGGTTCCCACAAACTATGAGACAGACAGTAAAGGAGGTTAAACCTAATTCAGTCCTCCCCCACCATATCCTCTTCACCAATCAAATATTAGCAAAGGATAGCTCAAGTGCCATTCACTTCATTCAGTCAAAAAGCAGTATGTTTCTTCCTTCCCCAGTGAGTTAGCATATACATGATATTATCAGTGCATGCCAGACACTGTGAATTTTGTGTTGCTGGGTCTGACTTTTTTTTTTCCAATTTCTTTAAATATTTTGGAGCTTTGTTCTGGGATGCAGTTAAATCACTTGTTTTATCTTTTTGAGACTTGCTTTTAAATGTGTTAGTTGGGGATAAAATAGCCTTTAATTGGGGGCTTTTGAAGACCCCTTTTGAGGTACATATATTAGGAGATATTTCCACTTTGGCTGCTTGGAAACAAACTATTTCTGGACTTGTATGTGCTCTGAGTATTATACTTCCTGCTGCTTTTTGATAATTCTTTGCTTGGTATTGGTAGTTCCTTCACATGTATTAATCAGTACTTAGGTAAAGACCTAAGGAAAACCCTCTGAAGAACTTTAGAACTAACTCTCTCTGAAGCTATTTTGTCTCTAGTATTCTGCCCCATAAATTCTAGTTGTCTTGGTCTACCTGAAATTCAAATGTGTTTGCCTCAACTCAGAAAGACTGCCAGGCTCCATTTTGGTTCCCCTCCCTACATCATTGTCTGAAAATTCTCTCCAGTCTGTGGGCTGGGACAATCATAGGACTCATATTTGGAGTATCATCGTTCTGCACTCTCTTGGTAGGATAATCTCTAGGTCCATCCATGTTGCTGCAAATGGCATTATTTCATTCTTTTTTGTGGCTGAGTAATATTCCATTGTGTATATGTAACACATCTTTATACTTTACTTAGGTTGCTTCCATGTCTTGGCTATTGTAAATAGTGCTGCAATGAACACTGGGGTGCATGTATCTTTTCGAATTATGGTCTTCTTCAGATATATGCCCAGGAGTGAGATTGCAGGATCATGTGGTAGCTCTATTTTTAGCTTTTTAAGGAACTTCCATACTGTTCTCCATAGTGGCTGTACCAATTTACATTCCCACCAACAGTGGAGGAAAGTTCCCTTTTCTCCACATCCTTTTCAGAATTTATTATTTGTAAACTTTTTGATGATGGCCATTCTGACTGGTGTGAGGTGATACCTCATTGTAGTTTTGATTTGCATTTCTCTAATAATTAGAAATGTTGAGCATCTTTTCATGGGCCTATTGTCCATCTGTATGTATTCTTTGGAGAAATGTCTATTTAGATCTTCTGCCCATTTTTTGATTGGGTTGTTTGTTTTTTATTAAGCTGTATGAGCTGCTTGTATATTTTGGAGCTTAATACCTTGTCAGTCCCATTGTTTGCAAATATTTTCTCCCATTCTGTAGGTTGTATTTACATTTTGTTTAGTTTCCTTTGCTGTGCAAAAGCCTTTAAGTTTAATTAGGTCCCATTAGTTTATTTATTTATTTATGGCTGCGTTGGGTCTTTGTTGCTGCATGTGGGCTTTCTCTAGTTGTGACGAGTGTGGGCTACTCTTCATTGCAGTGTGTGGGCTTCTCACTGTGGTGGTTTCTCTTGTTGTGGAGCATGGGTTCTAGGCACATGGGGTCAGTTAAGTGTGGCTTGCGGGCTCTAGAGTGCAGGCTCAGTAGTTGTGGCACACAGACTTAGTTGCTCTGTGGCATGTGGGATCTTCCCAGACCAGGGATTGAACCCACATCCCCTGCATTGACAGGCAGATTCTTAACCACTGCACCACCAGGGAAGTCCCCCATTCGTTTATTTTTGCTTTTATTTCCTTTGCTTTGGAGAAAGATCCAAAAAGTTACTGCTGCTATTTATGTCAAAGAGTGCTCTTCCTATGTTTTCCTCTAGAAGTTTTACAGTGTCTGGTCTTACATTTAGGTCTTTAATCCATTTTGAGTTTATTTTTGTGTATGGTTTTAGAGAATGTTCTAATTTCATTCTTTTACATGTAGCTGTCCAGTTTTCTCAGCACCACTTATTTAAGAGACTGTCTTTTCTACATTGTATATTCTTGCCTCCTTTGTCACAGATTAATTGACCATAGGTGTGTGGGTTTATTTCTGGGCTTTCTATCCTGTTCCATTGATCTATGTGTCTGTTTTTGTGCCAGTGCCATACTGATTTGGTGACTGTAGCTTTGTAGTATAGTCTGAAGTCAAGGCACCTGATTCCACTAGCTCCATTTTTCTTTCTCAAGATTGCTTTGGCTATTCAGGGTCTTTTGTGGTCTGCACTCTCTATTGTTCAATATCTGAAAAGTATCACTTCACATATTTTATCTTTTTTAGTTGCTTAAGACAGGAGAGTGTCTTAGCTCTGTACCATAAATTGGATGGCTTCAAAAAGAGACATTTATTTCTCACAGCTCTGGAGGATGGGTAGTTTAACATCAAAATGCCAAGAGATTTAGTTTGTTTTTTTTTTCTTTTGGCTGTGCCACGCGACTTGCAGGATCTTAGTTCACTGACCAGGGATGGAACCCAGGCCCCAGCAGTGAGAGCACCAAGTCCTAACCACTGGACTGCCAGGGAATTCCCTGTATTTAGTTCTTGGTGAGGACTCTCTTCCTAGCTTGCAGACAGCTGCCTCCTTGCTTTGTTCTCACGTAGTGGGGATAGAAAGAGTAAGCAAGCTCTGGTCATTCTTCCTTTTCTTATAAGGACACTGTGTGGCTGAACCTCACTGACTCCATTTTGTTAGCTCCATCTTAGGTCCCACAGCCCTATCCCCTGCCCTTTCTGCATGACTGAGCTACTCACAAGGAATGAGCCTTCAGTTGATATGAAAGCTGGAAGAATGCCTTTTGCTGATGCAGATGGTTACCTCGGGGGAGGAAAAACCCCTGGTTCCCATTGGTGTGAGTATGATTCTCCCTTAGTAGTCAGATCCTGTCTTTAGCTTTGGCCCTTTTAAATCCCCTTGTACCCCTTCTGGTGGTGTAGAATACAGCTGTAGATGCTTCTAGATTGCAGTCCAACTGATCCTGCCTGTATGTGAGTTACCCACGATAAACTTCAGAATTGCATTTTACAGAGTTGCCTGCTTCATTTTTTCAGTCTTAAAGTTCCTTCTCAGTTTGGAGAATATTATTCAGTATCTCTGCCCTACAACAGACATTAATCCCATCAGGGGGTCCCTATTCTTATGACCTCATTTAAAAAGGTCCCACCTCCTAATACCATCACATTGAGGCTTAGGGCTTAAACATATGAATTTTAGTGAAACACATACATTCAGCCCATATAGAGAGAAATTCAATCTTGCTACTCTTGATTGGGAGTGCACGTTATTCCTCTGCAATTTTTAGTTACGTTATGTCCACTTGGTTTTGGTCAAAAACTAGCTGTTGGTCAGAACATAAGTATAGATAGCTTTGCTTTCCACTCATCCCTATTTTAGGCCACAATAAATCAGTCCAAAGATCACAAATTTTAAAAATGTATTTGAAAGGATCCGGAACATCTTGTGGGAGAAAAAAGCCAATACTTAGAGGATGTAGGAATTATGTCAAACATCTATATTCTTTTGACATCACACCCAGAAGTTTTACACCCTTTTGATAAAGGCTTACTTAAATAAGATGAAAGATATATTATCATGCAGATTTCTTCTCAAGTATTCACTCATATTTGAAATATATTTGAATAAAAAATACAGTCACACAGTAAAAGAGGTGTGGTGGTCTACACACAGAAAACAGCTGCCTTATTGATAAGCAGGCTGGTCAGGAAATGAGGTCCCACGTCCAGCCAAATTGCTTGAGAGTAATTTAAAGGCCAAACACAATCAAATAAAAATATCAGGGCTATTCACTGTGTACAGCTAAGAAAGACAACAAATAAAAACTAATTTCAGAGTACTTCTCAGGCATTCAGACCTGGAAGACATATCTCCAGTGAGTCAGAATAGCAGGGAAAGGCTGTAGTTGTAGTTTGCGTTCAGTAAATCAGTGGCCTGTGCAGCCTTCACAATTCAAGAAAACCTCTGTGTTAGTTTTGAAAGCCCCCAACATTTCAAAGGCCCATCTTTTTCTTCGTGTATGCTATGACACAGAAGTCCTGTTTTACCACACATTTACTGACTACTTCAAGCCAAGCAGTGTGCGCTGATTATGGGATGTACAATGAGAAGCAACAGCAGTCCTATATCTGATGGATAAGGAGGTTTAAAACAGTATGTCCAAATATTTACAACCCAAGGCACTGTGGGTTATATCCCGCAAGGATGGTCTGAAAAAGAATGTATAAGGGAAGACAGCTCTGAACTAGTCTGTAGGGGAAGCTTTCATAGAGAAGGTAGCCTTTAAATTAGATGTGGGCAGGATTTCTGTAGGAGGAGTTAGGAGTGGAGTGGGAACTTACTAAGGGTAGAGGCAGCAAACCATAAGGTGGTGATTTAAAAGGGCAAGTCCCTCGGTGTACATAGAAGGTCAACCCGAAGGACTAATGGCGGAAACATCTGGAGAGAAAAGCTGGTCACAGGGTTATAATGAACTCTACATGATAGACTAAAAGGTAGCTGGGCAAGCTAGGTCACCTCTGCGTTCCCTCTTCTAATGCATCCGGGTTCAGGACCAAGTTCACAGCCTCATGTGGTATGGATTAAGGAACAGGAGTCACTGGGAAGCTTCAATAAGCCAAAGGTAAGCAAGGGAAAAGAAGCCAGGGAGTCCCTAGTACTCCCTTCATGCCGCAGAGAACTGTATTGGGGTCAAGGCAGCGCTGAACTTGCCCAGTTTCTATGCACCAGTCATCAGATTACTTTCCTCTGTTACTCTCACTTCTTACAGGATAAGTATGGGAAACTAGCCCATCAGTGGATGTATTAGTCAGGGTTCTCCAGAGAAACAGAATCCACAGGATATATATACATATATATATATATATAAAGATTCAGCATGAAGAATTGACTCATGTGATTACGGAGGCTGAGAATCCCATTATCTGCCATCTGCAAGCTGGAGACCCAGGAAAATCAGTGGTGTAACCCCAGTCCAAGGGCAGGAGAAGACTGATGTCCCAGCTCAAGCAACCAGGCAGGAAGCAAAAAGGATGGATTCCTACTTTCTCGGCCTTTTTGTTCTCTCCAGGCCCTTGACAGAATGGGTGATACCTCCATATTGGGGAGGGCCATTTGCTTTACTGAGTCCACTGATTCAAATATTCTTCTCAGTCGGAAGCACCCTCACAGACACACCCAGAACTAATTTTCATCTGGGTACCTCAGGGCCCAGTCAAGCTGACACGTAAAATTAAGCATCACAGTGGGTAAATGCTCAGACTGCCTAGTCATATTGAGTCTGAATTTGTGGTGCCAGGTGTTTATAGGAAGCATCTGGGGAAGGCAGACAGCCGGGATTTGGAGCCCTTGGGACATATGAGGTGTTGCTGTATCCTCTGTGGGAAGAGGAAACCACATGGGAGGCTGAGTTTCGATGGAGGTCGCAAGTCCCAGCTAGCTGCCAGGGTTACTTTGGGGCAATTCTGCTTATTATCTCATCAAAGGATTGGAATTAAGTGGATTAACAGATGTTACAAGTCCAAAAATCTTCAAGCGCCAAACAGAATAAAAGAGTAAAGGAAGTAATGGGGTTTGTGACATAATGGAAAGAGAAAGAACATTCAGTGTTAAAACTGTAAACACACACACACACACACACACACACACACACACACACACATATATTCATCCTGTCAGGCCTTTAACACTCCTGATTTTGCCAGTAGCAATTGCTGATACTAATATAGGTAGTGGGGCTCTGAAATCAAAGAGATAATTCAGGAGACTACTGAATTACACCAAACAAGATATAGGACAGTGACAATGAAAATGGGGGAGGGAGTGTAGATATTAGCCAAGAACGTGAATAGCAAAGGTCAACAGAATTTGCTGACCCATCAGAGGAGTGAAAAAGAGGGAAGAGTCAAGGATGACTCAACTCATGAAAACAGGTGACTAAGAACATGACAGTATCATTAAGAGTATTAAGAAATTTAGAAGAGCTGGTTTTGTGAGAAGTGGGCAATAATCTGGGCTTTAGACACGTGAGATTTGAGGAGTCAGCCAGGATACCTAGAACACGTTCTGTACACCAGGCACCCTGCCAAGCAATTGCTATAAAATATCCATTTAGTGCTTACAATTATTCTATGCACTAGAAACTATTATTATTACCTCCTGTTTTATTGGGAGGAAAATGAAGACTTAGAGAAATTAAAGTGATTTGCTAATTATACCATTCATCTAGCAAAGCCCAAACAACAAAGTCTTTCTGACGCCAAAGCTAATCAACCACTAAATAAATAAATACACAAGTTCCAAACAAAAGACCAGATCTCATGCTCCATCTGAAGGCACGGACAGAGAGAAACCCTGCCTACCCTATCATGAGACAAACTACAGGGAGAAACTGAAATTGTTTGAAGGGAACATATAGTAATCAAGAGAAAGATGGCCATGAACAAAATGTGGAGATAGTCGAATTTGGGTGGATAGTGGGAAGGAGGAAAGAGTAAGAACATGGAGAAGGAGAGGAAACCAGAAGACAGAAGTGGGTCTGAGTCACAGAAATAAATTTCAAGAAAAATCCATAATTCACAGTGGAGGGAGAAAAACAAGTGGAAGGGTATTGGAAACTTTGGGATAACAGTGACAAATACTTAAAGGTGCTTATGATATGTCAGGAACTGTTTTAACTACTTTATCCATATTAATTGTATAATAATCACAAGCTTATTATCCCATTTTACAGATCGAAAGCTGATGCAGAGAGAAGCAATCACAAAGTCAGCCAACCAGTAAGTGTCGGAGCTGCAATGCCACCCACAGAGTATGGTACAAGCACGTACATCCTTCTCCGTCAGGCCACAGTTTCAGGAGAATGGCACTCGCGCTGACCAGACGATAGCATGCTTAAAACAAATGGTTAAGTAAGTGATAGCTTTTCCCATCTGGATGTGTAGTGGTGGTTTGCGGAATAACCTGGCTTGCATTCTTCCTTTTCTGCATTTTTTCCTTTCCAGTCCTAAAAAAATACTTCCAGGAGTCCAGGAAAGGTCAGTGTGTTTGTGTTGCCATGGCAACGTGCAGCTTCTGGGGCCCTGGGGCTGCTAGCTCTTGACAAATGGGCTGAGACCTCAAAGGCCAGGACCATCACTACTGTGAGGGCTTCTTTGACTATCTGCCACTTTCCTTTTGGCATATTCTCCCCAAAAGAGCAGAGAAGCCAAGTGGAACCATATGTTTGATAAGAAGAAGCAGAGAGGACAATGGAGAAGAACAAGGGGTCTGAGTCAGTGCTGAACAAGAGGAGGTCCTGACATCAAACCTCTTTCATTAGGTGTCAGGCCCTTGCTCCTTGTTTTGCTTGGGTTACATAGCTCATGCTACGTACAGGTTGAACCTTACTTGTGCAGAATGGCAGAAAGGCACCAAAGGGAAGGAAAGATTGTAAACAACACTCACCAATCCTCTGTCTTGCCAAAGACCCTCCTTGACCAAACGCCAGCCAGGCTCCTCCGAGCCGTCTTCTCCACGAGACCTCAACCTTGCCTATAAAGACTTGAACAAGCACTAACATGGTTGTAATAGCTCAAGGCCACATCCCTAGTGTGACCTTAGCTCCCATTCAAGTGCCTGCCTAAGAAAACTCAAGGCTGCTAAAAGAATTTACTGTTCATTCCAGCCCTGAAGGTTTGGCCCCTGCCTCCTGGGCTCTGTGGGACTGCAGGAATCCAACTTCAAGCTCCAGTTAGCAAACCCAGTTGGGTTTCACGTGGACCAGCCCCTTCTAGCTTGTTGTCATTTTCCACTGACTCTATTGAGCCCCCCTCACCCCCTGCTAATCCTTCATCCTCCCCTTCAGACACCCAGTCACAAGTCAGAAGTTGAGTTCGGTTCATGCTGGACTCTGCTTTTGCAACAGTTACTACAGATTAAAAGCTATCCCTACACTTCTAACTAGTGTCTGGCTTTCTCTTTGACAATCTCCACAGAAATCCCCTCTCTAGAGCCTTTAATTTCCCTATTCATTAGTTCCTCTGCATTTTTCCATGTTAGCCCATTAGCAGGAGCAAAAGGGGGAGTGAAATTATCCTGGGGGCACTGAAAGGGCTCTGGCTCCAGAGAGGGACAGACTAGGATTTAAATAACTGCTTTTATCATCTTGGAGCCCCAAAGCCCGAAATTACTCATCTGTGATTTTGTTGAACTTGTGGCCTCCACACCTCCCCACCTGCTTTTTGTTTAATATGTCACATTCTTCTGCCATCGGCTCAGCAATGGTTCCATTGATGGAGGACATGTACGGAGGGGAAGAAAGCAGACCAGAGCAGCGGAGCCGGGGTCACTGCCCTTTCTTGCTGGGCCGTGGAGGTGAGCATGGAGAGACATTGGTCCTTGAAATTGGTGTTGGAAGAACTGAAAGCAGCTCTGTCTGCATCAGTGGTTCCCAAACTTTGCTGCACATTGGAATCACCTGTGCATGTTTGAAAACGATGGATGCCTAGTTCCCTTATCCAGACATTCTGATTAAACTAGGGTGAGACGGGCATCTGAATTTTGAAAAGTTCCCCAGGTGATTCTAATATGCAGCCAAGTTTGGGGACCACTGGTCTACGTCACACTTAGCCCCTTAGGCAGCTACAGTAACATTACGAACAGGCCATAAATTTTCAAAAATTTTATGCCTGTAACTCTCAGTGATAAAAGTAATGGTAGCGGTAGCAGCCTCACGGAGTGCTTCATAGGTAACAAGTGTTTCACATTCATTCGTTCATGTAACAACCCTGAGGTAGATATTATTCCTCAATTTTATAAATGGGGAATCTGAGTCTCAAATATCTTAAAAAACATGATTCAAACTTACAAGGTAGGTAAAGAATGGAGGCAGGATCTGAACACAAGATTCACCCCAAAGCTGTTAGTCTTAACCACTACATCATACTGCCCCTACCCAGGACTCCTTGCTCTAGGTGCTTGACAAGTAGCTTTGAACATGCCTCCTAGAGACGGCCCAGAAAAGGGTTTGGCCCGGGGAAGACTGGGTCCAACAAACACATTTATTCAAGTTGGCATGGTGGTCTTTTTCTATCTGGATCTACTATGATGTCATGCTGTTTGAGTGATCTTCCTGACCCCTAAATCTCTTAGCAACAGTGGCCAACAATCTGGCTTGGTCAACTGGGGACTGAGCTTACAGGAGACATAGCAGGTGTCAGGGTCAAAACTGATGAGTTCTAAAGGTCAACAGAAATCCTGGAAACAGATAGTAAAGAATATGGGAGGAAAGGAAGAGAAAAATAAAAATGGGTTAATTCAGCAAGTCTTGGTACATGAGAAATAGCAACGACGATGGGGATACTGCTTGATTCCAGAGACAAGGCTGTCCATGTGGAAGACAATTTCAAGCAGATGAACAGATTTTCTAATCTTCATTCTACTTATTTTGTATGAATGTGTGAATGACATGTGTCCAGAACAAAGAGAACTTCAGAAATGAACACTAGAAAGCACCAAAAGTGGGAATATATATTTGGGCAGTGTCATCTGCTAGATGACAGTCCTGAAAGAGCCTGGCCCAACACTTGGTAGTTGTGTGATGCTGGGCAAGTGACCTAAATGTTCTGAGCCTTTGTTTCCTCGTCTGTAAAGTGAGGACATGATTTGCTCTCATTCGTCTGTTGCTGGATTAAGTAAGATGATGGCATAAACGCCTTGCCCATTTCCTGGCACACAGCATGAGTTCAACACACGCTGCTTTCCTCACCTTCCTGTATCATTCTGTTCTTTTATCTCTGGAATAGAAACATATTCAAACATTTTTGTAATATGCAGCAGGCTCCGAATCACATTTAAAAACATTGCAGGTGATTCAATGTAATGGTATATATAAAAGTGTTTCGAAAATTATCAAATACTAAATGACTCTCAGGTATCATTATTTTAATTACATAATTATACACGAGCAGATTCTATCTCCAGGCTCTGACTACTACCTCCTGCTGCTGACTCTCAAATCTGCATTTCTAGGACAAATCCCTAAAGGCCCCCTTTTCCTTGGGGACATTCACCAATCTCCATTTTACATTTCCAAAAATGGACTGATCACCTTCCCTCCAAGTGCTTCTTCCTCTTCCTACCACTTCTATTGATTCTTGGGACAGATTTATCCTTTCTGTCTTTAGGTGAACGAAGGACAGGGTGATGGAATGAGCTGAAGAAGGATGGCTGTGGAATCAGAAGTCACAGTTTGCAATCTTGGAGAGGCAGAATAGCACATGGTGAATATCATATGTTCTGGAACCTAAAGCATTGATTCAAATGCCAGCCTCACCTCTCATAAGCTGGTGACCTCAGACAAGCTACCTGACATCACTATGCCTCAGCTGCCTCACCTGTGGAAACGGGCTAGTAATAATAGCATCACCTCAGAGGGTTGTGGTGATGATTAACTGAGCTAACACAGCGTAACTACTTACGATTATTATTAGCTTGGTGCTGTCTTTGTAGCTACATAGTCTTGGATAAAGTAGCTGACCTTGGAGCCTGTTAGGTCATCTGTGAAGTAGAATAACAATGCTTGCCTGTTACTGAATGTGATGATTAGATGAAAAAATAAACTTGCTGCCAAGGAGTTGGAATCATTCTCTAGGTTAGTCGTTGCCCAGGAAGATGGCAAATGGAGTCCAGCTGCCAACTAGAGACAGAACATGGATGTGGTCCCCTTCTTGCTTCTCCTTTCCATGGCTGGAGGGGTCATCTTACCTGGGTTTGGCCAGCTACCCCCTCTTAATTTGGATGTTCACTCTTCATCTCACCTGGAAGCCAGGTGGGGCTAGTACCCAGGCTCCTGCACAGGCTAGCTCAGCAGAGGCACTAGGGGCAAACACTTCTTCTCTTGCTGTCTATCAGCTTCCACCCCCATCATGGCTGGGATTGGGATTCAGGATCAGACTTAAGGAGAAGGCTTCTAACCTGAGCAAAAGGAGTTCTGCACATGCTGGATCCCAGTTTCTACAGTTCTCTTTCAGTGACTGGCAAAGAATACCCACAGTAGCCAAGAATACTGTACCTTCTATTTGCTATGAGTATTTTCCTTTGCGATCTTCTAAAAACCGGATCTCGGTTATGTTGGGTACCTCTAGACTCTGGAAATAGTACTGCCATAGGAGAACAGCATACTTCTCATGATTGCTAACCACTGCAAGAACTGGAATGACTAGTCATATTATTTCCATGTTTGATGTGGTCATTCAGGCCAGAAAAGGGGCATTTTTTTCTTTTTCTTCAACCACTGGGTGTTCTTACCTCCTGAGGTCCATGGCCAATATAAAGTGGACAGACTTTCTTACAAGCAGTAGCTGTTTCCTTGCTAAACCCTCTAGTGTATATTCTCTCGGTCATGTGAGCTCAACCTTCCTGTCACTTTGGGTACCTCCTTCTCTGTCACTGTCTGTATCTTGTCAGACATCTAGTAAGTGTTGATATTCTCTCTGATGTCTCTCACTTTTTGACTTCTAAGTGTTGCTCTCTCCATACGCAGTTGCTTTTCTAGCTAAGACAACACTAGATTCATCTTCCTTAAATGGTAATCCTGACGACTTACTCCAGTTTTTTTCCCATTTTCCTTAGGCAGAGGTGAATTTGCCACAATGTTAATGAGGCGTAACGCTGAGGGTACTCCCCGGCAGGGAATCCAGCATCATGTTCACGTGGTCATACGCTATTGTAAAATTAGCAAAAGTAAGATATTTTAATCCACATCCATTAAGACTGCCATGTCTTTCTGCTTTGGCTTCCCCTTGTTGACACACCCCCTTTTGTCAGGAGGTGATGCAGTGGGACAATTTTGGATCTGTATAACGGGAATTTTAGTTAGAGAATACACTTCAGTCCCATTTACTGCTATATATCCTCTTTGGTTCACAATCACATTGTGTTATTTTCCTAAATTTTGTAATGTTTCTGAAATCTGTCAGCCTTTAAAAATTTGTTATATGTTGTGATTAATTTCCCCACTTGAAATACACATTCATACCTAATTTTGTATGAAAATTCTTATGAGGGTACCCAATTATATAAGCTTCAAGATTAAAAAAAAAAGATCCACTCCTGCTTATATTATGTGTGTTTTTTAAATACGACTAGTTTGGGATTCAGTGCCCTCTCTCCTGGGATGTTCATATTTATTCCAAATTTCCCCAACCCCATGACTGTCAGCAAGGAACTTCTCCTGTTGTTTACTCCTTTTCCCCTCAAACCTTTGGGTATGTGTCTGAATTCTACCTATCCTTTGGCACCCTAGCCACACTGCATGTCAAAGATAAAGATAGCAAACTCATAGTTATTGGTTATTTTCATGTGATAGGCATCGTCCATACATTGTCTTTAGTTCCTTTTCTTTAATTGAAGTATAGTTGATTTACAATGTTGTGTTAGTTTCTGGTGTACAGCAAAGTGATTCAAATGTATATCATATATACAATTATATATATATATTCTTTTTCATATTCTTTTCCATTATGGTTTATTACAAAATATTGAATATAGTTCCCTGTGCTATACAGTAGGACCTTGTTGTTTACCTATTTTATATATAGTAATTTGTGTCTGCTAATCCCATTCTCCTAACTTATCCCTCCACCACCCCCTTTTCCCCTTTGGTAACCATAAGTTTGTTCTGTATGTCTGTGAGTCTGTTTCTGTTTCATAAATAAGTTCATTTGTGTCATATTTTAGATTCCACCTATAAGTGATAGCATATGGTATTTGTCTTTCTCTATCTGGCTTACTTCACTTAGTATGATAATCTCTAGGTCCATCCGTGTTGCTGCAAATGGCATTATTTCATTCTTTTTTATGGCTGAGTAGTATTCCTGTGTGTGTGTGTGTGTGTGTGTGTGTGTGTGTGTGTGTGTGTAGTGTATATGTATATTATCTTTAGTTCTTACACCACCAGAAGAGGGAGACATCATTATGCTCATTCCATAGATGAAGCAGCGGAAGCTTTGGGAGGTTACTTTGCCCACCATCACAGAGCACAGGTGTCAGGAGCCAGCATTTTCTCTTGCCCTGCAGAAGCACCTCTTAAAAATGATAACTCCTCCCCACACCTGCCCAGCAATATCTCTGAACCCCAAAGTACTGACAGTGCCCACCTTGTAAACAGCCAACTGCTTGTGCTGCTACTTAACTATTTTGTAGACACACTTCTTATTTCCTCCCCCCTTGCTCCACCCTAGCTCCACCCTATATTAAACTAGAGTCTGGGATGAGATCTTACACTCCCTTTGTCCACTGAAAGCAGCTGGAGAAAGAGCTCAATTGCAATTCATAGGAGCTTGCAACCCATGAAAATGGGTGTTTCTATTCTAACTTTTTAATACCAGAATAGAAGAGCTAAGTTAAAAGATAGAAATGTCTTTAAATCCACAATGACAAAAACTATATACTAAAAATATTTTTCACAGAGAAGCACAATTCACATGTGTCTTGATACTGACAGTTCAGTGTAAGTGATTAAACTGAGAAGGAATTCATAGTTTTTAGAATATAATTGAAAACTCATGTTGGAATTTTAAAATCAGTTTCCATCCTTCAGCCTAAAAAATGCATACTCTGCAAACCCAATAAAAATACAATGATAAGGAGGAAAAATAAATACCTTGCATATCAGAAAGATTATGATACCAGTGCAGTTTTTTAAATCTCTCTTTTGGTACCAATTTGTCCATATATTGTTTCATGGAATATTGGGAATAAGGATTATAATCTTTGAGTTTTCATGTTCTTTTTTTCTTTCTTCCTCTCCCTCATTCATTCATATTCTCTCTCTCTCCCTCTCTTCCTCTTTCATCATTCATGTATTCGATGGAATGATGGAATGTTTTGTTTCTATACACAAGTTGTAGGCATCTGCCTCCACAGAGTATGCCGGGAAAATTCCTGTCATCTAGCCATTGGTGAGTCATTTAATCACAGGATCTCAGGTTTATAAGAAATGTTAGATATTATATACTGCAAAACATTTCATCAAACTAATAACCATAGCTGTTCAGTGTGTTAAGAATTATGTTAATCATACATCACTTCTTTTTCAAAAGAAATCTATGAGATAAATATTATCTTTATTTTTACCAACAAGAAAACATAGGTTTAAGTAGTTAAATAATAATAATCATTATTAACATTTATTAAGTGCTTATTATATGCCAGATGATATTCCAAGAGTTTTACATTATGTTGGCTTCTTAGTTCTCACACAACACTGAGCACAGGCCTTGGGAAGGAGGTACTCTTGTCTACACTTTATAGATGAGATAACTGAGACCAGGAGAGTTCTAATGACCTGCCAAGGTCACACAGCTAGTAAGTGGCAGACCTGTATTGAAAAGAGGCCAACAAGCTCTAGAAACCACCACTCTGCCCCAAATAACGCATCTATTTAGAGACAGCCTTTGAACTTTTTAATTCCAAAGTCTATTTTCCTAATTACACTGTTTCAATCCCCTTTCCAATTACCTTACAAAAGGTTATTAAGCCTCAGCTGGAACCCCTGTTACTGCCAGGGGGATTGGCTGCTTCTGGAGAAAGTTCATTCTATTTCTGGACAGCTCTGTTGTTAGAAAATTCTTCCTTATATTGAGCTAAAATCTACCTCCCCATTACCTGTGTGAAGGGAGTGGGATTGGGAGAAAAGGTCATTAGATATGAGGCTGACGGGAAGGTAAAGACCAGAGTGTGTAGTGCTTTAAAGACCACACCAGCTTCTAATGCTGACGGGGAGACTGAAATTCCAGGAAACGCCCAGCTGTGAAGACACATCTCCCCATCCTGCACCTGGATGGCAGGTTTTCTAACTTCAGTGCAGGAATTTACACGTATCCATCCTGCATTTGACATTCTTGGTTTCCCCTCAGCATTCCAACATCAAGATATTTTTGTCTCCTGATTCTGACTTTTTGTGTATTAGCTACCTTTTCCAGCTTTCCACATTTAACAATATCTTTAATCAAGCTATTGACAGGCTCCTAAGAAAGGTCTTACTGGATCATGCCTAAAAATTAGAATTGAAATCATCGATCACCACTAAGCTACAGTATTCATGCCTAGGGATAGAACATTGGCCAGTCTCTTCTTTTTCTCACTCTTCACTATCCTGGGTGCTTCAGCAGCCAAATGGCCACTGGGTAATAAATAATAAACATTATAAAATTTGGACTACTATAGCCAGGGAGGACATTTAATGGTGTTAACAAAGGAAATGGAGTGGTACTTATGTTTCTGCTTAGTGGAGAATCGATATTTAGTAATGACCTCATTGGAAAGTTCCTCTTGCATACCAAAAGAAAACAACGTTTCTTGGATCTTAAAAGCCTACCCACTGCCACAGCTTTAAGAACAACATGGAGTCAACTGGGCAGAACACAGAGCAAGTACATGAGGCCGAGACAGAATGAGTACACGGACCCAAGAAAGCAGAAAAAGAGGCCATTCACTCCTGGCCGTTGAATAACCCACAGCAGGCAGGCTGGCCTTTTGCAGACTCTAGTGGAGAAAGAATGCCCCTTAGAAACACCTGGTGAAGGCTTTGTTACTTAAAATCTTTCGCTGGTTGTAGCTATAGGGAGGAAATATCAGAAATTACAATAAACATTGTGATACAAGGATGCCATCATCCCAGCAGCCTGGGACCCAGAGGGATGCAACCCACAAAGGAAATTAAGTTCTGCTCAGAGAAGGAAAGTAAGGAACTCTGAGCTAAACCAAGCCAGAAGCCATGCCCATCGGCGTTCCCAGCTGACCAAAGATTCACCAGATATGACTAAAGAGACAATGAAATGTAAGCGTGTACCATTTGTAATTTTTAGTTTACTATATGTAACTATTCTCAAGTTACTTCTTGATAACCTACATATAGTTTTCATTTCGCAAGAGCCCATCTATTTTCTCATAAAGTACCCTATAATTAAAAATGAACAATAATTACTCTCCCTGTCTCATGTCAGAGAGAGGTCTGATCTGAGCTAACCCAAACTGAAAATCACATGTAAGACTCACACTTACGACTCCGGGGCTTACAGTGAGCAGAGCGGATAAGCAATCCCTTTTGCGATGTTGTCTCATGCAGCTGACTTTCACCATACATAGGTTGACGTCCATATAAAACTCAACGGTGGATAGCAGAGTTTGTCTCATATATGATGTCTGGAGCAGGGTGTCCATTCTAGTTCTGCGTCGTATGCCAAGTCTCATCCTACCAAGCCCCGGTGATATCATGAGAGAAATCATCAATATCATAAGAATAGTTACGATTTATATGGCACTCAGTATGTGTCCTCAATTAAAGCAATGACTTTTGTTTATTCCTTTCTGATCATAGAAACTCTCTGGCATAGGTCTAATCATTCCAATTTTACATTTGAAGAAACTGCAGTTCAAAGCCTTTAAGAGTCTTTTATAAGGTCAAATACCTGAGAGACAGGGGAGGCTGTATCTGCTTCCTACCGTGGAGTTATTTGCATGCCTGGTACAATTCTTAGGTTTAACTACCAGTTCCTTTCCTTTTTTGTTTTGTTTTGTTTTTCCTTGTGGCCCTTCCAGCACCATGATTCTGTTTTGAACGCCCTGCCTTTTATGGACTGCTGCTAGCTGCCTACTCTGCCTTCCCAGAGGGCTCTTAAAGCCTGCCTATCTCGAGTCAGGGCCACCCCTGGCTTCTGCTGGCACGGGAAAGAGTATCAATGCAGGCCCACATTCCATGTGTCGAAATATTTAATTTATAGACCAAGATAACAAACTGTTTAATAAAACATGTTCAGTCCTTCTACCTTGACAAGCATACCTTTACAATAAACAGGAAGGTTACGTTTGAGTTTAGAATTATCAGATTCCTTGATAATGTGGTGATGCCAAAAGAGACAGGCCCTTGGGCTTCCCTGGTGGCGCAGTGGTTGAGAGTCCGCCTGCCGATGCGGGGGAGACAGGTTCGTGCCCCGGTCTGAGAGGATCCCACATGCCGCGGAGTGGCTGGGCCCGTGAGCCATGGCCGCTGAGCCTGCACGTCCGGAGCCTGTGTGCCGCAATGGGAGAGGCCACAACAGCGAGAGCCCAGCGTACCGCAAAATAAAAAAAAAAGAGACAGGCCCTGGGCCCCAGTAAGCCTCTTCTCTCCACTTCTGGCTCCATTCTGTGCTGAGAAGGGCCTCTCATGTTCACCACCCTGGGCCTAGGACTGTGCATGCCTATGGTGTGATCCACCCTAGGAAGAGCAGACCTAGAGAAGAAGGCTGTGTGGGCCTTGGAAGAGGGCTTGGGGGCCATTTGGGCAATGAATTCTTAGATTCTGGGCACCTGGATGATGGTCTGGGAGGGGCAGGTGCCCGTTCTGAGGGCATGTTGCACTGGCCTCACGGAGGCCTTACCTTGCAGCAAAGGGCACACTGCAATTAGTACAGAGTGGGATCTTCTTACATGGCAATATTGCTTGAGATTTCTCCAAATCCTGGCTTCTCTCATTCAGAACCATTGAAATAATGAGGAATCACCGGGCCAAATGCCAGAGAAGTGGCTTTGCAAGTCAAGCTGGTCTTTTAAAGCCAATTCCCTTCACCTCTTTTTTTTTTTTTTTTAACATCTTTATTGGGGTATAATTGCTTTACAATGGTGTGTTAGTTTCTGCTTTATAACAAAGTGAATCAGTCATACATAAACATATGTTCCCATATGTCTTCCCTGTTGCGTTTCCCTCCCTCCCACCCTCCCTATCCCACCCCTCCAGGCTGTCACAAAGCACCGAGCCAATATCTCTGTGCCATGCGGCTGCTTCCCACTAACTATCTACCTTACTACATTTGTTAGTGTGTATATGCCCATGACTCTCTCTCGCCCTGTCACAGCTCACCCCTCCCCCTCCCCATAACCTCAAGTCCGTTCTCTAGGAGGTCTGCGTCTTTGTTCCTGCTTTACCTTCACCTCTTTAGAATCACTTCCTTCCAAGTACTCAAGGCTTTTCTGCAGAGCCAAGCTTTCCATTCACGGAGGACATAATGTGAAAATTCATTCTCTGAAATATGTTACTTTTCCTAAGGGACCTTATGAATTTTGTTTTAAAAGAGGCTGCTATTTAAACCAAAGGAATAAATTTGCTAATAGATTTTTTAACAATAGCGGAAATGTACTTGCAGACAGGAATTTTCTTGCTATAAATCTATGTTCATTTCCTAGGGTTGCCATAATGAATTAACACAAACTTGGTGGCTTCCAACGACAGAAATTAATTTGCTCACTGTTGTGGAGACCAGAAGTCTGAAATCAAGCTGTCAGCAGAACCGTGCTTCCAATGAAGAGTCTAGGGAAGATTCCTTTCCTGCCTCGTCCAGCCTCTGGCAACTCCAATTGTTCCCTGGTTTGTGGCTGCATCACCCCAATCTCTACCTCCATCCTGTAACTGAGCAGGACCCTATGGGGCCTTCCTGGGACAGATCCCTCCCTCCATGTCCTCTGCCTGACTCTTGTTTGAGGAAAAGCTGTAATTTCCCAGGCCTCCCCTGAGTCACAAAAGCCTGGCTCAAGAATTAATGATTGAAAGGATGTGAGGAGAAGCTCCAGAAAGATGGCAGAAGAGTAAGACGCGGAGATCACCTTCCTCCCAACAGATACACCAGAAATACATCTACACGTGGAACAACTCCTACAGAACACCTACTGAACGCTGGCAGAAGACCTCAGACCTCCCAAAAGGCAAGAACCCACCCCCTACCCCCGCCATGTACCTGGGTAGGGCAAAAGAAAAAAGAATAAACAGAGACAAAAGAATAGGGACGGGACCTGCACCAGTGGGAGGGAGCTGTGACGGAGGAAAGGTGTCCACACACTAGAAGCCCCTTCGCAGGCGGAAACTGCAGGTGGCGGAGGGGGAAAGCTTCGGAGCCGCGGAGGAGAGCGCAGCAACAGGGGTGCAGAGGGCAAAGCGGAGAGATTCCCGCACGGAGGATCGGTGCCGACCGGTACTCACCAGCTCGAGAGGCTTGTCTGCTCACCCGCCGGGGCGGGCGGGGCTGGGAGCTGAGGCTTGTGCTTCGGTTGGAGCGCAGGGAGAGAACTGGGCTTGGCAGCGTGAACACAGCCTGAAGGGGTTAGTGCGCCACGGCTAGCCGGGAGGGAGTCCGGGGAAAAGTCTGGAGCTGCCGAAGAGGCAAGAGACTTTTTCTTCCTTCTTTGTTTCCGGGTGCGCGAGGAGAGGGAATTAAGAGCGCTGCTTAAAGGAGCTCCAGAGACGGGCGCGAGCCGCGACTAAAGTGCGGACCCCAGAGACGGGCATGAGACGCCAAGGCCGCCGCTGCCGCCACCAAGAAGCCTGTGTGTGAGCACAGGGCACTATCCACACCTCCCCTCCCGGGAGCCTGTGCAGCCCGCCACTGCCAGAGTCGCTGGATCCAGGGACAACTTCCCCGGGAGAACGCACGGCGCGCCTCAGGCTGGTGCAATGTCACACTGGCCTCTGCGGCCGCAGGCTCGCCCCACACTCTGTGCCACTCCCTTCCCCCAGCCTCAGTGAGGCAGAGCCCCCGAATCAGCGGCTCCTTTAACCCCGTCCTGTATGAGTGAAGAACAGACGCCCTGCGGCGACCTACACGCAGAGGCGGGGCCAAATCCAAAGCTGAGCCCCGGGAGCTGTGCAAACAAAGAAGAGAAAGGGAAATCTCTCCCAGCAGCCTCAGAAGCAGCAGATTAAATCTCCACAATCAACTTGATGTACCTGCACCGGTGGAATACCTGAATAGACAACGAATCATCCCAAATTGAGGAGGTGGACTTTGGGAGCAAGATAGATTATTTTTTCCCCTTTTCCTCTTTTGTGAGTGTGTATGTGTATGCTTCTGTGTGAGATTTTGTCTGTATAGCTTTGCTTTCACCATTTGTCCTAGGGTTCTGTCCGTCCTTTTATTTTTTTACTTAAAAATTTTTTTCATAATAATTTTTTATTTTAATGACTTTATTTTATATTACTTTATTTTATTTGATCTTCTTCCTCCCTTCCTTCCATCCTTCCTCCCTCCCTCCCTCCCTCTCTTTCTCTCTCTCTCTCTCTCTCTTTCTCTCTTTCTCTCTTTCTCTTTCTCTCTTTCTGTCTTTCTTATTTTTTCTCCCTTTTATTCTGAGCCATGTGGATGAAAGCCTCTTGGTGCTCCAGCCAGGAGTCAGTGCTGTACCTCTGACGTGGGAGAGCCAACTTGAGGATACTGGTCCACAAGAGACCTCCCAGCGCCACGTAATATCAAACGGCGAAAATCTCCCAGACATCTCCATCTCAACACCAGCACCCAGCTTCACTCAATGACCAACAAGCTACAATGCTGGACACCCTACGCCAAACAACTACCAAGACAGGAACACAACCCCATCCATTAGCAGAAAGGCTGCCTAAAATCATAATAAGGCCACAGACACCCCAAAACACACCACCAGACGTGGACCTGCCCACAAGAAAGACAAGATCCAGCCTCATCCACCAGAACACAGGCACTAGTACCCTCCACCAGGAAGCCTACACAACCCACTGAACCAACCTTAGCCACTGGGGGCAGACACCAAAAACAACGGGAACTACCAACCTGCAGCCTGCGAAAAGGAGACCCCAAACACAGTAAGATAAGGAAAATGAGAAAACAGAAAAACACACAGCAGATGAAGGAGCAAGGTAAAAACCTACCAGACCTAACAAATGAAGAGGAAATAGGCAGTTTACCTGAAAAAGAATTCAGAGTAATGATAGTAAAGATGATCCAAAATCTTGGAAATAGAATAGAGAAAATGCAAGAAACATTTAACAAAGACCTGGAAGAACTAAAGAGGAAACAAGCAATGATGAACAACACAATATATGAAATTAAAAATACTCTAGAAGGGATCAATAGCAGAATAACTGAGGCAGAAAAACAGAAAAGTGACCTGGAAGATAAAAGAGTGGAAATAACCACTGCAGAGCAGAATAAAGAAAAAAGAATGAAAAGAACTGAGGACAGTCTCAGAGACCTCTGGGACAACATCAAACGCACCAACATTCGAATTATAGGGGTTCCAGAAGAAGAAGAGAAAAACAAAGGGACTGAGAAAATATTTGAAGAGATTATAGTTGAAAACTTCCCTAATTTGGGAAAGGAAATAGTTAATCAAGTCCAGGAAGCACAGAGAGTCCCATACAGAATAAATCCAAGGAGAAACACGCCAAGACACATATTAATCAAACTATCAAAAATTAAATACAAAGAAAACATATTAAAAGCAGCAAGGGGAAAACAACAAATAACACACAAGGGAATCCCCATAAGCTTAACAGCTGATCTTTCAGCAGAAACTCTGCAAGCCAGAAGGGACTTGCAGGACATATTTAAAGTGATGAAGGAGACAGATCTGCAACCAAGATTACTCTACCCAGCAAGGATCTCATTCAGATTTGATGGAGACATTAAAACCTTTATAGACAAGCAAAAGCTGAGAGAGTTCAGCACCAACAAACCAGCTTTACAACAAATGCTAAAGGAACTTCTCTAGGCAAGAAACACAAGAGAAGGAAAAGACCTACAATAACAAACCCAAAACAATTAAGAAAATGGGAATAGGAACATACATATTGATAATTACCTTAAATGTAAATGGATTAAATGCTCCCACCAAAAGACACAGACTGGCTGAATGGATACAAAAGCAACACCCGTATATATGCTGTCTACAAGAGACCCATTTCAGACCTAGACACATATACAGACTGAAAGTGAGGGGATGGAAAAAGATATTCCATGCAAATGGAAGTCAAAAGAAAGCTGGAGTACCAATTCTCATATCAAAAGTCTCAAAATAGACTTTAAAATAAAGACTATTACAAGAGACAAAGAAGACACTACATAATGATCAAGGGGTTGATCCAAGAAGAAGATATAACAATTGTAAATATTTATACACCCAGTATAGGAGCACCTCAATACATAAGGCAAATACTAACAGCCATAAAAGGGGAAATCAACAGTAACACAATCATAGTAGGGGATTTTAACACCCCAATTTCACCAAGGGACAGATCATCCAAAATGAAAATAAATAAGGAGACACAAGCTTTAAATGATACATTAAACAAGATGGACTTAATTGATATTTATAGGACATTCTATCCAAAAACAACAGAATACATATTTTTCTCAAGTGCTCATAGAACATTCTCCAGGACAGATCATATCTTCAGTCACAAATCAAGCCTTTGTAAATTTAAGAAAATTGAAATTGTATCAAGTATCTTTTCTGACCACAACGCTATGAGACTAGATATCAATTACAGGAAAAGATCTGTAAAAAATACAAACACGTGGAGGCTAAACAATACACTACTTAATAACCAAGAGGTCACTGAATAAATCCAAGAGGAAATCAAAAAATACCTAGAAACATATGACAATGGAGACACGATGACCCAAAACCTATGGGATGCAGCAAAAGCAGTTCTAAGAGGGAAGTTTATAGCAATACAATCCTACCTTAAGAAACAGGAAACATCTCAAATAAACAACCTAAACTTGCACCTAAAGCAATTAGAGAAGGAAGAACAACAAAACCCCAAAGTTAGCAGAGGGAAAGAACTGATAAAGATCAGATCGGAAATAAATGAAAAAGAAATGAAACAATAGCAAAGATCAATAAAACTAAAAGCTGGTTCTTTGAGAAGATAAACAAAATTGATAAACCATTAGCCAGATTCATCAAGAAAAAAAGGGAGAAGACTCAAATCAACAGAATTAGAAATGAAAAAGGAGAAATAACAGCTGACACTGCAGAAATACAAAGGATCATGAGAGATTACTACAAGCAACTCTATGCCAATAAAATGGACAACCTGGAAGAAATGGACAAATTCTTAGAAAAGCACAAGCTGCAGAGAGTGAATCAGGAAGAAATAGAAAATATGAACAGACAAATCACAAGCACTGAAATTGAAACTGTGATTAAAAATCTTCCAACAAACAAAAGCCCAGGACCAGATGGCTTCACAGGCGAATTCTATCAAACATTTAGAGAAGAGCTAACACCTATCCTTCTCAAACTCTTCCAAAATATAGCAGATGGAGGAACACTCCCAAACTCATTCTACAAGGCCACCATCACCCTGATACCAAAACCAGACAAAGATATCACAAAAAAAGAAAACTACAGGCCAGTATCACTGATGAACAAAGTTGCAAAAATCCTCAACAAAATACTAGCAAACAGAATCCAACAGCACATTGAAAGTATCATACACCATGATCAAGTGGGGTTTATCCCAGGAATGCAAGCATTCTTCAATATATGCAAATCAATCAATGTGATACACCATATTAACAAATTGAAGGAGAAAAACCATATGATCATCTCGATAGATGCAGAAAGAGCTTTCGACAAAATTCCACAACCATTTATGAGAAAAAACCCTGCAGAAAGTAGGCATAGAGGGAACTTTCCTCAACATAATAAAGGCCATATATGACAAACCCACAGCCAACATCGTCCTCAGTGGTGAAAAACTGAAACCATTTCCACTAAGATCAGGAACAAGACAAGGTTGCGCACTCTTACCACTCTTGTTCAACATTGTTTTGGAAGTTTTAGCCACAGCAATCAGAGAAGAAAAAGAAATAAAAGGAATCCAAATCAGAAAAGAAGAAGTAAAGCTGTCACTGTTTTCAGATGACATGATACTATATATAGAGAATCCTAAAGATGCTACCAGAAAACTACTAGAGCTAGTCAATGAATTTGGTAAAGTAGCAGGATACAAAATTAATGCACAGAAATCTCTGGCATTCCTATACACTAATGATGAAAAATCTGAAAGTGAAATTAGGAAAACACTTCCATTTACCATTGCAACAAAAAGAATAAAATATCTAGCAATAAAACTACCTAAGGAGACAAAAGACCTGTATGCAGAAAATTATAAGACACTGATGAAAGAAATTAAAAATGATACAAACAGCTAGAGAGATATACCATGTTCTTGGATTGGAAGAATCAACATTGTGAAAATGACTCTACTACCCAAAGCAATCTACAGATTCAATGCAATCCCTATCAAACTAACACTGGCATTTTCCACAGAACTAGAACAAAAAATTTCACAATGTTTATGGAAACACAGAAGACCCCGAATAGCCAAAGCAATCTTGAGAACAAAAAATGGAGCTGGAGGAATCAGGCTCCCTGACTTCAGACTATACTACAAAGGTACAGTAATCAATACAGTATGGTACTGGTACAAGAACAGAAAGATAGATCAATGGAACATGATAGAAAGCCCAGAGATAAACCCATGCATGTATGGTCACCTTATCTTTGATAAAGGAGGCAAGAATATACAGTGGAGAAAAGACAGCCTCTTCAATAAGTGGTGCTGGGAAAACTGGACAGCTACATGTAAAAGTATGAAATTAGAACACTCTCTAACACCATACACAAAAATAAGCTCAAAATGGATTAAAGACCTAAATGTAAGGCCAGAAACTATCAAACTCTTAGAGGAAATCATAGGCAGAACACTCTATGACATAAATCACAGCAAGATCCTTTTTGACCTGCCTCCTAGGGAAATGGAAATAAAAACAAAAATAAACAAATGGGACCTAATGAAACTTCAAAGCTTTTGCACAGCAAAGGAAACCATAAACAAGAGCAAAAGACAACCCTCAGAATGAGAGAAAATATTTGCAAGTGAAGCAACTGACAAAGGATTAATCTCCAAAATTTACAAGCAGCTCATGCAGCTCAATAACAAACAGACAAACCCAATCCAAAAATGGGCAGAAGACCTAAATAGACATTTCTCCAAAGAAGATATACAGATTGCCAACAAACACATGAAAGAATGCTCAACATCATTAATCATTAGAGAAATGCAAATCAAAACTACAATGAGATATCATCTCACACCGGTCAGAATGGCCATCATCAAAAAATTTAGAAAAATAAATGCTGGAGAGGGTGTGGAGAAAAGGGAACATTCTTGCACTGTTGGTGTGAATGTAAATTGATACAGCCACTGTGGAGAACAGTATGGAGGTTCCTTAAACAACTACAAATAGAACTACCATATGACCCAGCAATCCCACTGCTGGGCATGTACCCTGAGAAAACCATAATTCATAAAGAGTCATGTACCAAAATGTTCATTGCAGCTCTATTTACAATAGCCAGGACATGGAAGCAACCTAAGTGTCCATCAACAGATGAATGGATAAAGAAGATGTGGCACATATATACAATGGAATATTACTCAGCCATAAAAAGAAATGAAATTGAGTTATTTGTAGTGAAGTGGATGTACCTAGAGTCTGTCATACAGAGTGAAGTAAGTCAGAAAGAGAAAAACAAATACCGTATGCTAACACATATATATGGAATCTAAGAAAAAAAGTGTCATGAAGAACCTAGGGTTAAGACGGGAATAAAGACACAGGCCTACTAGAGAATGGACTTCAGGATATGGGGAGGCGGAAGGGTAAACTGTGACAAAGTGAGAGCGTGGCATGGACATATATACACTACCAAACGTAAAACAGATAGCTAGTGGGAAGCAGCCGCATAGCACAGGGAGATCAGCTGGGTGCTTTGTGACCACCTAGAGGGGTGGGATAGGGAGGGTGGGAGGGAGGGAGATGCAAGAGGGAAGAGATATGGGAATATATGTATATGTATAACTGGTTCACTTTGTTATAAAGCAGAAACTAACACACCATTGTAAAGCAATTATACTCCAGTAAAGATGTTAAAAAAAAAAAAAAGAAAGGATGTGAACACGTAGTGACAAAAGTGGCAGTTGGGCCAGAAGAACTGGCAACAATTTAAGCAGTAAATTAGCCATATGGCAGTCACAGAATCTTTAGTTCTTCCCTTAATTACAGAGATAACAGTATCTGATGCACGTTTCCTGAGTTGTTTTATAGATGCTAAAACCCCCACCAAATGGAAGACATTAACTACTTGATAACCATGAGCATGTAGCCCCCAGACCTACTAGAGCCTGAGGAATGATAATATTAACTCCCTTCGCCAGGATTGATAATGTTAATTGATAATGTTAACGATTGACACCACCCTGTTACTGCACACAGCTGATCACATACCTCGCGACTCCCCTCCCTCCCCTGGCCTTTAAAAATGCTTTCCTGAAACCGGAGCGGACCAACTTTAGTTCGGTAACAATCTCACAGGGCCTTCTCCTCTCTGTCTCTCTCTCTCTCTCATACATCTCCCTCTGCCTTTTTGAAGGCACTTATCATTGGATTTAGGGCCCACCTGGATAATCCAGGATGCTCCATCTCAGGAACCTTAACTTGATTACATCTGCAAAGATCCTGTTTCTAATTAAGGTCACATTCCCAGGTTTCAGGTAGACATATCTTTTGGGAGTCACCATTCAACTCACTACACCATCCAATGCTGCTCTATGGACATCATTCTTGCAGCCCCACACACTAAAGGCCAACCTGCTGCAGGCACAGGAAGAAGGAAATGTTAGTCCAGCCTTGTAGACCTCAGGGAAAGTTGACAGACCTTCTCACAGGAGATGAACCTCAACTGTAAGGGAGAGATGCGATAGAGCTACAGCACTTGAGAGCATAAAGCAAAGGTTATGACATTGATTTTTGGAAAGTTTTCGCCAAACTGAAGCAGAGTAAAGAATAAATCATCTCTCCTTATTTTACAAGACGCTTCATCTTCTCACAACCGTACCTGGAGATTATATGAGCTTAAGATCCAAAATTTAAATGCTATTTATTTTTTTCCTCTAAGCAGGGGAGAGAAAGAACTATTAGTATGTGACTGCCTATCATGTCCTAAAATTTGTAAGGATATTGCTTCATTTTCTCTTTATAATAGCCCTACAAAGAAGATATTAATATTCACACCCATTATACAAATGTGGAAACTGAGGCCATGAGATGTAATCTGCCGGGATCCTACAGCTAGGAATTACAGGTTCTGAGACCCACAAAGTCCATGCTCTTTCTATGACTCCACTGCCCTGGAATCAGTCTAGATTAGCCCTACACTTCTACGTTGATTGCCCTGACCTGGCTGATTTTCCTCTTCTGAAACGGCAATTAAGCATCGCTACCAGTAACAAGAGAAGCCAAGGGTAAGGAGCCTGGTTTTCTTTTTGCTTACACTGCACTGCCATCTAGTGGGAAAATAATTAATGGCAGAATAGGCCGTTTCTGGCATCTTAGTTTTTTGGTATTGGTAATTCATCTGTATTTAAATTTTGCTCTTGAAATTGTGACCCAATCAAAATCCACATCAAATTCCTGCCCCTGCCTCTACACGCACATGCACACTTTTTCTGTACACCAGTCTCACATAAATGTACCCCACCTGTAACAGAGAGAGAAAGAATTAGGCTCGCCTTCAACACTCAGACTAAGACTGCAGTTGTGCAATAGTTAAAATCACAAGCAAAAAACCAGTGCTCTCCTGACGTCCCATTAACTAAACTGTGACCCTCTGACTCTAATTTGACGACAATTTTAGGGAGGAGTTCAGACAAAAATGACTAACAGATTTGCTTTTCCTCATTTTTCATACCTGAAAACACAATTTCTGTCCATCAAAAATAGCTTCTACGCTAAGCCGACGGCGGAGCTGATTCTGGTACTAATAGTACTCAGGACACATGGATGTGAGTTGGTCCCTGGAGTAAGACAACCTTCAGCTGTAGGTGAACAAAATCCTGCCGCCTCATAGCACAGGGAGATCAGCTCGGTGCTTTGTGACTGCCTGGAGGGGTGGGATAGGGAGGGTGGGATAGCGAGGGTGGGAGGGAGGGAGGGAGACGCAAGCGGGAAGAGATATGGGAACATACGTATATATATAACTGATTCATTCTGTTGTGAAGCTGAAACTAACATACCATTGTAAAGCAATTATACTCCAATAAAGATGTTAAAATGAAAAAAAAAAAAAAATCCTGCCGCCTCGAAGTGTCTCTTTATGCCGATTATTTTGAGCTGAAAACAATCAAGGCCCAAAAGACTCAGGAAGAAACCTTCGACCTTCCCCCTAACTGCTTATATGAACCTGTCGATAGATAGAGGACCTATTCCAGGAAGGGAGCTATCGCCATATATAATTACGGTACGAACTAAGTGAGTAGGCAGGGAGAAACCTAGCAAAGTCTGTTAAAATTCCTCTCTCTGTCCCTTTGTCTCTGCCCAACCCAGCAAACATTTATTTACCAAACATTTGCTTTTCCATCTCCATGGGAATTACCTTCTTCCCCATTTGGAGTCCCAAACCACTACCCCCAACATCCTCTTTTGTCTTTAGCTGAAGATGATATTTAAGGTGAGGGTTTCAGCCATTTGGGGGAGTTACTCAGTTTTTCTGAGTCTCTCCCATGTACACATGTTATTAGACTTTGGTCCGATTTTCTCCTGTTAATCTGTCTCACGTCCATTTAATTCTTAGACCAGCCAGAAGAACCAAAAAGGGCAGAGGAGAATTTTTTCCTCCTCAACATAGGTAATGCAATGATAAATGCCTCTGTGTAAACGCAGAACAGGAAGGTGCAGCTCTGATCACCCCACTATAAAATATACATTCTAAGTCCCCTAAGACGTCTTTTAGTATTAGCAGTAGTCTCCTGCTGCTGCTGCTGTAACAAATTACCACAAACTTACTAGCTCAAAACCGTACATGTTTATTATCTGACAGTTCAGGAGGTCAACAAACTGAAATGGGTGTCAACGGGCTAAAATCAAGATGTCAGCAGGTCTGTATTCCTGCAGGCTCCAAGAGAGAATCCGATCCCTAGCCTATTACAGCCTCTATGGACTACCTGCAGGATCGGGTCTCTTCTGTCTGTAAAATCAGCAACGTGGGTCCCAGACCTACTCACACTTCCACCTCTCTGGTTCTCACTGTTTCGTCTCCTTCTTCCACCTTAAAGGACTCTATGATTACACTGGACCCACTACAATAATCCAGGATAATAGCCAATATCCCCATTTCAAGGGCAACTGGTTAGCAACCTTCATTCCATCTGCTACTTAATTCTCCTTTGCCATATAATGTAATATATTCTCAGGTTCCAGGAATTAAGGTATGGACATCTTTGGCATTGGCAGGGGGGTGGCGGTGGAGGGATTCTTCCCCTCCAACATCCAAGAGAAGAGAAATCTTGACTGGAATGTTTCATACTGTGGGTCATGGTGGCATTGGGAGAGCCAGTCACCATCCAGAGTCCTTTCTTTCCCCTCCCACCCCCTCCCCACTTTCGCAAACTGCAAGGAGCCTTGCAGGCATGCATGAGGACATATCCACCCTGAAATTCTACCTTCACTTTTTCCAAGTCGCCTTTAATAGTAGATAAGAGCATAGATTCAGATAGACTTAAGTTTAAGATTCATCCCCACACGTGAAAGCTTGAATACATTACTGAGTATTTCACTTAGCTTTTTTTTTTTTTTTTTTTTTTGCGGTACGCGGGCCTCTCACTGTTGTGGCCTCTCCCATTGCGGAGCACAGGCTCCGGACGCGCAGGCTCAGCGTCCATGGCTCACGGGCCCAGCCGCTCCGCGGCATGTGGGATCTTCCCGGACCGGGCCACGAACCTGCAGCCCCTGCATCGGCAAGCGGACTCTCAACCACTGCGCCACCAGGGAAGCCCTCACTTAGCATTTCTAAGCTCAGTTTCTTCAACCTTAAAATGGGCATTATATCTTCCTCATAGTATCACTGTAAGGCTTAAATAAAAGAACCTCCAAAGAGCACATGGCACTATGTGATGATCTCAGATTGTCCTAAGGAACAATTTCTGAGAATGAGGATTTTTCCATTCAATCTTCAAAGAGAGGTTAACTAAACACCTAACTAACCACTGCATTGGCTGCTTGGGGAACAAGGAAAGGACAGTGCCTATCCTCACTGAGTTAACTTCCAGCGGATGGGATGAGATTTCATATGTGAAACTGGAGACCAAAACTTGTGGTACCGTGAGGTTCTTCTTCTGAAATGGGTAAATGAAGGCTTCTGTTGTACCTTATGTATAGGTATAGCATTTGCCCAGTCAGACACCTTTACGTGGGTGCATTTGAAGACGTCATAGAAGGGAAACACAATGTTTCCTTCATTCTTGCCTACTCTTCATTTTCTAGAACATGCATACCTATGTCAACACTTCAGTGACTATTTATATATTGCATAAGGGTACACACAGAAAGATGGTCATCCTGACTTGTTTCCTAAAGCTAACTGAGGGCAGCAACATCATATATATGTATGTATGTTTATAGCTACCATACACATATATATGCCATCAAATTATACCCAAATCTCTTTTAACCCTAATAAGAAATTTTGGGCAATGAAGTTAAATGTTAAAAAGCAAAAACAAAAAATTTCTTAGGATACTAAAATTTATTTTTAAGTGGAAGTGCTGAATAATGAATGAAAAAGTTCATTGGTTATAAGCCATCCATATATAGTGTACTCAAATTATGAAAAAAATTATGCTTTTACATAGGCTAAATTTATGTGTTTCCTATAATGCTATTTCAATAATAAGCTTATTTAGGAACATGTTCATTCGAGAAGGTAACTTCTGCAACTTGTAAAAATTTCTGAATTTGTAGCATACACTGTTTTTAATGCATATTTTATTTTAGGATTTTATATAATTCTTTCACGCCTATAGTGTATGATTTTTTTTTTTTTTTTTTTTTTTTTTTTTTTTTTTTGCGGTACCCGGGCCTCTCACTGTTGTGGCCTCTCCCGCTGCGGAGCACAGGCTCCGGACGCGCAGGCTCAGCGGCCATGGCTCACGGGCCCAGCCGCTCCGCGGCATGTGGGATCTTCCTGGACCGGGGCGCGAACCCGTGTCCCCTGCATCGGCAGGCGGACTCTCAACCACTGCGCCACCAGGGAAGCCCGTGTATGAATTTTTTGAATATAGAAACTTATGGAGTTAAAAGTTATTTTGCACATTAGAAATATAAAAAAGGACGCCCAAACTTTAAGCTTTTCTTTTATCCCTATGGCCTTTTTGATGCCCCCAAGAGGATCAGAAAACAGAACACTTCCCTCCAGGCCTATTAGAGCTTCCTGGAACAAAAAGGGAGAGTTTGGCCATGACCAGTCCTTCCTGACTTTCTGTCAACCCTCTCACTTAGGTGGCAGTGTTAAGAAGGGTCTCTGTATTTTGGATGTGGCTACAGTTCTACTCCTGATGGCATCTCTAAACCTCAGGAGATGGAGGACTACATGGCAACTGGAAAACCTAGAACCTACAACAAGATCGTATTTCTCGGGTTTGCATAAGCTTAACGTTTGTTAAATCCCGGGGACTTCAGCATGAGGATATTGCACGCGGCTTGACAAACCAGACCTCTATCTTGACTTTACACAGCTGAGGCTGAGGCTGACTTGGAGGGGGGTGGTGGTCATGGCTTAGGTAACGAGGCTACTGCAGAGTATGTAGGCAGCTGTACCTTGGAAAGAACATCCCATGGCGCTGCTGTGAATATGCCAAGCACCTTTCTCCCTCAGAGAAAGTCACGGAGCTTTATATTTGAGAAGTCTCCAACCCTCAGCTCAATGTAAATGCCAGGCAGCACACTAATTCAGTGTGGCAAGACTGCCAGCTCAGTCCAGTAGGTGGTAGCTAAGGCCACATTGCAGCAGACCTGGGAGTTGGTGAGCTCTGTTAGAGGCACGATGGAAAGGGTTCACCCAAAAATCCAATGTATTTTGTTCCTCTCTGCCTCACTGGGAATTTTTTGAACCCTGAAGTTTTGTGGAGTGTAGCTTTTAGAAAGAAGCAGCTAGTTCAATTCAGAACTTGGATCAAACTGGCTGATAATATCTATTTAGTTCCTTATAAATGGTGAGCACTCTACTAAACATACATACGTATATGCATTATTTATTAACCACACTATTAGGTGGGCAGAATTAATCACTGATGAAACTGAGGTCTAAAGAAGTCAAATGATTTTCCCAAGTTCACACTGAGAGTAAAGATGAATGTTGATATTTCCCTCACATCTTTAACCCCTTTGATTTCCTCTATGTTGCCTAAGAACACAGCAGCTAATATATATATATATATATATATATATATATATATATATATATATAAACCAAAAAACTAATCAGTCTTAAACATATTTAATTGACTTTCCTAATTTTTATTTAACTGGTCTCCTCAGACACAATTTATCTTTGTCCCCTCTTCAACTTTGGTCGCCTCTATACCCTCCCTGCTACATCATATTAAAGTGAGTCCGAGAGGGGTCTATCTCATTTGGATTGTTTATGGGATGGATTTTCATTGAGAGCATTCATAATGGGTTAAGAACTATCATTTCCCCTTTGGACACATGATAATCCAGGCAATAACAGGATTATTAAATAAAATAAATAAATAATAAAAATTAAAAAATAAATATATCTTAATTATTTTAAATTATTTACTTTAAAATAAAAAAATTAATAATAAAAATAATTTTTAAACAAATAAAATCATATAAGAATAGATAAGCAGATTGGTACAATAATTATTAAGAGTAACCAGTGGGAGAAAGTGGAAGTCAATAGAATGTTTTATCCCAGCTATAAGATAAAGGAAGGACAGTTGTGTGATAAGATACATTACATGGTATATATTAAATATGACAAAAGTTCTTGGTTTCCTCTATCAGCACATTGAATTAAAATTTCATTTCTGCTGTATGATTCTTTATTTCTACAATCAGCAGAAAGGGTCAATAGGTATCTGTGTCAAGCTTCTGTGAATAAGTCCAGTAAGTGAAAAGGATTGTTTTGAAGTAGATACTTAACGTTTCCCCTTCATCGGCCTGAATTAAAGGTGCAACTCAACTGTCTCATTACAATGCACTTCCTTATCTTATAATGAAAAGGTGATGATGAATAGAAATGCATTAACACATAATAAGGCCCAGAATGTACATAAAATATCAGCTAATGCTTTCCTTTTCCTGGTAATTGATGTTTGAGATAGCTTCTTATCTATTTAAGAAATAGGCTGTATTAGTCCCAAAGTCATGTGACTCAACGTTCTATAATTTACATAGACCCAGTTCTAAGCTAAGGTGCTTACTGCTGTTAAAGCCATTAATTTTTTGGATGATTAAAAATAAGAGCTATGGATTAACAATAATTAAGTGTCTCTTAGAAAGGTCAGTGGTTCAAGGAAATAGTTAATTACACTGAAAGAATAAGAAGAAGAACATCGAAGAGAATGTATTTTTTCAACTACAAAACTGGGTAAAAGTGATCCAACCTGGGAGATTTACTAATTCATAGCAATTAAGTAGTTAATTAGAAGTCTGTAATTATCTTTGCCACATCATTAAGAACTCTGTACAGATTTCCCAGGATAACTTTTTGGAAACCCTATGTATCTTGGTTATTGCCATTTCATGAGGAAACTGCTTTTGATGTCTTAGAGGAGCGTCTCATTAAAACTTTGCTCAGCCGTCTGTGGAAGCACAAGTTGATTCCTATGAGCCTAATGGTTTTGGGTTTGCTGGTGAAGTGTGACTGAAAGGGCACAGGATAGCGTAAGTAACTCTCTAATTTCTGACCACCAGGGCAGATATTCACCCAGTATGCACAGGTATAGTCTTATTGCTAACTTGTGCAGGTATACATTCTGATTGGCTGTGGCATTGTTCTGATTGGTCAATGTCCATGCTGTTTTAGTTTGTAAACATTATGAAGATCATCTGTTCTGCAGATGGATGACTACCCTTAGAGAAAGCTAGAACCCATAACATGATAATGACTCCAGGCCACCTATCTTGGCAATGATATGGAAACTCAACCTTACTTGTATCTATGACTATAACAGCCTAAACCCATGAAGACAAGACCCTCCAAAAATGATCAAAATGCAAAATGGTGGTAGAGCTCTACTTTTCCATATTTTGTTTGATAGACAGGTCCTGTGATTATTATGAATACTGTCAGCAAGCTTTCCAGAGTATTTGCAAATGTAGTGGCTACAGTGCTGTAAATAGGTAAATAGCAAAAGGGTAGTAATACCGACCTCATCAGGTGATATAGGGAGAATGAAATTAATGGATGTATAACCTCTTAACCCAACTCTGGCATAGGGTAAGTATTCAATAAGTGGTAAAGAATATGAGTAGTACTTCCCTGTTTTTCAGACAGATTGCTACTTAATTTTTAACAATATATATTAATATTTCTTCACCAAATGAATGCACTGGGATGTTTTTAATGGCCTAATTATAGTTAGACATTTAGGTTATTTTGAAATTTTTCCAATTGTAAACAAACTCATCATGAACATCTGTATGCATAACACTGTTTCTGCATTTTGCGTTATTCTTCATTCTAGATTTTGCCAACTGGATTGGCTGCATTTAAGGGGTATACTTTTTTTTTTTTCTTTTTTTTGGCAGTACTTGGGCCTCTCACTGTTGTGGTCTCTCCCGTTGCGGAGCACAGGCTCTGGACACGCAGGCTCAGCGGTCATGGCTCACGGGCCCAGCCGCTCCGCGGCATGTGGGATCCTCCCGGACCGGGGCACGAACCCGTGTCCCCTGCATCGGCAGGCGGACTCTCAACCACTGCACCACCAGGGAAGCCCAAGGGGTATACTTTTTAAACACTCTATTACAAATAGCCTTCCTCTCCTTATTTACCATCTACTAACTGATAATAGTGAACTATATCTGGTGCCTGACTTTATGTTTAGAGATTTGTCATATTTGTAAAAAAGATTAACAAAAGTACTACATAGCATGTCAAAAATGTGAAAAAACTATGATGCAGAAACTAAGGACCAAAATTTCAGACTTAAAGTAGGAACTGAATCTGGAATTGTGAATTCAAGGAATAATTTAGATCATTTCATCAGAAAAAATGATAGGAATATATAACAGTATACTTGCATAAAATAAACAAATGAATTTTGCTGGAATGAATGGTTCATTCCTACACAGAAATAACAGGGTATCAAAAGTAGGTAGAGACCAGATAGGAAAGCACCTTGAATATCAGCTAAGACATCTTAGCTTTATTATCCAGGCAATTTGAAGAAAAGTCAAGATTTCTCAGTATGAGGTGGACATGCAACAAGTCATTATAGGAATCTGTGATTTTTAGATTCCAAGTAGGGTATAGATTGTAAGTGGTTTAAAAAAGCAAAATGTCAGAAGTCATTGATTTGTCATTAAGAATCTAGAAGGGGTTTGCTATAGAAAAGAGAAAGTACTTGAAAGAAATAACTATAGTTCTTCTTTTATGTATTAAGAATGTTGGATTAATTATAATATTTAAATTTTGACAGATAATACAATTAAAAATAACCATACATAACATTTTTAGTGCTTGTTATGCGTCAGGCACTGAATGAAGTATTTTATGTTCTTTATCTTGTTTAATCTTCCCCAAAACCTTTTATGGTAAGAATCATGATTATCTCAACTTCATAAAAGAGGAAATAGCAGTTTACAGAGGATAAGTTCCTTATTTCATGCTGATAATGAGTGACAAAACCAGGATTTGACCCAGTTCTACCTGGCTCTAGAGTATATACACTATCTTCCTTCAAGTGTGGACACATTCATGATGAGTATAATTTATTTATTAAAAGAACTTTATAGAAGTCCAGGCAGGGCTTCCCTGGTGGCGCAGTGGTTGAGAGTCCGCCTGCTGATGCAGGGGACACGGGTTCGTGCCCCGGTCCGGGAAGATCCCACATGCCGCGGAGCGGCTGGGCCCGTGAGCCATGGTCGCTGAGCCTGTGCGTCTGGAGCCTGTGCTCCGCAGTGGGAGAGGCCACAACAGTGAGAGGCTCGCGTACTGAAAGAAAAAAAAAAGAAGTCCAGGCAAAGGGTGGCTCCAGGAGAAATAGAGATGACGAACGGATGCAAGCTAAATCACTAAACTGAATTCTAGAAGAGAGATGAGGATCCAAGGACAAATTCAAGTGTTTGAATATGGGATAGAGTAGGGCCACAAATGGAAATAGTATTATAAAAACTAAAGAACAAGCTGGTTTCCAGTAATAAAATAAGTTTTGGTTTAACAACAAGAAAACAGTATGGGCTCATTTTAGGCCAAATCCAAGTTTTAGAATTATATCCTTTGAGCCTAGCAATCCCCAAAATAATGTTAATAGGTGTTATATAAATTGCTCCTAGACAGTGGCTTGAGCACAGTGCTTCTCTTCTCTTCTTCCTAAGATAAGAATACACAGCAATAACTAAACATACCGTTTGATGAAGTAGTTCAACTACTATGGGGATTGGTGCCCTGACTCAAAGATATCTGGCTTCAATCATTTAAAATTTGCCCAACTAATGGGATAGTTTATCTACTTCTCCCTTAGTTATCCCTGCCAACTAACAATGCCCATTCGTGTAAACCAAAGCCTCCATCAACTTTTCAACTGCCTTGTTCTTAAATATGAATAGAAACCCAAGAATCTATAGGCATACAAGAAAAGTTGACAATAGGAATACAAAAAGCAAATAAAAATACAAAGGAAGGAAGGTCAAAAGGGTGAACATAGAAAGTAGTTAATTCCAAGACTAGGAAATAAAATAATAATTAAGAAAAAATAATATTGATTACTACCTATAGAGAGTCCAGAATATATTGAATTTATCAAAGCAGCATTATACACCTTAGAAGTCATCACTTCTAATGTCTTTTGTTGATATTGTTTGTTACAAAGAAAAATGTTTGGATGAATCCTACAGGCCTGAGAGCTTTTGACATGAAAATGTCAGTATTAATTGTCAGTACCTTTTTAGAAAATATCATTGAATAACTATAGCTGTGACACAACAATGCAAGACAGTTTTGATTTAAAGCACTTTTCTTTATCACAAATTACATATCCTTCAACTAAGGTTGCAATTAAAGTAAAGTTACCCCTATGAACCCTTTGAGAAGGCCTAAAATATATTCTGTGATCCTAGCAGGTATCTCTTAGAAACACCACATCTCACCAACGTTCTTCCTAGGCAACCTGTAGTAGTATAATAAGGTTTAAATAATATTCTCCTGAAGCGTTCACAGTTCACTGAAAGTCACCTGTCATGGGTAATTAATCCAGAAAGTGAATTTCCTTTATATCTTCAAATCTTTGTAGCTGTGATATAAAAATCTACATATGGAATTAGGAGAAGGGGATTAAAATTACAGCTGCTTACCATTTGACTTTTAAAAAATCAATTACCACTCTCAGTATTTGGTTTCTACCTAAAACATGAACACAATAATATCTTTGTAGCATAACTTGCTAAAAAATTAATTAATTAAATATGTTAAAGTACTTATCATGGTGATTAGCGTATAGAAACTATTAGATTGAACATACCCTTTTTACATAGACATAAACTAAAATTTCCACATAAAATTATATATAATGATTTTTAACCTTTATCACTGTCAAGAAGTCATCCACTATGTACATATAGTATTTTATCTAACCAAACAAGTCAGGCTTTATTGAAAAATCTCTGTCTACTCCAAACCATTTAGAGAGAGATGGATATTAATTCTGAGCAAATAACCCCCAAACAAACAAAAACAAATACGCAACATAACATCATATGACCCTCACTATAAAAAATGGGGTTTTAATAATGTAAAACCCAAGTTTCATCCCCAATTCTGTCATATGTGAACAATAATTACTTTTTCCTCTAACGTAAAATTTAAAAATCTGAAATAATGACTTCTAAGATCTATAATGCTCTGGAAATGAAACTCTAAACATTTCTAATAATCATTCAACCTAGACCATAATCTAAATTGAATTAGTTCAAAACAGAATTTCTTTTTTTTAGTGTTCTCTTTATAGTTTCTATGAGCATCTTTGGAATAGCAAATCTAATTTTGAGCAAAATTATAATATCTCTTGATTAATTATACAGACAAAATATTTATGATATTCATAAAACTTTATCTTATAGACACAGTGATGCTATTGCAAATGTCACCAACAGAATTACAACCAAATGTATTGTTGAATATTCTTAGCAAAATTCCTTAAAATGTTAAACGTTAGAGTTACCATATGACCCAGCATGTCCAGTCTTATATACCCAAGAGAAGTATAAACATATGTCTGCACAAAAACTTGTACATGAATGGACATAGCAGCATTATTCATAATAGTCAAAAAGCAGAAACTACCTACATTTCTACCAACTGATGAATAAATAAAAATGTAGTATATCCATATAGTGAAATATTATTTGGTAAAATAAAAGGAATGAAATACTGACACATGCTATACGATGAACCTTAAAAACATTAGGCTATGTGTATGATTCCATTCATATGAAACACCCAGAACAGGCAAATCTACAGAGACAGAGAGTAGATTAGTGGTTGTCCAGAGCTGAGGGAGAATGGGGAGTGACTGCTAATGGGTATGGCAATCTGCGAGTACCTATCAAAAATTTTACAGAACTTAATTTTTGAGTCAGCAATCTACTTTCAGAGATCTAAAGTGTACAAAGAAAGTAAGTAATTAAACATGTTATGAGAAAATTGTTTATTAACACATTGTTTGCAACAGTGAGAAAATATATTAATTCTGTGGAATATTATGCAGCACTTACAAATTATAATAATATGTACAGACTTGGAAAGAGACCAAAGCCATATATAGATAGACTATACAAATTGAGATATAGAGATATGCCTTTTATATGATAATATGTATATGGCATATAGCAATATACATGTCAAGATATGCATTTATACAACATACATATATCGTATATAAGATATATCATATATATAATGCATATGCCACATAGTTATACATATAATATGATTCCACTGATGTTAAGGACAAAAATAAGTTATGCATCTCAGTACATAGACACAGACTGAAAGGAGGCTTAACTGACTGTCAAAGAGCAGTTATTTCTGGGGACTGAAGATTGGGAGGTAACCAAGAGGGTTTTTTATATGTTACTCTATATGCTTTATATTGATATTTGAAATACCACTTTCATATTATAATATATTCATGTATTATTCATGTCATTAGAAAGAAGGACTAATATTTTTAAATAACCACAGCAAAAATCTTTTTCCCACACAAAAGGATTCTATTAAGTGAATAAATTATCCCAATATACTAAAAAAATCCAAGTAATCAGGTAAACCACCTGGTTTCCCTCAATAGACATCAGGTCCCAACAGGTTTGGGGAGTCAAAGTATTTGGGACCTAGACTGAGGAAGAGGATTAGAAAACTAAAGTCAACCCAGTTGTCAAAAGAACATGTCAGGGCTTCCCTGGTGGCACAGTGGTTGAGAGTCCGCCTGCCAATGCAGGCGACACGGGTTCGTGTCCCGGTCTGAGAAGATCCCACATGCCGCGGAGCAGCTAGGCCCATGAGCCATGGCCGCTTAGCCTGTGCATCCAGAGCCTGTGCTCCGCAATGGGAGAGGCCACAACAGTGAGAGGCCTGCGTATCGCAAAAAGAACGTGTCAAAAGAAATCTACTAGAAAGAGAGGCTAGATTAATTGATTCTCATTTTTATGATTTTAAAAAGACTTGCCAGTTGGAAAACTATAACTTATTCTCATCCTTACCATTTTTGTAGGATGCAGTACATAAGAGATGACTGTATGAATCATAGACCTGGACAGGAAACAAACGGTGTAGAGAGCATGGCTATTGAAAGAGTTTAATGAGGGGACTATTTAGAAAGCAGGAGGCCAGGTTAAGGGAACCAACAAGAAAACAAGAAGTATAAAGCCATTACCGCTGCAAGGCCTGAAGCGAAGAGGGTGAGTGGTTGCCAGAACCTGTGAGAGCTACAGCTGTAACAGAGGGGTTGCCCAACAGGAGCCTTGGGTGTAGTTGGAGCAGCACAACTACTGTTAACTGGTGAGAGGCAATCTGAGGAATATAGAACTTTTTCTCCTCCTGCCCTCTGACCATCTGCCAATGCCCTCTTTAGTCATATCCAAAGGGCAAATGACACAGGAACAGGATGAAAAAGGGTTGAAAGGGGATTAATAACCAGTGCTATCGCCTACTTTAACTATAAGGTACTTGTTCTTTTCAAATGAACTGATATTGGGACATCACTGTGCTATTCTGGTCCTATCTTACTTTGCCATTGTCATGTAAATATCACAGGAATAAAAATGCAAAATGAAGTGCACTTAATTACTCAACCACAATGGAAATGTGTTTAAAAGATGCTAGCATAGGCTCTGCAAAAGCTAGAATATTACAGGGACAATTCACATGTTTGTTCTAGCTAGTATAATTAGAAACCATAAAGTAATTCTCCCGTCTTTGTCATGAGGCTGAGACAATTTTCAGCTGTCCCATTATTCCTCATCGGAAAGAAGACAATATGTAAGCCATGGTTATATTTTGCAAGGTTTTTGTTGTTGTTGTTGTTGTTTGGGCTTTTTTGTTTTGCTTTGTTTTTTGTAGCAAGACAGTGGTAGATTTGAATTCAAATGATGTCTCTAGAATAAACCAATAGCTGCTCTTTAGGAATCCTAAATATGAGTTAGGAAGATACTATATACATGTAATTTCCTTTGAATATGAGTAAAGTAAAAATTTGAACAGTAATGCATTTTATTGATTAATCAAAAAAGCACCCATTCCATTGTAAATCCAAATATCATCCTATAGGACTTTAAATAAACATGTAAGTGTATTGTAATGTGCAAAGTGCAATGTAAAGAAATACTGGAAAGTACAGGAGTGACCATAATGGGAGAGTAGAAAGACCCTGAGCTCACCTCCTCCCATGGGTACTCCAAAATTACAACTATTTGCAGAGCAACTATTGATGAGGAAGACTTGAAGACTACCAGAAAAGATCTTCTACAACTAAGGATATAAAGAAGAAACTACAAGATGGGTAGGAGGGGCAGAGATAGAAGATTGTCAAGACTCACAGCCACAGGTGAGTAATCCAATAGGATAGTTACAATTGCACAGGTTCTCCCCAAGTCTCAAGGAATCTGAGCTCCACATTGGGCTCCCCAGCCTGGAGGTCATGTACTGGGAAGATAAGCCCTCAGAAAGTTTGATTCTGAGGGCCAGTGGGGCTTACTTTCAGGAGAGCCAGAGGGCTGTCGGAAATAGACTCTGTTCTTAAAGGGTGCACACAAAATTTCACACACTCTGACACCCAAGGCAGAAGCAGTAATTTGAAAGGAACCTGGGTGAGACCTACCTGCTGATCTTGGAGAGTCTCTCAGAGAGGCAGTAGGCAACTGAAGCTCACCCTGAGGATAAGACACTGGCAGCAGCCATTTTTGGGAGGTCATTCTGCCATGAGGACACTAGTGTTGGTAAACGCCATTTTGGAACCCTTCAAAGCTTATTAGTGCTGGGACCTGCCCAGCAGCAGGCTGCTGCCTTAATACCCACTGAGCCCCTAGGAGCCCTGGCACATGGCCCCACCCCACCAGAGGGCCCATGACCCAGACTCACCAACCAGGAACTAGAAAAAGCAGAACAAACAAAACCTAATGTTAGTAGAAGTAAAGAGATCATAAAAATCAGAGCAAAAATAAATGAAATAGAGACTAGAAAAGATCAATGAAACTAAAAGATAGTTTTTGGAAAAGATAAACAAAACAGATAAATTAATATACATAAATCTATTGCATTTCCATGGACTAACAATTAACTATCAAAAAGAGATATTAAGAAAATACTCCCATTTACAATCACATCAAGAATAAAATACTTAAAATAAACCTACCTAAGAAGGTAAAAACTTATACTCCGAAAACTGTAAGACACCGATGAAAGAAAATGAAGATGACACAAACAGATCAAAAGATATTCTGGGCACACAGACTGGAAGAATTAATATTGTTAAAATGACAATACTACCCAAAGCAATCTACAGATTCAATACAACCCCTAACAAAATTTAATGGCATTTTTCACAGAACTAGAACAAATAATTTAAAACTTTGTATGGAAACTCAAAAGACCCCAAATACCCAAAACAATCTTGATAAAGAACAAAACTGCAGGTATCATACTCCCTGATTTCAAACTATACTACAAAGCTACAGTAATCAAAGCAGTATGGTACTGACACAAAAAACAGACACAAAAGCCCCAAAATGAACACACACTTATATGGTCAACTAACCCATGACAAAGGAGGCAAGAATATATACAATGGGGAAAAGACAGTCTCTCCAATAAACGGTATTGGGAAAACTGGACATCTACATGTAAAGGAAAGAAATTAGAACATTTTCTCACACCATATACAAAAATAAACTCAAAATGGATTAGAGACAAATCCAAATTGCAGGACACTCTATAATACATCTAAGCAGTATTCCTCAAAACTGTCAACGTCATCAAAAGCAAGCAAAGTCTGAAGGACTTTCTCAGTCAAGAGGAGCCAAAGGATATATAACATCTAAATATAATGTAGTGTCCTGGACAGGATCCTGGGACAGGAAAAGGAAATCAGATAAAAATCAAAGAACATCTGAAAAAACTATGGTCTTTAGTTAGTATTAATATATTAATTGAAATAAATGTGTCATACTAATGTAAGGTGTTACAGTAAGGGATATTAGGTTTAGGACACATGGGAACTCTCTACTATCTTTGGGCTTTTTTTCATAAATCTAAAACTGTTTTAATATTAAAATTTTATTTAAAAAAAGTGAGAGTGGGGAGTTCACAGTATGGGGGACTGAAGTGAGAATGTGGAGTCTGCCATTTTATATTAATTTTGGCTTCTGAATCATGTAATATTTTACACAGTGAAAACAAATAAAACAAATTAAAAGGACCCAAAACTGTCTAATTATAAAAAAAAGTGCAAAGATATTTGAAATTTCATTTAGTGTTGTTATTGTTAACAGAAATAATGATACTATAATTTTAAAACCATTTTTAACATTTGAAAATCCTGTGTTGTAGGAAGGATAAAGTAAAATTTTTAATGCTGTTAGAAATAGTATTATTCAATGAATAAAAATATAAACATAAATGTCATGTTAAAATTGAATTGAAAATATCAGAACTAACTTATGATATTTAAATATGTATGTGTGTATGAGTATACTTCTATCTCAGTTCACTGAACATTTCAGGGAGCAATCTCATGCTAGTGGCAATGGGTATAACTGGCACCCTTATTTGGTTTCTATATATCACTGTTTACTAAAAACAATCAGAGCTACTGGCTAATTCCATGCTTGAGGCAAGGAAAATATAAGGTGAGTCTGGATATCTTAAGTTGTGTTTAAAAAAAATGAATTGGACATCTTAAAAGGATATAGGAGATACCCTGAAGGATTCCCACTCATCAGTTTTGTATAATTTGGGCATCCAGCAGCAGCAGCATTACCATGATTGCAATAATTATATTTGATTGCAAGATATTACATAAATATTTTTTAGACTTTACATATAAGTCATATAATTGTATACACATTCCTATACATATATTTCACAATGAAACAAAGTAAAATGATCTATTCAACATTTTTCCACTGGTAAACTAGACTGATTTTCAGGGAAGCTTCTATTAAATATTGATCTAACTGCATTATTTTGGAACTTTTTCAAACAACAAAGCATACTAATCACTGTTAGGTCACATTCATATTAAATCCAAATTAGAAAAATGACTAGATAGCTAAATATTGCAGTGGTAGAATGTTTAGTTTAGTTCCAAATAGCATTCTCAAATATGAAGACTGAAAAATGCTTACAATATAGGATTATCCTTTTGAGCAACCTTGTGTTTTTCATAAGTCTATAAAAGACAATTCCCAAAATGTTACCTGAAATCTCAAACACAAGAACAGCTCCTCAGAATATTTGGCTATTAGAATCCTCCTGTAATAGTTGATGTTTGTCCTTCCTATTTTAATGTGACTTTTCAAACTGACACAGCTGTGCTCACAGATGTGTCTAAGAGCTTCAGTGTATTACTGAAGCTTTTTCATCTAGGGATGGTTTTCTATTGGCAAACATAGCCTCTGCTATTTTTATAACCTACTTCTTGTTTGTCTTGGACATGCTTTGGAGACTTTGCTTAAAATGGGCACCCTCTTTTTGTTTGGGGTACATAAACTGTTTGGTTGGTTGCTATTGTCTGTGCCATGAGATTACCTACAGCTTAATCCAGGATAGGCTGATGCACTCTTGCTTGCCTCAGAAATTCATTACCTTTGTGATGGATTTTGCTAAAAAAAAAATCCAAAATCATTGGACATGTATTACTAAAACATTTCTCATAATTCATACTAAAACAGTATCCTTCATTGTGCAAAGCATATGTAGTTTATTATTATAAAATACTTTTCATTATAACAGACACACCATTATCAATTACATTCGGGAGATTTTTTTTTCAGGGGTGGTGGCAATAAAAACAGCAGAGTAAGGACCTTCCAAAATTCCCATTTCTATAAAAGCAATGAGAAAACTGGCAAAGATTATCAAAATCAATGTTTTCAGAACTCTAAAAATTAAATAAGATTTGCAGCTATGCAAAGAAATGGCAGAATATCAATAAAAACATTTAGTTTTGTGACTCTTTTACCTGCTCTATTCCGAATCCACCCCTCCAAATTTGCTATGGCTTGCAAAACAGCCTGCAATCTCAGTGAAAAACAGCAGCCTGGTAGCCACTGTAAAGGGCATAATGGGTTAAAGCTCCTTGAAATTACTTTTCTCAGAGAATTGTCCTTATTTTATTCATCTGGTGGTTCCCTGGAAGACCCCACACACAGGCTGTCTTTATTTTACCTGCCTCAGAGCTCACACAATATGAACAGCCTTTCTCCCACAGGTGATGAAAATATTTAGAGACAATTACTTAACTTCAAACTGCATGAGGTGGTAGATAACAGAGGTACAAACAAGAGGTTAACCAAAAAGCTACAAAGGAAAAGTGGGGGAATAAGATGTCCATAGGGACTTTGAAAAGCCCTGACATTTTCCTTGGAATGTAACAGGACATGCCCATGTCCAGCCTCTCACTCTGGCTGAACTTGAGGCTCTGTAAAAGCAGGAAGTGAATGCTAAGGTAGAGTTGTCACCTACCTGGTTTGGTGTTGAAGGCATACCTGAACACACACACAGAACCCCTTGACAAAGACAGGGAGACATATTGGTTCCAGGCATTTAAGAAACTTTTTATCCAATCATTAGCTGACCACTAAGCTAACTGAGCAGAGACTTGAGTGGCCATACACAACAAAGAGTGCATACCTTACAAAATTAGTTTAGAAAAAAAATTACTAAACAAATAACAAAAAGCAACTAGAGTAAGCCTGGGGGATAGGAGAGAATCTGATTTCCAGAGTTGCCATATTATATTATTTGACATGTCCAGTTTTCAATGAAAAGTTATGAGATATGCAAAGAAACAAGAAAGTATTACCCATACACAGGGAAAAAAATAAAGAAATAAAACTATCTCTGAAGAAGCCAGACATGGGATTTAACAAAGATTTTATATCAACCAGTTTAAATATGTTCAAAGAACTAAAAGAAACCATGTCTAAAGAATTAAAGAAAGTAAAAATAATGTCTCACTAAATAGAGAACAGCAATATGTAGAAATTATGAAAAAGAACCAAACAGAAATTCTGGAGTTGGAAAGTATAACAAATAAAATGGAAAATTCACTATAGGAACTCAACAGCAGATTTAAGCAGGCAGAAGAAAAAAATGCATGAAATTGAAAATAGATCAATTGAGATGATTCAGTCTGAAGACAGGAATGAAAAATGAGTGGAGTCAAATGAACAGAGCCTCAGAAACCTTGGGACACAATCAAGCATACCAACATATGCATAGTGGGACTCCGGATAGGAATGGAGAGGAAAAGAGGTAGACAGAATATTTGATGAGCTAACATCCAAACATGTCCCAGATTTGATGAAAAAGATAAATTTAGACATCTAAGAAGCTTAACAAACACCGAATAGGATAAACCTAGGGATACCCACATCGAGACACATCATAATCAAATTATCAAAAGTTAACGACAGAGAATGTTAAAAGCAGCAGTAAAGAAGCAACTCATCTTGTACGAGGGACCCTCAATAACATAAGCATCTAATTTCTCATCAGAAACTAATGGAAGATAGAAGGCAGTGGGAATAACATATTCAGAATGCTGAAAAAGACTGTCAATCAAGAATTATAAATCGAGTAAAACTATCCCTCATAATGGAGTAGAAATTAAGAGTTTCCCAGATAAGAAAAATCTTATAGAACTTATCACTAGCAAACCCTGGCATATAATAAATACAGAAGGGAACCTAAGTGCCCATCATCAGATGAATGGATAAAGAAGATGTGGCACATATATACAATGGAATATTACTCAGCCATAAAAAGAAACAAAATTGAGTTATTTTTAGTGAGGTGGATGGACCTAGAGTCTGTCACACAGAGTGAAGTAAGTCAGAAAGAGAAAGACAAATACTGTGTGCTAACACATATATGGAATTTAAGGAAAAAAAATGTCATGAAGAACCTAGGGGTAAGACAGGAATAAAGACACAGACCTAGTAGAGAATGGACTTGAGTATATGGGGAGGGGGAAGGGTAAGCTGTGACAAAGCGAGAGAGTGGCATGGACATATATACACTACCAAACATAAAATAGCTAGCTAGTGGGAAGCAGCCGCATAGCACAGGGAGATCAGCTCAGTGCTTTGCGATCATCTAGAGGGGTGGGATACGGAGGGTGGGAGGGAGGGAGATGCAAGAGGGAAGAGATATGGGAACATATGTATATGTATAACTGATTCACTTTGTTATAAAGCAGAAACTAACACACCATTGTAAAGCAATTATACTCCAATAAAGATGTAAAAAAAAAGAAAAGTATGATCGAGCTGCCAGAGACAATAGGGCATCTTGACATGATAATAGAGTTGTTATTAATGAGACAGATATTAAATAGAAGTTCAAGAACATGGGGATGGAGGGCAAAATTTTTTCTACCACAATCATCATTAAAACTTAATGATCTAAACTAATGAACTAAACTAATCATCTAAACTTAAATGATTAAAACGTAAAAGATCTACAAATTAAGAAACCTAACTAAACTCATAGATACAGATTGGTGCTTATCATAGGCGGGGGTGGGAAGTGAGCGAAATTAATATTTTACATTAAATTTGGGGTAATGTCTGAAAAATGTCCCAGGGATAACTAGTTACCCTGCCTCTTCTGTCCTTAACATTTCAGGACAATGTGTATTTACCAGACATCACTCTCAAAATTACTCAAGATAACATACTGAGAGTTGTGAAGTCCAAATGTTCTGTGATGCCCCTTGGTATTTATAACTATTTTTGTAGTTTATTTACAGTAGGTTTAATTGACTGGGTGAATCCTGAAGTCCCCTGGGATAGTAAATGGAGACAACCTCAATACTTTTTCCCAGGGCTGCTTAAAGTAGTGTCTTTGTTTCTTACAAACATATTTAAAATTATTCAGTTCTAAAATTGCAGTGCTGTATTTCTTATCACCATATCATTATTATTTGAGCATCAATTAAAACCATTTTTATAAAGATTCCTATTTTAAATACATATATATAAGAAGTCCTTTTTAAATGTCTGTTTCACTGATAGAGCTGCTTGCCGTTTGTACTGTTTACTATCACTTTATTGGATTGTTTCAAAAGTGGAGAATCCCGCTTCCCCATGCAAAAGCAAAGATTCTTTCTCCATAGCTGATATTCAGCAGAGGCCTAAGAGTTGGAGAAGTGAATATTGAATCTCTTTCTTCTACTCACTAATTCTATGACTTTGAATAAGTCCTTTGGATGAATCTCAGTCTCCTCATACTTAATGAGGTCAGGGTAACAATACACATTAAACTACTATTGAAACGGCACTCTCAATTATTATAAACAAGGTCTGTAATTATTATTCTATTAAGTATGGTACAGGTGTAAGCAATATTATATCTTAAGTACTGTACAAATATAATATATTGTTAATATTAATAATTTGAAAAGTGGGAAGGTTCAAACACAGATAAGGTTATTCAATACAAAGTTATTTCCCAAAACTTGTATGCAAAGATTTGAACTACTGACCATATATTGAAATGGACAGTTCATTTGTCCATGTTACTCCTAGCCAGTAAATTCTCTGATGGCTGCTGCACTTTTTACCTTAATCATTGTTTTATTCTAGTATCTGGCATGGTGCCTAATATGTAGTAGGCACTAAATACACAAACACACACCTTATATACACAATAGTTGACTTGTCAGATGACTACATGTATGAATGAAAGAGGAAAACCTTTCCTTTTCTATGCAGATATAGGGGTGGAGGAAAAGGTTGGAGTTAAGGGTATAGGTGAAAAATTAGGACCAACTGGTAGAGCTAAGAGAAAATTAGTAAATCTAAATTTTTAAAAACTTGTTGAAAAATAGAAATATCTATGCTAAACCATAATGGAAAAAATATTTTTAAAAGAATGTATATATGTGTGTAAATGAATCCCTTTTCTGTATAACAGAAATTAACACAACATTGTAAATCAACTATACTTCAATTAAAAATGTAAAAAATATCTATATTCGTAATAGAAATTTCTTTGGAATGGGACATGTTCAATAAAGGTTAGATGGCCCCCACCACAGCGATGGCAATATTAGAAGGACTCACTGCACTGGCTGGGAGGGTGTTCAAGGTGACATCTATGATCCTTCTAATAGTCAAATGTATTTCAAAGCACAATTTTTAGAAACCTCTTTGGATAATGAATAATTAAGATGTTTGAAAAAATTATCTGGCCAATTTAGTTAATATAATTGATTCTGTCATCTTGTATTCCAATTCAAAAGAACATTTTCTGCATCTGACATTTCTGCATAACTTACCATGGCATAAAGCAATGAATTAACTACACTGTTAGGAAAGCATAAGTGCTACATCCCTTTTGCAGGCAATAGTCTTGCTTGCCTTCCTATCAGCTGACACATGACTAAATATTTTCTTGAATTGACAGGGACCAAGGACTTCATGGGCATGAGCTTTTTGGACCTTAAAATCTTTCAAAAGATCTCAGAAGATGCCCTTTGCCATCGTAAGTGTTCTGGAGAGAAAAGTGGGAGCTGGCTGACAACAAGCTGAGAGTAACAGTCATTAGTTCTAAACGCTGAGTAACGGAGCATAACATGTATCATCAAGAACATCCAGGAGAAATGGTCCTTAAAATATCTACAGTATCAAGTATTGTAAATGAACAATTACTATGTGACAGATAAGCCAAGTGTGAGCACACAGGTTGTTATTACTGTGATCTGCTCAAAATTTAAACAGAATGACACTCCTTTTTATGAAGGAATAGACTTTTATATACATGCGAGGGTTACCTCATAACAATCAAACTGCAGTGAATTATAGTCCTGGTGGAATGCTTTAGTTAAATGCACTGTTAAAAACATGAGAGTCATAAAAATAAGATAGGTGAGAGGAATTTTAGAGATCAACCTTTTTATTTTGTATTTCAGGTAAGAAACCTAAGGCCCAGATTGATTAAGTGGCTTGCCTAAGGTCATGTAGTAAGTTATTAACAGGCCTATTTGCCCTTAATCTCAGGCCAATACACCTGCAACTATTACATAGAAATTCATTAAAATATTGATACGGTTAATTAAACAGTCTAAATTAACTAAATGACATATTTCAGTATAACATGGCAAACTGGCCTTGCACATTTAACTGCTTTCCCTACTACCTTTCTAACTCCCCCAATCCAAAGAGAAATATTTACACCACATTGGAAATAGAGGAAGGGTGCCAGCCACATGCCAGAAATTTTGTGGAATCTTTGCAAGATATAGTACAGGTGAGAACAGAACAAGGGAAGGCTGATCAACAGTTAAGACACAATGGGTAAAGTCAAGGTCGAGGCCAGCAGAACCAAATGCCACCAAATTCAAAGCTAAGTGCTAGGGCAAAGGCTAGTAGATGAGAAGTAAACAATAATCTTTCCAGTTCTTCTGAGAGGAGCATTTCAGAACTGGTACACACAATGTCAGCCAAAGTACTCACGTCTAGCTTGCCTTTACTGTGGGGTGCAGGGCTCTCTGTGAATATGGGGGTGTGTATAATCGGCTGGAGTTGGGGGCTAGCCACTGTCATCCATGGTCTTGTAGTAGAAAAGCAGTACTCCAGCTAATTTGGTTTGTAACAACTGACATGGACAGGGCAACTTCAGCACAGTGCCACAACGCTTCCTCCGACCAAGTCTCATTCTTTACTGATAATTAAAAAATGGATTTGTCATCTGACATCATAATACTATAATCCAAGTGTTTCCATTCTCTTACTTCCTGGGACCCAAGTGTTTGAACAGATATCCAGAACAACCTGACAGAAACCATGTCATAACCATAAACATGAAGATACTGTATCATTCAAAGTAAGAAACTTACACTCTGTGTAGCTATCACCTATTTTGGAATAATTACAGAATAATAATTATTAAAGTAAAATTTTAAACGTCTGTATTTCAAGAAAAAGAATGTGAATGTCCCCAGTTGGAACATGCATTGAGGTCTGTTATATTTTATGGCCAGTGGAAATTGGAACCCAGTCTTGTAATTCAGGTGGTCAATCCTCAGGACACAGGGAACAGAGTCTATGGTCTACCCCACGGGAATCTATTTTGTATTGAGTCAGAAACTTATAGTACGTTATTTTTAAGAATCAAACTTTTAAAATGATAAAAAGAGAAAATTAAATACAAAGGGATAAAAAAAGGAAACTTCAGCCTATAATTTTAAAGATTCTCCCTTTTTCAGAGTCATTCAATATAAAGATGGATATACTGCTTCTCTTAATAGAATACTAAATGACCAGTTATTAACTATTATTAACTAGAATAATTAGATGATCAGTTAGGTATATGGTCACCTAATTAATTCCCCTTACTTGACTCCATACTCACAATCAAACCTTTCATCATAACTGTAGCTTTGCTTGTAGTGAAAAGAAGTAGCCCACTCACATCCTACAAGTGTTTAGTTTTACATTTGGTTACAAAGCTGTAATATGGCTTTCTGATTTTATGGGCTGGTGTGAGGAGAAAGGGATGAGCGTCATACTTACAAACATGCATCAGTAAAGAATGAATAAGCATCAGCATTTTTGTATGATAAAGAAGACTTAAAGCCAAAATAAATAGGATAAAAAGGTTTCTTATGGATTACTGTATTGTTTATGAACATGCATATAATAACATAGCATTGCAATATGTAAAGCAAAAAGACAAACTAGGAAATGTCATTAACACACATCCTTCAGTCATTTGCAAGTTAAACAAAAAGAAAATACAGATATAGCATATGTGATTATATTGGGCTGGCCAAAAATTTCCTTCGGTTAGTGAACACGTTGTTCAATAAAGTTCTTTGAGAAAATGAAAAATGTCTTTTATTTTTACTTAAAACCAAATGAACTTTTTGGCCAACCCAATATAATCAATAATACATATCTTATATGAAACTTCACAAAAAATGTACAGATATTCTTTTCTAATATCCACAGTACTTTTTTACAAATTGAACATACTTAGGCTACAGAGAAACACCTAATCATGTAATTTCAGTGCCAATATCCTCTGGACACATTGCAATAAATTGAGAAATAATAACAAATGGAGAGTAAGTTCCCCAAAGTATCTTACTGGAAAATTGAAAATCTCAAATAACTCATATCAAATAAGAAATAAAAACTACAATGGCACACTACTTTGAAAATAAAAACAGTAACAAAATTATTCTTATCAAAACTTGTGAACAGCCAAATTAAACTCAGAATAATACTCTATAACTTTAAACGACTCTATTCTTTGAAGAAAGATCTAAAACTTTATTCCCCTGATTTGCACAAGACCCAGAATGCTTTACCAAGGGGATTTAAACTAAAGAACAAATTCTACGCTATTTAAACATTTCCAGTGTATATATTAAAAAATAAATTAAAAGCTAACAAATTCTTTCTGAGAAGCTCAGATCAACAAAAAGGAAAATTAAAAAATAAAACATGGCTGAAAACCAAAAACTGTACATAACTATTAGCAATTGAATTGAGTATGATGCCAAAAGAAATATGAAGGATCAAGCAATTTACTCTAGAACTATAAGAATAATTCAATATTGTCATCATATTTTTCATCATATCAGTAAGTCAGAGGCCCCACATTTAAATCCATTCTTGATATGAAATACAAAAATAAACTTTTTAATAAACAGAATACTTCCCTAAAATAGCAGAGAATGCATGACTCAAAGCAGCCAATATTGCACACATTGGAGAAAAAGAAGAGGCTTTCATATATCTGCTCTTACTTTTCTGAGAAAAGAAATAAGAAGGCATAGGAGGAAGAGAAGGAAGAGTAGTATATTTGACAGTGTCTTAGATTTGATAACATACTATTTATAACTTGTTAAAATCTTGTCCATGAATACAATGCTTTTTTCAGTTAATCACAGAAAGATAAGTTTATAACCATTTGCAAAAGAAATACCTCCAGAATGTGTGTGTGTGTGTGTGTGTGTGTGTGTGTGTGTGTGTGTGTATAATTTCTGAACCTCCTTCTGCATTCAAATATAAAAGTGGCCTGAGGAGGTAGAAATTACTGAAGGTGAAATTTCCTTCCATACCTTTTCTTGTTAACAAGAGAAGAGGTCCTTTACCAACATTTTAAGCTACAAAATCAATATTTCCAAGAAATGCATAAGTTTGTAATAATCAAACTGTTTTATTAATACCTGTTGCAAAATGGATAATCACTAATCTACCTGAAAGAGTGAGTTACAGCATTCTACAGCCCCTGTCCAATCATTGGAAACTGAATGAGAAATCTGTCAGGTTTTGACCTAATTGTAAAATATATTGTCCAACATGTGTGACATAGTTGAGCAAATTAAAATTAGGTCATAAAACAGGAAAAGTAAAGGTGTCAAATCTAAACATGTTTCAAGAAACCAAATGTTTCTGCTCAAGGGAGAAAAATTTTATCTCCAATGTTAAAAGAAAACATAAATCTTGGGCTTCCCTGGTGGCACAGTGGTTGAGAGTCCGCCTGCCAATGCAGGGGACGCAGGTTCGTGCCCTGGTCCAGGAGGATCCCACATGCTGCGGAGCGGCTGGGCCCGTGAGCCATGGCTGCTGGGCCTGCGTGTCTGGAGCCTGTGCTCCGTGGCGGGAGAGGCCACAGCAGTGAGAGGCCCGCATACCACACACACAAAAAAAGAAAACATAAATCTTAAAATATTTACCATCCTCCTCTCAAACTTTTATTCTATGATGTATAAAATCATATTTTTACCTGTGCCTTTGAAATGTCATTTGACCATGTATTTTCTAACAGGGATATTTTGTATCAGAGATCAATGGCTATTTTAGATTTAAACTTTTGTTGAAAAAAAAAAACCCCATAGATCTGAACCCTTGAAATTCTTGTCTATAGAATTGATATCAGCTATTTATATCATATATACCATCCAGAAGATAACCTGATAACTGACAAATAAACAGGTGTTTAGTCTCTGTGATGTCATATATTGGGACATGTTTGGATATGTCATGATATGGGGTATTTTCCAAATTGCTGGATTTGTTGTGATATGTGGAGCTTTTGATTTTTTTCTCAGGTTAAGCCCTCCTTATGACCCCACTGACAAAATTGAAAGAAGACACAGAACCTATTTTCCTTGGTATCTGTTGAGCCTAATTTTTTTTAAAAAAAGAAATCTTAAAGGAAAAAAACAACCTCCCCAAAAAAGCAACATAAACAAACAAACAAAAATACAACCAAACCCCAAACCTTTCACTCTTGAGAAATCAAGTATAGGATCAAGTGACTATAAGGTGTGACTGGAAAATACTGAGTTAACTGAACTTGAAAGAAATGAATTAGGTCTGTATGTAGCAATGAAGGATACAGTTCAAAAATATTGATATAATGTTGTGAGTGAAGACTGCTGCCATATACTGACTGCCATGTGCTGCACACAGTGGGTGTAGCTCCAGGACCTTGTTAAAATGACCATATTACCGAAGGCAATCTACAGATTTAATGCAATCCCTATCAAATTACCAATTGCACTTTTCACAAAACTAGAACAAATAATTTTAAAATTCATATGGAAACACAAAAGGCCTCAAGTAGCCAAAGCAATCTTGAGAAAGAAGAACAGCACTGGAAGAATCATGCTTCCTGACTTCAGACTATACTACAAAGCTACAGTAATCAAACAGTATGGTACTTCCCAAAAACAGACACATAGATCAACATAACAGGATAGAAAACCCAGAAATACACCTATGTACTTATGGTCAATTATTATATGACAAAGGAGGCAATAATATACAATGGAGAAAAGACAGTCTCTTCAACCAGTGGTGCTGGGAAAACTGGGCAGCTACATGTAAAAAAAAATGAAATTAGAACATTCTCTAATATCATATACAAAAATAAACTCAAAATGCATTAAAGACCTAAATGTAAGATCAGATACTATAAAACTCCTAGAGGAAAACATAGGCAGGATAGTCTTTGACAAAAATTGCAGCAATATTTTTTTGTATATGTGTCCTAGAGTAATGGAAACAAAAGCAAAAATAAATAAATGGAACCTAATTAAACTTAAAAGCTTTTGCACAGCAAAGGAAACCATAAATAAAACAAAAAGGCAACTGACAGAATGGGAGAAAATATTTGCAAATGATACAACTGACAGGGCTTAATTTCCAAAATATACAAACAGCTCATATAACTCAATACTAAAAAAAACAACCAACCCAATCAAAAAATGGGCAGAAGACCTAAATAGACATTTTTCCAAGGAAGATATACAGATGGACAACAGGCATATGAAAAGATGCTCAACATCACTAATTAGAGAAATGCAAATCAAAACTACAATGAGGTATCACCTCACACTGGTCAGAATGGCCATCATCAAAATGTCTACAAATAATAAATGCTGGAGAGGGTGTGGAGGAAAGGAAACCCTCCCACACTGCTGGAAAGTAAATTGGTGCAGCCACTATAGATAACAGGATGGAGGTTCCTTAAAAAACAGAAAACAGAATTATCATATGATCCTGCAATTCCACTCCTAGGTGTGTAACCAGAAAAGACAAAAACTAATTCAGAAAGATACATGCACCCCAATGTTCACTGCAGCACTATTTACAATAGCCAAGACATGGAAGCAACCTAAATGTCCACTGACAGATGAATGGATAAAGACATGATATATACACATACACATACACACACACACACACACACACACACATATATATATAATGGAATATTACTCAGCCATAAAAATGAAATAATGCCATTTGCAGCATTATGGATGGACCTAGAGATTATCATGCTAAGTGACAGAGAAAGACAAATATATGTCATTTAAATGTGGAGTCTAAAAAAATGATATAAATGAACTTATTTACAAAACAGAAATAGACTCACAGACATTGAAAACTAACTTATGGTTACCAAAGGGGAAAACGGGGGAGGGACTGATAAATACACACACACACACACACACACACACACACACACACAAATATGTATATATTTGAGTAAAAAAAACAAGCGGTAAAAATATTTATCATTCATGAAGCACAAAACAATATTTTATTTTTTATGGATAACTTTATATGAAAGTATGTAGAACAAGACTGTAAGCACATTCGCCAAGTTCATAATACTCGGACAAGATAGAATCCCAATGAAGACAGAAATGTAGAAAAGTTTATAACATTATAAAAGGTTACAACATTTTATAATATTCTAAATTTAAAAGGGGCATATATCATACATGTAGGTATATCAATACATATGTGTGTTCCGGTATATACTATATAAAATTAATGTAGTAATTATCTAGTACATTTCAGGTAGATATAGAGAGGTAGATAGATATGATTAAGGTTATTGTCTTTGCACCAAACTTGTTGCGTTTGAATCCTATTTTTAGCTGTGCGGTTTTGAGCAAGGGACCTTACTGCTCTAAACTATTTCCTCATTTTAAAACTCTGATGATATTAATACTAACCTCATAGGTTTATTGTGAGTATTAAATTAATTTATATATTTAAACGTTTAGAACAGTGAAGGCAATATAGCAGTCCATAGATATGAAATATCATCATCATGTTATAAACAGAAGAAAAACACTGAAGGCAAATATAGTAAATATGAATAATGGTTAATTCTAGTTTGTGAAACATGACTTATGCTAACTTGAATTATTGTTCACAAATACTCAACTCATTGCCCTTCTCTAGGAAAGAATTGGACTCCTCCATCTCGTTGACATGTATCTTCACCTTGCAATTTGCTTTGGTCCATGAAATGAGAGGGAAATTAACATGAGTCTTCTGAGCAAAATCTTGAAAAACTAGTATGTGATTCACATTTCTTCCCTTTTCCCCTATATCTGTGATGATGAAAACACAAGGAGATGGAGCCCCCATCATCCTGGGACCCTGAGCCACTACGATGTGAAACCCCCCCTTGCAAATCTGCAATGGATATGTAGCATGAGTGAGAAATAAGATTTTTATGTCTAAGTCACGGAGACTTTTGTTTTATTTACTCTTGTAGCATAACCCAGCTTGTTCTGACAGATGCAAAGGTACTGAGATTGCACTTTTATAAATGTTTAAATTGTAATAAATGTGAGACTGGTGTGTTGTTCCTAAACAAACACAACTCTCACGTAAACCTGTTTAAGTATCAAGCCATGTCAAGTTTGAGTTAAGCACTTTGGATACAAAGAAATACGTTCCATCTCTGTTCTCAATGTGTGGGTAATGCATGTGTGATTGTACGTGTGTGTGTGTGTGTGTGTGTGTGTGTGTGTGTGTGTGTGTGTTGGGGTTGAGGAGTAGTTCTGTGCACAAATTAGTAAATCAAAAATATATTGTATAACAGGATATTAATTGCATTTTCCCCAAAGGCCTCGTATATTTTCCAGAGATTCAGCGGTAAGAACAATGGCTGCTGGGTGAAGAGGATAGGTCATCTACGAGGCTTCTCTGTTGGGCGGTCCCCAAGCTGGCTCTGCAGTCTTCAGCCCATCACACACCTCTAAACAAGAGTATGTGTAAAGACAGGCCAGAAAATTGAGGAGAAGAGATTGGTGAGGCTTTCCCTCAAATCCCTCCCCTACCACCTCAAGAAACGTGAAGGCTGCCCCCAAAGACCACTTTAAAGGAAGGAACCCCCGGAGTCTGAAAGGATAGCAATCATTGCTTGACTCTTTCCAGAAAACCTCTCAGTGAGAAGCTGGCCAAAGTGTCTTGTGTTGTGGAGAGAGGAAAAAACAACATAAATTCTACTAAATTCTGTAGTTCTAGAATATAGAAAGATAAGAAAAGTGAGATTTTCAGGTGGGAAAAGTTCATTTCATGGGAGGTGACAGAACTGTAGTCATCTTAAAAGACCCCAGTGCCAGAGGGGGGCCTGCCGGGATGAAGTGACTCAGAGTCTGCCAGGGGACGCACTGATCCTGCAAACCAATGGTGCCATGGGGGGGTGCCCGCTGAAGTGGACCCTCCCCAAAGAACAGACAGTAGCACCTGAAAGTGTTCCAAATATGGCCCCCACCCCAAACATGTCACTTTGGTATAAAGATTATTTTAAATTGAAGACATCTGAGAGTCAACAGATGCCAAAAAAAACTCCCCCAAACAAAAACACCAACCAGCATTCTAAGGGCTTCCACTACCTGACAAAAAGCAGCCACGTCTGGGAAATAGGGCTGCCATAAATTCCTCTTCAGGGCAGATCTACTCCAAGAAGGGAGAACACAAATAAATCTACCAGAATTTTATGGCCTCAAAGGAGACAGAAAGATCACTCCGACCTGTAGACCTGTATAGACAAACATTATCACAAACTTTCTAATTTCCTGTTTTGTTCTCCTGAAAATTCATTTATCTTTCCAAAGAGTCATTTGTTTTCCCATAAGTGCCCTTTCTCCCCCTCCCCATCATCTATTAACTAAATATATAAACCCTAAGTTCTCACCATCCCTTAAAGTTACTCATCACTGAGTTTCTCTCGTGGGTATACACATTACATATGTAAATAAACTCTGTCTTTTTTTCTCCTGCTAATATGTGTCTTGTAAGTTTTGTTTGTAGGGCCCCAAACACTGAATTTAGGAGGGTAGAGGAAAACTTATTTTTTCTCCCTACATATCCGAAAGATTCAGACCTTGGACACCTGTCATCAAGCCCCAGGCCAGAAAGACTGGGCCCCAAGGACAACTCCTATATAAGGCCATCTCTCCAAGACTGTGGAATGTAACCAACCTACCTAATACATAGAAATAAACACAGAGAATTAGGTAAAATGAGGAGACAAAGGAATACGTTCCAATAAGAGAATAAGACAAAATCCCAGAAGAACTAAGCAAAGTGGAGATAAGCAATCTACCTAATAAAGAGTTCAAGGTAAAAATTATAAGGATGCTCAACAAACGGGAGAAGAATGGATGAACACAGTGAGAAATTTAACAAAGGGTTAGAAAATATAAAGAAGAACCAAACAGAGATGAAGAATATAATAACTGAAATAAAAAGTACACTAGAAGGAATCAACAATGGATTAGATAATAAAGAGGAACAGTTAAACAACCTAAAAGATAGAATAGTGGAAATGACCCAAGCTGAATAGAAAAAAAAAAAAAAAAAAAAAGAATTAAAAAATGAGGATAGCTTAATAGGCCCCTGGGAAAATATCAAACGTACTACCACTCACATTACAGGAGTCCCAGAAGGTTAAGAGAGAGAGAAAAGAGAAAAAAGCAAAGAACTTATTTGAAGAAATAATAGCTGAAAAGTTCACTAACCTGATTTGAAGAAATAATATCTGAAATCTTCCCTAACCTGGGAAGGAAACAGACATTCAGGTCCAGGAAGCACAGAGAGTCTCAAACAGGATCAACTCAAAGAGGTCCACCCCAAGACATATTATAGTTAAAATGGAAAAATTAAAGATAAAGAGAGACTCTTAAAAGCAACAAGAGAAAAGCAACTAGTTAGGTACAAGGGAACTCCCATGAGGCTAGCAGCTGACTTTTCAGCAGACTTTCCTGCAGTCCAGAAAGGAGTGGCACAATATATTCAAAGTGATGAAAGAAAAAAAAAAACCCAAAACAAGAAAACTCCATCCAACAAGGGTATTATTCAGATTTGCAGGAAAGATAAAGATTTTTACAGACAAGCAAAACCCAAAAGAGTTCAGCATCACTAAACTGGCTTCACAAGAAATGTTAATGGAACTTCTCTAAGTGGAAAAGTCCACAACTAGAAATATAAAAATTACAAAAGAAAAAAATCTCATTGGTAAAGGCAAACTACTGGTAAAGGCAACTACTACCCACAATAAGAAGTTGAGGGATACATAAAAGATGTAAAATATGATGTCAAAAACATTAAATGTGTGTGTGGGGGAGTAAAAATGCAGGGTTGTTAGAATTTGTTCAAACTTAAGAGATCATCAACTTAAAATAACTATATATATATATATATATATATATGATTATATATGTCATTTTATATGACTTTATGGTAATTAGAAACCAAAAATCTATTACAGATACACACAAGAAAGAGAAAGGAATACAAACATGACACTAAATATAATCATCAAATCACAAGGGAAGAGAGCAAAAGAAAGAGAAAGTTAAAAAAAAAGAACTGCAAAAACAACCCCAAAACAATTAACAAAATGGCCATAAGTACATACCTATCAATAATTACTTAAATGTAAATGGACTAAATGCTCCAATCAAAAGACACAGTGTGGGGCTTCCCTGGTGGCGCCGTGGTTGAGAGTCCACCTGCTGATGCAGGGGACATGGGTTCGTACCCCGGTCTGGGAGGATCCCACATGCTGTGGAGTGGCTGGGCCCATAAGCCATGGCCGCTGAGCCTGCGCGTCTGGAGCCTGTGCTCCGCAATGGGAGAGGCCACAACATTGAGAGGCCTACGTACCGCAAAAAAAAAAAAAAAAAAAAAAAGACACAGTGTGTCTGAATGAATACAAAAACAAGACCCATATATATGCTGCCTAAAAGAGACTCATTTCAGATCTAAAGACACACACAGACTGAAAGTGAGGGGATGGAAAAAGGTATTCCATGCAAATGTAAATAAAAATAAAGCTGGAGTAGCAATTCTCATATCAGACAAAATAGACTTTAAAATAAAGACTATTACAAAAGACAAAGAAGGACATTTCATAATAATAAAGGAATTAATCCAACTAGAAGAGATAACAATTGTAAATATATATGCACCCAACATAGGAGTACCTAAATATATAAAGCAAATATTAACAAACATAAAGGGAGAAATTGACAGCAACACAATAATAGTAGGGCACTTTAACATCCCTCTTATATCAATGGACAGATCATGCAGACAGAAAATCAATGAGGAAACACTGGCCTTAAATGACACATTATATCAAATGGACTTAATACATATATCTAGGACATTCCATCCAAAAGCAGCAGAATACACATTCTTTTCAAGTGTACATGGAACATTCTTCAGGATAGATCTCATGCTATGCCACAAATCTCAATAAACTTAAGAAGACTGTAATCATCAAGCATCTTTTCCGACTATAATGCTATGAGACTAGAAATCAACTATAAGAAAAAAAAATCTGCAAAAAACACAAACATGTGGAGGCTAAACAATATGCTACTAAACAACCAATGGGTCACTGAAGAAATCTAAGAGGAAATATAAAAGTACCTGGAGACAAATGAAAATGGAAACACAATGATCCAATGTCTATGGGGTGCCGAAAAACAGTTCTAGGGGGAAGTTTATAGCAATACAAACCTCCCTCAGGAAACAAGAAAAATCTCAAATAAACAATCTAACTCTACAGCTAAAGGAACTAGAAAAGAAGAACAAACACAACCCAACGTTGGTAGATGTGAAGAGATAATAATGATCATAAAGAGCAGAAAGATCATAAAGATAGTAAAGAGCAGAAATAAATGACATAGGGACTGAAAAAAAAAATCAATGGAACTAAGATCTGGTTCTTTAAAAAGAAAAAAATTTTGATACACATTTAGCCAGACTCATCAAGGAAAAAGAGAGGCCCAAATAAATAAACTCAGAAATGAAAGAGGAAAACTTACAACAAACAACACAGAAATACAAAGGATCATAAGAAATACAAAGGATCATAAGAGATTACTACAAACAATTATATTCCAATAAAATGGACAACCTAGAAGAAATGGATAAATTCCTAGAAACATACAATCTCCCAACAACGAATCAGGAAGAAATAGAAAATATGAATAGATCAATTACCAGTAATGAAATTGGCTTGTAATCCTTTATTAGACCCTAAGTCTAATAAGTTTATTAGACCTTGCAGCTCCATCTATGTGAGAAAGAAGAGAGAATGATTCAAATTCTCACTCCACAAGATTTGTGACCATAGGCAAGCTACTTAATGGATTTGAGCCTCAATTTTCTTATCTGATGGAAAGTGGTTAATGACACCACAATGTATGCAATGTAGAATTACTTCACAAAGAGGAAGCTTGACAGTTATAATACATTAGATTCTTTCCAGCTCCAAATGTCCCTGACTCTAATAATGAGTAAGATGTCTAATACCTAGTAAAGAGCCCTGCTGAAAGGTAGTCAGGCAAAGAATATGGAGAGAAACTTTTCCTTTTGTCTTTTTCTTTTCATCCATTGAGAGGGAGATGAAGTCAACAGCTGTTGAAACAAACAAGCTCACTTAGTGAGTTGAATAATATCAAACTATTGCTCAAATGAAAAGAGCAGCTGGCTTTTTACCAAGGCATCATTGTCATACACACCCTCACATTTGGGATCATTAGACATTTACATGGGGTGAATAGCACTGGAAAACTATATTTACTTTTCCATAAATCATCAGAAAGATGCTAGCATATTCTCAGTGAGATATGCACAAAAAAAGAAAACACACACTCACACAAGCAGATGTGTATTTTTCATGTGAATGTGAGGGAAACTGCTAGAAATAAATTTAAGCTTTCCAGAGACAAAGAAGTGGCAGGCATTCAAAGGAAGATAGATGCTGAGAGGAAAATGGGGAAGTGTAACAGAGAAAAATGTGATCAATTTAAAAGCATAAATTACTTCAAATGTTTTAGATAGAACTAATTATTCCTAGGCCTGTTAAGTAAGGAGTTCTACCTCAGGATGATAGCATTTCAGACCTAGCAGTATCTAAGCACACACTTCCAAATTGTACTAAGTTTACTCTTGTCTGATTATAAAAATTCAATACAGAAAAATTATAAAGTGTAAATGATAAGAAAAATTCATAACTCATATTCTAGTAAAAATTAACTCATGGTACAGGATAACTCTTTTTAGTATATTTTTCATATATGTTAACACAGAGGATATCAAATAGTATATAAAGTTTTGAATCCTGCCTTTGTTATTTGATATTATTTCATAATATTTTTCAATGTCATTCAAAATACTTTATAAACATTTTTAATGATTGTAAAATGTTCCCTTTATGAATGTTCACAATTACTAACAATTCCTTAATAATGGGAATTTTATTTTATTTTTAGGTATCTTATAACTATAAAGTTATGCAGTAATCAAAATTTAATTTTCTTTTATAGATTATAAAACTAATACATGTTATTGTGGAAAACATGGAAAATAAAGAAAATTATAAACAAATTTTCTCTCCATTTCTTTTCTTAGTAAGGCAATCACTTTTAACACTTGTTTTCTAGCTTCCAGAAGCCTTCTGCCATCTTTGACCTTTTCCAGATCTATCTTCCCCATGCTCCATTGCTTCAGTTCTCGTGAACAAAACTGTATCTTAAATTCAATAAATACCTATAATTATATTTCAAGTTCTGTGAAAAACCCCTAAAGGAGGTACCTTCTGGCATTATGTTCCAAATATACATATAAAACAGATTTCTGGTGTTGCATTACAAATTTAGATATAAAATAGGTTGCCAATTTCCTTCACCTGTTGAACTGGTCTCATGTTACCTATTCAGTGTGAAGCCCTCATTTCCTTTCTAATCTTACCCAAATATTTCTGAGGGATCCCTAATGAGTATTGCACGGCTGTTGGTTTAAGATGAAATCTGTATATAGTTGTCTGTTCCATGAAGAACCCTGATCATATTCTGGTTATTGTTATTTTATTATAAAGCTCTTTGTTACCATGTTTCTTAGGTCAGATTCTCCTCAAGATGACCTTGAGATGAGGATTCAGGTGGAAGTGATTTATTAAGAAAGTGATTTCAGAGGAAATCAGGAAAGGGATGGAGGAAGAAGGGTAGGGAAGAGAGAGAGTCAAGCAAGATTGGCTATCCCATTGGATAGGCTTCTCTGTTACTGCTTAATTGGAAACACTTCTGATCAAAATGAGACATAAGAATAAAGAGAGATGATCCTAGGAGGCAGAGCTGATATGACTTACCCATCAAAACGCAGGCAGAAAAGTTGCAAAATGTTGTAGCTTCCCCCCCCTAGTGGCTTGCAATATGGGACCAGAAGTTTAAACTTCTGCTATGACCTGTTATGTCTGAGTCCAGACAGAGCAAAAGGAAAGAAACTAGATTTAAAAACCTGGGAGAAGTTATTTTATTTTTGGCCTAGTTACCTTTTCTACAAATAATATGACAGAGCATTTTTCAGGCGTACAAACACCAGCCTCACAAAATAGGTAACTATTCAGTGTGGAGATAAAAAGAGACTAAAATAGTTCTCTTCGCACTTCCTGAATTGGAAGAGAAGCAAAAATCCACTTGTCTGTAAGGTAAAGCAGAAATATTAGGAGAAGAAATGTAATATTACATTTCCATCCCCATCCCCATTTTTCATGTATGTTTGTTGGTAGCTGACCTAGGGTGTTCAAGTTCTATCAAGAAATCCAATACCAGCTCAGACATTTATGCAGCCACAGTAATTTACAAATAACTGTTCCACCATCTATTACAAATCATTCACTACCAAAATAACTTCAGTACAGTAAATGGCTGTTTATACAAGGCTCCCCAATTAACCTCATGATGCTCCTTTAATGTTTATAACTATAAAACACTCCCCCTGACATAGGGCACTGGTTTGTAATCCACACTGAAATAAATTTTTTTAAGGATCAAATTTTATGCAGTGTATTTATAGTTAATATACAGAAGATTTTAGATGCCCGTTAAGCACTGTGTTTCCCTAATATGTACTCACATGCCTGAGTTTTTAAAATTTCTCACCTTACACAACACTAGGTAAATAAATGTGGGAAGCCAACTAGAGATACCTATAAATTTGAGAAGAATATCTTTGTGATATGAGTTTGGACAACATAGTTCAGGGGAGGGTGAAGTTGAATGTTTGCCAAAGACAGGCAAGTTGAAAGATTCAGTGAAATCATGTGAAGTATGTTATAAGTGATACGCTATCCTACCACTAAAGGGAATGTGGCATCCTACACACAGCTAGCTTTCTCTTCACCCCAGCAGGAAGGGATCAGGCTCACCTAAGCCTCTGGTCAGGCTTCAGTAGAAAACACTGATGTGCAGATTTCTCCCTCATGGGTAGGCAAGGGACCAAAGGACAAGAGAGGAGCGTCAGAGCCTAGGTACGAACACTGACAAGAAAGTGGCCTATCCAGGGAAGAGGTTGGCTTTCAAAGATCTGAGTGCACGTCTGGGAGAATGGCAACATGGGTCTCCTACAAGGTGCTAGATTTCCTGATATATAAAGAGCCAAGAGCCTTTCTCCAGGTACCTTGGAAGAAACCTGCAAGAGCAGGCCTACAGGGACAAAGTCCCTTTCTTGCATCATCTGTATTTTTCCAATAATCAGAAACGGGTCCCTGGGAGATGACAAAGAAAAGTAGGGCAAAAAGCAAGGGACAGGAAGATCAGGCAGAGCAAGTTTTATGGCAGAACAAGTTTAATACACACCCGATAAAATAAAACCGCTAGAGGAAAAGAAGGAAACCTATAACGAAAAAGTATATAAGGAGATTCAAGTGCAACACCAAAAAACTACAAAAAGAGAATATGGAACTCTACAGGAATATATTTGAAAACCTAGAGTAAATTAATGAATTCCTAACAAAGTACCCATTACCAAATTAAGCGGGAGACTTGGGTGGACCAAACCCAATAGAAGAGAGTTAAAGTTTATTAAAGATATATTATTGGAAAAGGCTCCAAGAAAACTACAAAATATTTAGGAATAAATTTGACATGAATGGCACAAGATCTATATTTATGATTCTCTACCTTGGGGAGCTTTAAAATATCCTGATGTTCTCAGACAAAACAAATCATAATTTCTAGGTGTGAACCCCATGCACTGACATTTTTTAAAGCTTGTAAGTAATTCCGGTGTGCTATTGAGTTCAAGAGTCACTGGTCTACATGAAGAAAACTGTAAAATTGTATTAAAAGATATCAGGCAAAGTCTGAAAGGAACACACAATCTTTTTGATGCGAAAGCTTAATTTCATGGCATTGTTCATTCTCCTGAATTAATACATAAATTTAATGAAACTCCAATCAGAAACTCAACAACTCTTTTCAACTCTTTTAAATCTAATGTTTACATTAAAGATGATAACCATTACCAAGGAAGAGCCAAGAAAAAGGCCATGATGATTTTACCAGTTATTAGAAAATACTATGAATAATTAATTCATGATTGTTATTTGTATAAGACAGGACACACACAGATCAGTGGCACAGAACAGAAAATCCAGAAATGGTATCCAATACGTAAGAGAAGTATCAGAAGATCTATGTGGTAGTTCAATTACATGAGTTAATGATGGATTATTTAATAAATAGTACTGATACAACTAGATGTACACCTGGAAAAGTCCTCCATCTTTTAATGTTTACCAGTAAACCCAAAATTATTTATCATTTTAAATGTGCAATAAAATAATTAATAAATGTATACATACATACATATGTAGACTTTCTAGGGGACTTCATGTTAAAAATAGGGATGGTGGGACCTTCTTAACCAAGACGGCTTCCCTTCTCTATTTTTCTCTAGCAATTATCTCAATTTTTCCCCTTCTCCTTTATCCTTTTCAGGCACACAAACCTATATCTCCAACAGCATCCTGCTCCATTCAATTATTTAGAAATTCTTACCATTTCCATCTGCTCTTCTACCAGAGACTTTATGTACACAGTAAAAGGTAAACAGAGCCTACAATGGTCATTCATATGCAGCACCTTTCCAGATACCCTCCCCACACACTGAAGCATCAGGACGTGAAGACCACTTTGAGTCTAAAATTTATCACATGACTGGCTTCATCAGGACTAGAAGAAAAAGGGTTACTTTGTCTTTCATTTTTCCTACTTCTAGAAATAGATTTTCTCTTTGACTCTTCAATTGAAAGAAAAGCATTTGCTATCTTAAGCTGTTTAGTTGGTCCAGAAGTTAATTTGGCTAAATTAGGAAATCTCTATGGTAAATTGGCTTCAGTATATTGACTAACCCAGCAGAACAGCCTGTGGGAAATTATACTGACTTTGATTACACAGCGCATCCATATTGGATACCCACGCATGCTTTGGGTCTAATTTCTTCTCATACTTAAACATTTATAAACATTTTACGATGGCGTAAATGTAGATGCTCAGAATTATGTTATTAAGGAATGTTTTTCTTTAGGAAACACACCAGAATTTATATACTCAAATAAGTGCTGCCTTTCCAAAGCATCCCATGACATTGCCATTGTTGTGACTAATCATAGGTTTGTTGCTCTTTTCTCAGAATTTTCCTTAGATCCTGTCAAAGATTCTTTAAATCTCTTAAGTGACACTTTGAAGTTAAATGTGCAATCTGAAAACAGCCAAACTCATACGGAGTAATACCTGAATAGTCATATATAGTCTAAGACGGGAAAAGTATATATAGTTATATAGAATAGAGTTGGGGAAACTCCCTGAATAATACTCTGTGTGCACCCACATGTACCTGTAACAAAGTAATAAGTTCAGGTTTCTTAGGTGTCTCAAATTTATTTTCAACATAATTCTAAATATTTAATGTTTCTAGGTAACTACATTAAAGCGCACCACTCACTGGGGATACAACTGTCATTTTGGAGGGATTACACTTGCTACCTTATGGTCACACCTTTTAATGCTGCACAGACACATAAATATCTTTATTCTTTTAGACCCATATGGTCCCTTCACTGAAGCCAACCCAATCTGCTCAGCAATTCTCCAAGGGTCTTGATATCTCCAACTTCAGGGTACTTTGTATGTCACAAATAATCCTGGGGCCAAATGACCCTCCTCAACACTCCGTCAATCCCTGTCCAGCATTGCTTTTGAGACCTGACTCTGGATGCCCCCTCCAGGCATTCTCTTCTATAAAATGAATTTTTTGCACTTGCCTAAGAGATAACAAAATCAAGTGTCATGTTTCATTACAACGGGTCCTAATCAGCTGAAGCTGATTAACGACTAGGGGCTTTGAGTGACCCTCATACACCTTGCAGTAGGAACATCACCTGGGAATTTGCACAGTCCCAGGGGCTGGGAACTGCATTTCTTTTGAGAAATGCACATTCTCAAGCCCCAGCTCAGACCTGCTGGATCAGAAACTCTGGGGGTGGCGCCCAGAAGTCTGTTTAAACAAGCCCTCCAGGTGTTTCTAACCACATACTCAAATTTGACAACCAGTTACCTGGGGTATTGCTCCGGGGTAGTATCTCAGTAAATGTCTGTAAGGTTGACCCTTCCAATCCTTCTTCTCGAGCTAAAGTTAAAATTAAGGGAACAGGGACTTCCCTGGTGGCACAGTGGTTAAGAATCCACCTGCCAATGCAGGGGACACAGGTTCAAGCCCTGGTCTGGGAAGATCCCACATAACGGGGAACAACTAAGCCCGTGTGCCACAACTACTGAGCCTGTGCTCTAGAGCCAGTGAGCCACAACTACTGAGCCCACGTACCACAACTACTGAAGCCCGCGTGTCTAGAGCCCATACTCTGCAACAAGAGAAGCCATCGTGATGAGAAGCCCATGCACCGCAATGAAGAGTAGCCCCCACTCACTGCAACTAGAGAAAGCCTGCACGCATCAACGAAGACCCAACGCAGCCAAAGTAAAAAAAAAAAAAAAATTAAGGGAACCCCACAATTCTAGGCAAAAAATTGGAAAAAGACACAAAGAATGCAGTCAGAACTTTAGGCTCAGAGAGGGAGCTAAGTCTTCAAAAAGAAACAGACACTTGACAATGCTATTAAAACTACGAACATATAGATCTTAAAAGTTCTCATCCCAAGGGCTTCCCTGGTGGCGCAGTGGTTGAGAGTTCACCTGCCGATGCAGGGGACACAGGCTCGTGCCCTGGTCCGGGAAGATCCCACATGCTGCAGAGTGGCTGGGCCCATGGGCCATGACCGCTGAGCCTGTGCTCCGCAACGGGAGAGGCCACAGCAGTGAGAGGCCCGCGTACCGCCAAAAAAAAAGTTCTCATCCCAAGAAAAAAATTCTCTAACTTTGTATGGTGAGAGATGTTAATTAGACGGATTGTGGTGATCATTTTGCAACATATACAAATATTGAATCATTATGTTGTATATAACATACCTGTTTCTTATCTCAAGTTTGTTTTCCTACCTTGTCTCATCCAGGCTATGTGATTCCACATACCTCTCTGACTCTCCTGGTTGCCTTCTGCAAGGTTACATACAGGTCCTAAAAAAAAAAAAATCATCTTTAACTTTCCATCCTTTATTCGTATTTCAGTTTATCTCTCCACAGAAAACCAACTATAAGCAAAATTTACAGGGAATCTTGTATCATTCACAGAGTTCTCCAGCAAAATCTGCTTCTCTTTGCACCTCTTCACTAAAGGTGGGGCTTTCTGATATCTCACATTTCTATTACTACCATAGTTTTTATCCATCCAGTGGGACAGTCCCTTAACTGCTAGCTCCTTGCAGCAGCAGGAGGTATAAGTTACCGGGGGGTGAGGAATGGGAGTTGGAAGTAAGGAAAAGTATGGATTTTGAATTGGACGCTGATTGTCAAAGTAGGAGATACTGAATTTTTCTAATCTTTTCTTTGTGCTAGGCCTTCCTGAATCATAAATCCTGTGGGCACATGATAAATCAGCTCTTTGGAGCAGTGAATCTTCACCTTGACTAGGATGCCAGAATCACTGGGAGATTTTATTTTTTAATCTCTGGGCATGGTACCCAGGTATCAGTGACTTAAATGTCCCAGGTGGTACCAATGAGTAGCTAAGGTTGAGAACCACTGTTTTGGATTTCCTAGTTAAGGATTGTTAACTATTGGGTATTTTTGCCTATTTCTCAATGTTCTTCTTCTTACAGTCAGCTCCCAAAGGTCAGACCACAGCTTGATCAAGAACCACACAAAAAAGGAAAACTGAGTCATCCGTCAATAGCTCTAGGACCAAAACAAGACACAATTACAAGATCAATAAGCTCTGATGCTATCTCCCTTTGTTTACACCTGTTTTTTTTGGTCCTATCTACCCAGGATCACCACTCTGCCTTTGTGACAAAGTGTCCACTACTGTTGAAGAAAACTATGGGACGACCTGCTAATATTGAAGTTTCAGTGACCCAAAAGGGGACTACTGTTCTCTTTGATGGACATTTGCATTTTCAAAAGTTATCTGAAGAGGAAAACATCTAACTCAATGAGCTGAAATGCTAATGTCTATGATTCAGGCTAGGGAGACTTCTTTGATCCAAGAGATATTCCCACAATGCTCTGTGTGTTGGCTCTGGGAAAGATAGGTTGCAGATTTCCAGGCCCAGCATCTCAGGAAAAGATATGAAGTAAGGGCTTGGAGCTGAGAGATGATACATTAATAACTGACACATACAGACATGATACAAGAGAATATCTAGCTCATGTCCTGGCACACAGTAGACATTCAACAATGTCCTCACTTTCATAAACGTTTTCCTCCTTTCCCAATTATGATTTTTTAGAATCCTTGAAAACATTTTACAAATTTTTCAACTACTCAGGGAATTTAAAACAATGTCTGATTTAGAGGACAAATATTGACTTTGGCTAATTTCTGGAATTATAAATAGTTTTTCATATGATTGGGGAATCTCTTCAATTTTTAGAGCAACACTGAAACATATCAGGCCCAAACCTTGCTAAATCACCCCCCTCTACTTCTTATGGCACTAAAATTCATTGTCTTGATTAGTTTGAGGACATTCCAGACCCATAAGTGCCAACACCAAACTATAGCTTCCACACATTCGTATCTATAACAAACAATTTGCAATGCCATACTAAATAATTTCGAAGTAAAAAATTCAACGCTCAGTAACTTTTCATACATGTTTAACATTTTGATTATCAGCTCACTTTTAAAGAGTACCTGAATAGAAAAGAGCTACTAAGTACAAGGGCATAAAAGAGGCCTTTCACAATTTGCCAAGTTACACATCAATTATTTAAAATAAAACAAGATGCTTGTTGAAAATATGGAGAATGGTAGGAAGGAAGCTCCTTCATGGGTGTTGTCTCTAAGTACTGTCTAAAGACAGATACCAACAGATGATTATAGAATCACTGCAAAAACACTATTCACTGAGGTCACTTCCTCCGGGGGTAAGAGCCAACCTTGTGGTCAACTGTGGTGGGTCAGTAGCTCAAGATGGGGGTGTGGCTGGCAATTTAAGTATGAAATTAGATTTCCAGTATAATCAGTCACCTAATTGCACATCCAAATGTATTCTGCATTTGCACATTTAAATTAATTATGTCTTAATTGAAAGCATTCTGCTCATAATGACTTGTTCTAATTTTCTTTTAAATCAAATTAGCAAGAGAAAAATTTAGTTTGGGAATTCATTTATAGAGGAGTTTTTATATATACTGAAGAACAGTAAAAATAATGAATTTTCAAAATGCTTCTTAAAAGGAAAAGTCTTTCAGTTTCTTTCTAGGTGCAAAGGAAAACATGAAAGACAATCCAGATAAATTGGATTTCATTTGAATGAGCATCTAACTTTGAAGATGGAGAGACTATTCCTTTCACTGTTGTAGATGTGCCCATTATAATATTGGTATAATTAGTCTTTCAGCTACAACTCAGATTCCTGGGTCAGCACAAAAGGCCTTGTTTATTTAGAAGAGACAATTCTCTGAAAAAGTGTCTCATTAATCTTAGACTTCAGGCACACACAGTCTGGTCTACAAATTAAAGCAGTCATTTAAATTCCCTTTATGAAAATCGTGCCTCGTAGCACACTTCCACATGCAATGAGGTCTTTATTTCCACATCTAAGGGGTTCCAGAAAAGGTGGGTTTTGTATCTTTAGATACGCTACAGTTGATAAATCCTAAGATTCAGATATTAACAATTGGGTAGGCTCTTGCATTTCCCATGATTTTAGCTTTAAAGCCATCCATTAACTTAGTACTGTGGAAGAAATGTCAGGAAATGCAGAAAAAGAAAGCATTCCCAGTTATGTTTTTGGGGCATATAATTGGAAAGAAGTCAGATTGGGCTTTTAAAATTAATGCCATATAATGTTACACAAACTATGTCCTACGGCATGCTCAAAGAGGTCAGTTTGTGATTCACTTGGGAGGCATAGTCCTGAAATTACTGACTTGTGCATGTAACAGTTTAGCTTCAACGTAGGCATTTAATTTCGCATCCATTATAGCTTCTCTGCTATACTGATCCTTGCCCTGAACAAGATGTCATTTCATAAACCTAATTAAACATGGTACTTACTGTGGCTTAAATACCAAGACAGATTTAATGTACTGTCTAATTTCACAGATCAGCAATGTTTCTCTCCCTGCATCGCTTGCTCATGACAGTAACATAAGTGAACAGCCTGTACCAGTGGCTGGGCCAGAATGAAAATGGTAAAAATATTGCTGTGCTGAAGGTAAGACCAGTTGGGAGCTTCTCACCCAACGTGTCAGAGAGTTGTTGCATATAATGTGAAATTAAGACTCAAAATATAGATTTCAGCCTTTTTGAAATAAGGCAGAATGGCTTCTGGAAGACAGAGAGTCTCTTTCCAACTTGTTGAATTAAAATGCTTAATCAATAAATAAACCACTGATCTTTTCACCAATATTTGAGTTGCTTTTCCATCTTGGTGCATTTTCCCAATTAGAGGAGACTTCTGGTTGTATAAATAGTGAGAAGTCAACGCGGAACTGTTTCATTCTTGCCTCACACTGGTCTCTGCCCATCCCACTCTCTTCTCTACTTAGGACATACCCATCATGATGTTGATGATGTGAATTATGTCAGATAATGTTGATTGTCTACTCAATAACCACAATCCCTTATTCCCATAGTTTATAATAACTGTATTTTGTGCATGTTGCAACAAGTTTACAGAACTTGGATTCCTCTCCCAATCTGAAGGGATGAACCATGATTGGTCTAAGTCATGATTGCTGTGGTAGATTGTCTTGTTGGTTTATGATTAGTTGTTCCCTCCCCACAATGGCCATGCTTTGATGAGGGAAAAGAACACTTCCTTGTCTCATTGACTTCAACTTGGTTATATGATTGCTTTACCCAAGTAAATGCAGGTAGAAGTGAGAGAGTGCCTATTTTAAGCAGAACTTTTAAGACGCATCATATGTTTCTGCTTTTCCTCTTGCACTCCTGCACTGAATTATAAAAATCATATGTCCCAGGTAGTCTCTGTACATCAATGTGGGTCCAGATTGAAGGACTCATGAACCACACCTGAACCTCACCCATGGTCTGATGTAGAACTGCTGCAACTAATCCACAAACTCAAGAGCAAGAAACAACAAATATATGTTTCTTGACACATTAGTGTGTTCCTTTAGCTGCATTATTGCAGCAAAAACTGACTAATACAAATGTTGAGTTAATTCCTCCTTTTTCTGCAATTGGTTTAGAGATGAACATTTGACCCTGTTCTAACTAATCAGATGTGTTATGAAGTATGCTGTGGGAGGGAGCTTATGAGTAGGATTTTGACCTCTGATGAAAATAAAAGCAAATGGTTAAAAAAAAAAACCTGTAAAATTTTTATTTGGTTTATTGTTTAAGGACATGATCATTGGAGTTGTGGTAGCAATTTTAGAACTATAAAAAATTACAGGCTATGGGAAGATGGCGGAAGAGTAAGACGTGGAGATCACCTTCCTCCCCACAGATACACCAAAAATACATCTACACGTGGAACAACTCCTTCAGAACACCTACTGAATGCTGGCAGAAGACCCCAGACCTCCCCAAAGGCAAGAAACCCCCCACGTACCTGGGGAGGGCAAAAGAAAAAAGAATAAACAGAGACAAAAGGATAGGGACGGGACCTGCACCAGTGGGAGGGAGCTGTGAAGGAGGAAAGGTTTCCACACACTAGGAAGCCCCTTCGCGGGCGGAGACTGCGGGTGGCAGAAGGGTAAGCTTAGGGGCCGCGGCAGGGAGCACAGCAACAGGGGTGCGGAGGGCAAAGCGGATAGATTCCCGCACAGAGGATCAGTGCCGACCGGCACTAACCAGGCCGAGAGGCTTGTCTGCTCACCCGCCGGGGCGGGTGGGGCTGGGAGTTGAGGCTCAGGCTTTGGTTGGAGCGCCGGGAGAGGACTGGGGTTGGCGGCGAGAACACAGCCTGCAGGGAGTTAGTGTGCCACGGCTAGCCGGGAGGGAGTCCGGGGAAAAGTATGGACCTGCCGAAGAGGCAAGAGACTTTTTCTTCCCTCTTTGTTTCCTGGTGCACGAGGAGAGGGGATTAAGAGCACTGCTTAAAGGAGCTGCAGAGATGGGCGCGAGCCACGGCTAAAAGCGCGGACCCCAGAGACAGGCAGGAGACGCTAAGGCTGCTGCTGCTGCCACCAAGAAGCCTGTGTGCGAGCACAGGTCACTATCCACAACCCCCTCCCGGGAAGCCTGTGCAGCCCGCTACTGCCGCGGCCCCGGGATCCAGGGACAACTTCTCCGGGAGAACACACGGCGCGCCTCAGGCTGGTGCAACGTCACGCCATCCTCTGCCGTCGCAGGCCCGCCCCGCACTCCGTGCCCCTCCGTCCCCGCGGCCTGAGTGAGCCAGAGCCCCCGAGTCAGCGGCTCCTTTATCCCTGTCCTGTCTGAGCGAAGAACAGACGCCCTCCAGCGACCTACATGCACAGGCGGGGCCAAATCCAAAGCTGAGCCCCTGGGAGCTGTGAGAACAAAGAAGAGAAAGGGAAATCTCTCCCAGCAGCCTCAGAAGCAGCGGATTAAAGCTCCACAATCAACTTGATGTACCTGCATCTGTGGAATACATGAATAGACAACGAATCATCCCAAATTGGGGAGGTGGACTTTGAGAGCAAGATTTATGATTTTTTCCCCTTTTCCTCTTTTTGTGAGTGTGTATGTGTATGCGTCTGTGTGAGATTTTGTCTGTATAGCTTTGCTTCCACCATTTGTCCTAGGGTTCTATCTGTCCATTTTTGGTTTTTTAAAATTTTTTCTTAATAATTATTTTTTATTTTAATAACTTTATTTTATTTTACCTTTTTTCTTGCTTGCTTTCTTTCCCTCCTTCCCTCCTTTAACAACGAATCATCCCAAATTGAGGAGGTGGACTTTGAGAGCAAGATTTATGATTTTTTCCCCTTTTCCTCTTTTTGTGAGTGTGTATGTGTATGCGTCTGTGTGAGATTTTGTCTGTATAGCTTTGCTTCCACCATTTGTCCTAGGGTTCTATCCGTCCTTTTTTTAAAATTTTTTTTCTTTTTTTTCTCTTAATAATTATTTTTTATTTTAATAACTTTATTATATTTTATCTTTATTTCATTTCACTTTATCTTTCTTTTTTTCCTTTCTTCCCTCCTTCCTTCTATCCTTCCTCCCTCCCTTCCTCCCTCTTTTCTTTCTTTCTACTTCTACTAATTCCTTCTTTCTACTTTTTCTCCCTTTTACTCTGAGCCGTGTGGATGAAAGGCTCTTGGTGCTGCAGCCAGAAGTCAGTGCTGTGCCTCTGATGTGGGAGAGCCAACTTCAGAACACTGGTCCACAAGAGAGCTCCCAGCTCCACATAATATCAAACGGTGAAAATCTCCCAGAGACCTCCATCTCAACACCAGCACCCAGCTTCACTCAATGACCAGCAAGCCACAGTGCTGGACAACCTATGCCAAACAACTAGCAAAACAGGAACACAACCCCACCCATTAGCAGAGAGACTGCTTAAAATCATAGTAAGTCCACAGACACTCCAAAACACACCACCAGATGTGGACCTGCCCACCAGAAAGACAAGATCCAGCCTCATCCACCAGAACACAGGCACTAGACCCCTCCACCAGGAAGCCTACACAACCCACTGAACCAACCTTAGCCACTGGGTACAGACACCAAAAAAAAATGGGAACTACCAACCTGCAGCCTGCAAAAAGGAGACCCCAAACACAGTAAGATAAACAAAATGAGAAGACATAAAAACACACAGCAGATGAAGGAGCAAGATAAAAACCCACCAGACCTAACAAATGAAGAGGAAATAGGCAGTTGACCTGAAAAAGAATTCAGAATAATGATAGTAAAGATGATCCAAAATCTTGGAAATAGAATAGACAAAATGCAAGAAACATTTAACAAGGACATAGAAGAACTAAAGATGAGACAAACAACAATGAACAACACAATAAATGAAATTTAAAATACACTAGATGGGATCAATAGCAGAATAACTGAGGCAGAAGAACGGATAAGTGACCTGGAAGATAAAATAGTGGAAATAACTACTGCAGAGCAGAATAAAGAAAAAAAGAATGAAAAGAACTGAGGACAGTCTCAGAGACCTCTGGGACAACATTAAACGCACCAACATTCAAATTATAGGGGTTCCAGAAGAAGAAGAGGAAAAAAAAAAGGGACTGAGAAAAAATTTGAAGAGATTATAGTTGAAAACTTCCCTAATATGAGAAAGGAAATAGTTAATCAAGTCCAGGAAGCACAGAGAGTCCCATACAGGATAAATCCAAGGAGAAACACGCCAAGACACATATTAATCAAACTGTCAAAAATTAAATACAAACAACACATATTAAAAGCAGCAAGGGAAAAACAACAAATAACACGCAAGGGAATCCCCATAAGGTTAACAGCTGATCTTTCAGCAGAAACTCTGCAAGCCAGAAGGGACTTGCAGGACATATTTAAAGTGATGAAGAAGAAAAACCTGCAACCAAGATTACTCTACCCAGCAAGGATCTCATTCAGATTTGATGGAGAAATTAAAACCTCTACAGACAAGCAAAAGCTGAGAGAGTTCAGCACCAACAAACCAGCTTTACAACAAATGCTAAAGGAACTTCTCTAGGCAAGAAACACAAGAGAAGGAAAAGACCTACAATAACGAACCCAAAACAATTAAGAAAATGGGAATAGGAACATACATATCAATAATTACCTTAAATGTAAATGGACTAAATGTTCCCACCAGAAGACACAGATTGGCTGAATGGATACACAACCAAGACCCATACATATACTGTCTACAAGAGACCCACTTCAGACCTAGAGACACATACAGACTGAAAGTAAGGGGATGGAAAAAGATATTTCATGCAAATGGAAACCAAAAGAAAGCTGGAGTAGCAATTCTCATATCAGACAAAATAGACTTTAAAATAAAGACTATTACAAGAGACAAAGAAGGACACTACATAATGATCAAGGGATCGATCCAAGAAGAAGATATAACAATTGTAAATATTTATGCACACAACAGAGGAGCACCTCAATACATAAGGCAAATACTAACAGCCATAAAAGGGGGAATCAACAGTAACACATTTATAATAGGGGACTTTAACACCCCACTTTCACCAATGGATAGATCATCCAAAATGAAAATAAATAAGGAAACACAAGCTTTAAATGATACATTATACAAGATGAACTTAATTCATATTTATAGGACACCCCTTCCAAACACAACACAATACACATTTTCCTCAAGTGCTCATGGAACATTCTCCAGGATAGATCATATCTTGGGTCACAAATCAAGCCTTGGTAAATTTAAGAAAATTGAAATTGTATCAAGTATCTTTTCCGACCACAATGCTACGAGACTAGATATCAATTACAGGAAAAGATCTGTAAAAATACAGATACAAACACATGGAGGCTAAACAACACAACTTAATAACGAAGTGATCACTGACGAAATCAAAGAGGATATCAAAAACTACCTAGAAACAAATGACAATGGAGACATGACGACCCAAAATCTATGGGATGCAGCAAAAGCAGTTCTAAGAGGGAAGTTTATAGCAATAAAATCTTACCTTAAAAAACAGGAAACATCTCAAATAAAAAACCTAACCTTGCACCTAAAGCAATTAGAGAAAGAAGAACAAAAAACCCACAAAGTTAGCAGAAGGAAAGAAATCATAAAAATCAGATCAGAAATAAATGAAAAAGAAATGAAGGAAGCGACAGCAAAGATCAATAAAACTAAAAGCTGGTTCTTTGAGAAGATAAACAAAATTGATAAACCATTAGCCAGACTCCTCAAGAAAAAAAGGGAGAAGACTCAAATCAATAGAATTAGAAATGAAAAGGGAGAAGTAACAACTGACACTGCAGAAATACAAAAGATCATGAGAGATTACTACAAGCAACTCTATGCCAATAAAATGGACAACCTGGAAGAAATGGACAAATTCTTAGAAACGACAACCTGCCAAGACTGAATCAGGAAGAAATAGAAAATATGAACCGACCAATCACAAGCACTGAAATTGAAACTGTGATTAAAAATCTTCCAACAAACAAAAGCCCAGGACCAGATGGCTTCACAGGCGAATTCTATCAAACATTTAGAGAAGACCTAACACCTGTCCTTCTCAAACTCTTCCAGAATATAGCAGAGGGAGGAACACTCCCAAACTCATTCTATGAGGCCACCAACACACTGATACCAAAACCAGACAAGGATGTCACAAAGATAGAAAACTACAGGCCAATATCACTGATGAACATAGATGCAAAAATCCTCAACAAAATACTAGCAAACAGAATCCAACAGCACATTAAATGGATCATCCATCATGATCAAGTGGGGTTTATTCCAGGAATGCAAGGATTCTTCAATATATGCAAATCAATCAACGTGATACACCATATTAACAAATTGAAGGAGAAAAACCATATGATCATCTCAATAGATGCAGAGAAAGCTTTCGACAAAATTCCACACCCATTTATGATAAAAACCCTGCAGAAAGTAGGCATAGAGGGAACTTTCCTCAACATAATAAAGGCCATATATGACAAACCCACAGCCAACATTGCCCTCAATGGTGAAAAACTGAAAGCATTTCCACTAAGACCAGGGAAAGACAAGGTTGCCCACTCTCACCACTCTTATTCAACATAGTTTTGGAAGTTTTAGCCACAGCAATCAGAGAAGAAAAGGAAATAAAAGGAATCCAAATCGGAAAAGAGAAGTAAAGCTGTCACTGTTTGCAGATGACATGATACTATACATAGAGAATCCTGAATATGCTACCAGAAAGCTACTAGAGCTCAACAATGAATTTGGTAAAGTAGCAGGATACAAAATTAATGCACAGAAATCTCTGGCATTCCTATACACTAATGATGAAAAATCTGAAAGTGAAATCAAGAAAACACTCCCATTTACCACTGCAACAAAAAGAATAAAATATCTAGGAATAAACCTACCTAAGGAGACAAAAGACCTGTATGCAGAAAATTATAAGACACTGATGAAAGAAATTAAAGATGATACAGATAGATGCAGAGATATACCATGTTCTTGGATTGGAAGAACCAACATTGTGAAAATGACTCTACTACCCAAAGCAATCTACAGATTCAATGCAATCCCTATCAAACTACCACTGGCATTTTCCACAGAACTAGAACAAAAAATTTCACAATTTGTATGGAAACACAAAAGACCCCGAATAGCCAAAGCAATCTTGAGAACGAAAAACGGAGCTGGAGGAATCAGGCTCCCTGACTTCAGACTATACTACAAAGCTACAGTAATCAAGACAGTATGGTACTAGCACAAAAAGAGAAAGATAGATCAATGGAACAGGATAGAAAGCCCAGAGATAAACCCACGCACCTACGGTCACCTTATCTTTGATAAAGGAGGCAGGAATGTACAGTGGAGAAAGGACAGCCTCTTCAATAAGTGGTGCTGGGAAAACTGGACAGCTACATGTAAAAGTATGAGATTAGATCACTCCCTAACACCATACACAAAAATAAGCTCAAAATGGATTAAAGACCTAAATGTAAGGCCAGAAACTATCAAACTCTTAGAGGAAAACATAGGCAGAACACTCTATGACATAAATCACAGCAAGATCCTTTTTGACCCACCTCCTAGGGAAATGGAAATAAAAACAAAAATAAACAAATGGGACCTAATGAAACTTCAAAGCTTTTGCACAGCAAAGGAAACCATAAACAAGACCAAAAGACAACACTCAGAATGGGAGAAAATATTTGCAAATGAAGCAACTGACAAAGGATTAATCTCCAAAATTTATAAGCAGCTCATGCAGCTCAATAACAAAAAAAACAAACAACCTAATACAAAAATGGGCAGAAGACCTAAATAGACATTTCTCCGAAGAATATATACAGACTGCCAACAAACACATGAAAGAATGCTCAACATCATTAATCATTAGAGAAATGCAAATCAAAACTACAATGAGATATCATCTCACACCAGTCAGAATGGCCATCATCAAAAAATCTATAAACAATAAATGCTGGAGAGGGTGTGGAGAAAAGGGAACCCTCTTACACTGTTGGTGGGAATGTAAATTGATACAGCCACTGTGGAGAACAGTATGGAGTTTCCTTAAAAAACTACAAATAGAACTACCATATGACCCAGCAATCCCACTACTGGGCATATACCCTGAGAAAACCATAATTCAAAAAGAATCATGTACCGAAATGTTCATTGCAGCTCTATTTACAATAGCCTGGAGATGGAAACAACCTAAGTGTCCATCATCGGATGAATGGGTAAAGAAGATGTGGCACATATATACAATGGAATATTACTCAGCCATAAAAAGAAATGAAATTGAGCTATTTGTAATGAGGTCATAGACCTAGAGTCTGTCATACAGAGTGAAGTAAGTCAGAAAGAGGAAGACAAATACCGTATGCTAACACATACATATGGAAGTTAAGAAAAAAAATATCATGAAGAACCTAGGGGTAAGACAGGAATAAAGACACAGACCTACTAGAGAATGGACTTCAGGATATGGGGAGGGGGAAAGGTAAGCTGTGACAAAGCGAGAGAGAGGCATGGACATATATACACTACCAAATGTAAGGTAGATAGCTAGTGGGAAGCAGCCGCATAGCACAGGGAGATCAGCTCGGTGCTTTGTGACTGCCTGGAGGGGTGGGATAGGGAGGGTGGGAGGCAGGGACACGCAAGAGGGAAGAGATATGGGAACATATGTGTATGTACAACTGATTCACTTTGTTATAAAGCAGAAACTAACACACCATTGTAAAGCAATTATACTCCAATAAAGATGTTAAAAAAATTACATAGGATGAAAAGGAAACATGCTAAGGACAGCAAAGCAGAAAGACAAAGAAAAGCTAGGTGTTTGATAACGTTGAAATGGTGCAGAAAATGTGCCATTTCCAGGGGTCTTGTTATATAGAAAAATCGAAAGACTTAATTTCTTAAGCCAGAATTAGTACCTCTTCTGTTACATGCAACCAAATCTCTCAACTAATACTGTACATTTCTAACAATATGCCAAGAAACTGAGACCACATACATATGGAAATTTTTATTAAAGTAACATACTACATAAATTGTACTATTTTTCATTTTAAAGTGTGAAAGGATATTCCTATACTATAGCACCTATATACTGTAAGACCAACACCTGTTTAATTTTTTAAAAAGCAGCTACCTAGTATTCTATGCATGAGTATACTATGCCTTTGTATGCAATTAGTAATCTAGAAGATCAACCTCAGTGACCTATTATTCCAAAATAAATTTTAAAATATATAAAAAGATTAAAAAATATTAAAGAACAGTTAAATGACATGGAAATTAAATCCATAAATTATATTCCCACCTAAAGGTGTCACCAAGGGATAGAACACGGAAAATGAAAAGAAACACTCAAAGAAGTAATAGAGGAAAACTTTAAAAGGTAGAATAATAAAGAAATACATCCTATAACGATAAAGAAACAATGAGTCACTACCAACTCAGTACTAAGTAAGATGACCCTAAAAACAGGTATAGCTTTGGAGTATATGTGTGTGCACATGTATGTGTGTGTGTACATATAACATTTTAAAAATTACTTTTATTCAAATATCACATATGTACCTATAAGGACAAATTTTAAGCTTGATAATTTTTTACAAAGTGAACACAGCCATTTAACTATCTGTCAAGTCAGGAAATAACACTTAACCGGCAACTTTTACACTATTTCATGTTTCATGTTCACTATCAATTATTAGTCCTCTCTTTCCCAAAGGCAGCTATTATCCTCACTTTTCACACAAAAGATTCATTTTGCCTGGGTACTGAACTTTATATAAATAGAATTATCTATCTATCTACCTATCTACATATATTTTTTCTTTCAGATATCTTCACTTAGTACATTATTTTTGATATCCATCTATGATGTTTTACATAGCAGTAATGCATATTTATTCATTGTTCTATAGTATTTCATGTGCAAACCAACAATTTATTGTTTTTCTTTCTAATGGATATTTGTACTGCTTTCAATTTTGGGTTATTATGAATATGATGCTTTAAATATTCTAATCCTTTATTTTTATGTGAAAATATGAATGGATTTACAGCTGAACCAGAAAAGCTCTGTCTTTATCTCTGGGGGAAACTGGATATCTGGATTTTCAACTGTTAGCCAAGATAACCGCAATGAGATTTATAATGTGCAATTTAAAGTCAATAAGCATCCTCTGGTGACCTGCAGGGTCAGGTATTTTTGTTTATTTGGTTTTGATTTTACTGATGGTTTATAACTGGTCTAATTGGTTTAACAACCTAGCTTGATTACAAGGTCATATAAACGGCTTGCTGAGTGTTTCTCCTTTGAGTTCCCCAGAAAGCAGGATTCCTAGCTCAGATCTTGGTGGTTCGAACTAGTGATAGAGTACAGTCTGTGTGTGTGAATAAAGACAGCCCTGGAAAGCTTGCCTGTGGGATGTCTTTCAGACCCTCAGTGCTTGCCTGCACTATCTTTCACTTGCTACACTATATCTGCTGCATTTAAATGAACACCTTATATAAGTAGGTTCTGTGGACTGTGATGGTTCCTTTTAAGTATCCAAACTTTGGGAAACTTTGCAATGTATATACCTCCCTATGTATATATTTAGGAATGAATTTACTGGTTCATAATGTACACATATATGGAGTTTTAGAAGACACAGCATAGGTTTCCAAATGTACTAATTTACCCTATCAGCAATGTGTTAATGTTCCAATTTCTCCGCATTCTTGTCATTACTTGGTATAGTCTGTGTGTGTGTCTCTCTCTCTCTTTTTCATTATCCAGTGGTAGCTCTTTAAATTTTTTTAATTTAGAAATAATTTCAAACTTAGACAAAAGTAAGTGGAAAGTAAAATATAAAGAAATCTTTTCTTCAGCCATTTGAGAGTAAGTTGCTGACCTGAAGCCCAATAGCCCCTAAATACTTTGGGGTATACTTCTTACAAAATAAAGACTTCTCCTACATATCCACAACAAACAGCATAGGTTGTATTGTCATTAATACCCCACTACTATCTAACCCTCAGACCCCATTCAAGGCCCTGGCATTCTACACTAAGCTGCCCCTGTATACACTCACCCTTCTTACACTACTGTGACTCCAACACCACTTGACTGTCCTACTCAGGTTCTGATCTGCTCTGTCAGTCACTACCTCCTGCAGTGTTGTGTTGTAATACTCTTCTCATCCTTCCTGAGCTAAACTCATGTGGGGGCCTGTTCCATGCTGCTGCAGCTTTGACACTCCACAGCATGCCACACTGTGGTGGCAATGCCCTTTTCATCTTGCTTCGGCTCCGGCATCCCTCGCTGGCCTGCCTCCACTTCTACATGGACCCCTTCCTTTTCCCTTTCCTTGGCTTCAGTAGCCTGCACCATGTACAGCCCTCCAATACCGATGCCCTCCTCACCCTGCTTGGACCCTGAAACTCCACATTGAACTTCTTCTTCCACAGGGACACCTTTTTTATTCCCGCTTCTCTTTCTGAAGCTCCACTCTGTGCCACTGCCCTGAATGGGGCTCTTCTCCCACTAGCCCCTGGGACTTAAAAACAAATGCTAGAAAATACTTCTATCTGGATGGTCTCCTTCCCTGTTTGGATTCTGACACCCCATATGGGGTCACCTACAGGCACTGAAGCCCTCACCTAGCTCCAGCTTCAACCCACACTAGACATCCTTCATATGTGGATACCATGCATTCCTTATTCTGTCCCACTTAATGATTTTAGGACTGAATTGTGCAAGAAGGGAAGGGAAAAAAAAAAGGAAGGGAAAGAAAAAGAAAGAAACGGAAGGCATGGGGAAGGGGAAGAGGAAGAGGAAGAGAAAAAGCTCGTTTTGGTTTTAGTTTGCAATTTCCTAATTACTCATTAGGTCAAGCACATATCCTGAGTTTATTGACCACTTGGTACCTGTTTCAGTGCAGTGCCTGTTAAAAGTCTTTTGCCCAATTGTCAAAAATGTTTGATTGATCTGTAGGAATTCTTTATATATTCTGGATATGAGACTTTTACAGTTATATGTATTACATATATCTTCTTCCAATATGTGGCTTGACTTTTCAGGTACCTAATCATATATTTTTTTTTAAAGAGGCTCCTAATTTTTTTTAACATCTTTATTGGAGTATAATTGCTTTGCAATGGTGTGTTAGTTTCTGCTTTATAACAAAGTGAATTAGCTATACATATACATATATCCCCATATCTCCTCCCTCTTAATTTTAATATAGTCCAAATTACATCTTTGCCTTTGTGGTCAGTGTTTTCTTTGTTGTTTTTATTTGCTTGTTTGCTTGGTTTTAGATATCTTATTTATATAAAAATCACAAAGATATTCTCATATATTACATTCTAAAATACTATTTCCTTTTCATATTTAGATCTAGAATTCATCTCAAATTAATTGTTGCATATGATGTGAGATACCAGTCAATTTTCTTTTTTTTCTCCACATATGATTAAGTATTTCACCCAAAACTATTTTTTAAATAAAATATCTTCATTTTCCACTGCTCTACAGTGTCCACTTGGTTATAAATTACATATCCATATATGCGTTGATCTCTGCTTAGTTCTGTTCCTTTGGTTATTTTCCTATTGTCCAATACCATACTATCTTTACCCCTGGAGCTTTTCATGAGGGAAGGAGGAATTGAACTTTAATTCTGAACTAAGTTTAGACTTATAGAAAAGTTGTGAAAATTTCTGTATACCCCAGAGTTTCTGTATGCCCCACACCAAGCTTTCCTGAATGTTTTTATCTTATATAACCATAGTACAATCATCCAAACTAGGAAACCAGCATTGGTAAAATACTGTTAACTAAGCCGCAGACCTTACTCAAATTTCATCTGTTTCTCTACTAACATCCTTTCCATGTTCAAGAATTCTATTCAGGATCCCACCTTTCATTTAGTTGTCATGTCTCCTTAGTCTCCTCTAATCTATGACATTTCCTTAATCTTTCTTTGTCTTTTAGAACCTTGCCACCTTTGAAGAGTATTAGTTAGTTATTTTGTAGGCTGGCCCTCAATTTGGGTTTGTCTGATGTTTCCTCACGATTGGATTGAGGATATGCATTTCGCGCAAGAATAATCAAAAGTGATGTCCCGTTCTCAGCACATCATAGCAAGGATTATGATGGTGATGGTATGTCTTATTATTGATGTCATTTACCTTAGCCAAAGGCTAAGGTTGTGTCTGCTAGATTTGTCGACTGTTTAAAGGTATTATCTTTCCCATTGTAGCTAATAAATCTCTTGAGATATTTTGAGACAGAGCAAATGTCCTTTTACCTCCAACTTTTGTCCGCTGACTTGAGCATCCGTTGGTGGATCTTGTCACTAATGACTATTATTGTAGGGGCTGCCTAATGGGGATTATCCATCTCCTTTCTGTCTACATTTATTATTCAGAATTTTTCTTAAGCAAGAGCTCTCTTACCCCCCTCTATTTATTTATTTATTCAATTATTTATATGGGTATAGACTCACAAATATTCTATGCTATGGAACAAAATCCAATAATATCACTATTTATATTATTGCTCAAACTGCTTGAGCTTTGGCCTTTAGGAGCCCCTTTGGGGTGTCCACTGTGTTCTTTCAACAAGTACCTATCTTTTTCTTTTATTTTTTATTTAATTATTTTTAGCACTCCCTTATTTTCTGGGACCACGAGATGTTCCAGGCTCTTCTTGTATTTTCCCTACCCAGTCCAGGAATCATCATTTTTCAAATGAGCACTGACACCTTTTATTGAAAAATAGTGTTTAGACGCCGAGGTCTAGTGCCAGATGTTCCACTTGAGTGTCATTGCTCCTAGGCTCTCTCACTGGACAAAGGTAGGAAACATCAATGTATATACTTCCCAGTGCATACTATAGGGCTAAAATGATGAAACTTTGGGGCGGAGCTGGCTATCTCTTCACACTCTGCTCCTTGAAATCTTAATATGCCCAATAAGATGTCCAAATTTCACCAATTTCAAATAAATGTCTAAATGTCACCAAACAGTGCAAGTTTGGTGACATTCTCATCTTGGAACTATAAATACACACCTCCAAAATTAACTCAGGAGACTTTCACAAGGAGACTATCACCAGGTGTAGCCCTTTGTCTTTTGAGGAAATTAAATAAGTTATTTTTGCTTCTACTTTGCTAAATAAATTATGTGAAAATATGTCGACTTTTTAGTCACTTTTTCTGCTACCTTACATTCACGTAACTCTGATAATGCTTACTTAGTAATAAACTGTCCACTCTTCTATATCGGTTCAGAGGGGTCTTTTGTTGGCAGGATCATTTTACTTCCCTCAACACACACACACACACACACACACACACACACACACACACACGTGTTTCTGAATCTTTGCTTTAAAGACAGGGATGACTTTGGATTGTTAAACATTGGTGGAAAGGCACTAGTAAAAGAAGAATACAGGAAAAAAAACAAACTTACAGCTTTGGTGGCAAAAAATGGAGGAATTTTTCATTTGAGGCACCAATTATCTCTAAAAAGTGGAAGATACGTCATTTATGGAAAGTAACAATAGAATTGGTAGGAGTGAAGGTTTACAAAATTAAATAGTTATTGCAAATAATGGAAAATAGAGTTGATTAAAAAACAGAGCATGCATGGTTGCTGAGTCGTTTCTTGAATGAGTTTACATTAATAACTCGCCATAATCTATTCTTGCGTAACAACTCACTCCAAAGCAGGCTGTGCTCTAATGCTTTCCAGCTCTCTCCTATACACCTTGGCCCATGGTTGATTACTGACTGCACATTAGATTCACCCAGGCATCTCTGAAGAAATGCTGATTGCTGGGCCCCACCCCCAGATATTCTGCTGTAATTGTTCTGGAGTATGATGTCAGCCTCCAGAGTTTCAAAGTTCCCTAAGTGATTCTAAAGGTTGAGAAACACAGGCCCAGATGTACTACTCATTCCCCTCATTGTTTTCCACAACAAGCTGTCCAGGCAAGGCATTTGTGAGCTTCGAAGAGTTTACTGAAAGTTGGAAATTGCGAGTTGAACAGGCAAACAAATTCAGTCAAATCAAATTTCATCCCTAGTTTTAAAAATTTCCTGCGGCCGCCCCAACAGCAAGAAACATTCACTGGGTCTTCGGCCCATATTATTATCTCCAACTTCAAACCATTTCACTAACTCCACTTTCCCCTTGACTTAATTGCTTCTTCTTACCCACGTCTTCCTAGTCTCCCTGACTCTAGGAACTGAAACTTCTCATGCTATTATGCACTGTGAATTAGCTCCCAATAACGATCTGGTGTCCTCCCATTTTCCTCTAGTGTGGACTATAGCTGTTTATCACCTTTGAGAGTTTTCAAGAGGCAACGTTCTTGCATATTATCTGGTCTGTAGAATCAGGACAAAAGGTTGATCTGACTCCACAGCTTCCAGGGTCCAGAAGCTTCTAGGAATACATGACAGATACAGACTTGCAGGATGAACATAATATCTTTATTCTTTTTTCATTCACTGAACACGTAGTAACAGCCTGCCATATGTTAAGCCAATGAAGGAAAAAAGACAGAAGTTACAAGATAGTGGGGACTTCCCTGTTGGTCCAGCGGTTAAGACTTTGCACTCCCAATGCAGGGGGCCGAGGTTCCATCCCTGGTCAGGCAACTAGATCCCACATGCTGCAACTAAGGGCCTGCATGCCGCAACTAAGAGCCTGCATGCTGCAACTAAAAGATCCCGCATACTGCAACTAAAAGATCCCGCTTGTTGCAACTAAAGATCTGCACGTAGCAACGAAGATCCTGCGTGCCGAAACTAAGACCTGGCACAGCCAAACAAATAAATAAAAAGAGAAAAAAGCAAGTTACAAGACAGTGTAATCAGTATAACGGTTCAGTGACCATAGGAAGTATACAGCAGAAACATCTAAACAAATAGAGGGTGGGAGGAGAGAGGGGTGAGGAAACACTGCAGGCAGTAAAGAACCCAAGGTTCTAAGCTGGTTTCCTGAGTCCAGATTTATAGAACTATAGAATTAGAGCACCGCAAGGGATGTTAGTGATCCTAGTCTAATCACCCCCTGTTACAGATTAGGAAATAGAAGTCTAGCAGTCTAAGAGTTGAACTGAGTTGTAGAAGGTCTCATACCAAGTCAGTGGCAATGCCAGTATTAAATCAGAATCTGGTCCACTGGCTACAAGTCCAGTTATACTCTTCCAATACGTGAGTTTCTAAGATCTTGTGAGCATTCCTATAGAAGAAAGTAAGGCAGCAACAGAATTGCTGGTGGCGATTGAAGCCTGAACTTGCAATGGTGTATCCCAGGTATATGGTATAGCTTTGGAAAATTACAGAATGAACAAGAGCAAATAAGACTAGAAAAAGATGATTTTGGGGCCTTGTGTCTGAAACAAGTGGAGAGGTATTTGGGGGCATAGCAGGCAATGAATACACATCTACCATCTGAGGACGAACCTAGACAAATTCACGACAGGTCTTAAAAATAAAATCCAGTTTATATGGAGTCAAGTGGGGAAGAGTAGATCATTTCTCAATTCACTGTGTTTACAGTTGCTTAAAAACTGACTGAGGTGGGCTTCCCTGGTGGTGCAGTGGTTGCGAGTCCGCCTGCCGATGAGGGGGACACGGGTTCGTGCCCCGGTCCGGGAGGATCCCGCGTGCCGCGGAGTGGCTGGGCCCGTGAGCCATGGCCGCTGAGCCTGCGTGACCGGAGCCTGCGCTCCGCAACGGGAGAGGCCACAACAGTGACAGGCCCGCATACCGCAAAAAAAAAAAACAAAAAAAAAAACTGACTGAATCAAGCAAAAACATCATCTAATGGGGCTGTTCTAGTGTTAGTAATTCTCTCTTTTTCTTTTTACTTACCTACCACAGGGGGCTAACACAGAGAAATTCTCTCCATTCAATTAGTTAGTTTTACATTCCCCAGTTTCCACATTTGTAATTATAACTCAGCAAACTTCTTCGCTTGGACAAAGATGAAGAAACATTAAAACATAAAGCTTTTCCCAAGTGTCCACTAGTTCATCCAGTAAGCAATTTCTTCACTACACACCAGAGGTCAGTATTGGCTTATTAATTTACATGAGCTATTAATTTTTATTTTCTGTTAATAACAATAAGAAACAAAATACCAAGGACCACTGTTATATTGGAACTTTGGTACTTTTAAAACATCCCTTAAGCAAGCATCATATAGGTGGATATGCATAGATCATGAATGGCTTAAGAACAAGAAGAAAAAGAAAAAAGGGGCAGGGGAAAAGCCATGCAATGAAAGTGGCCTTTGGTCTTTAGGAAAATGTTCATAACTCATTCCAGGCATATTAATTAAGTACCCTTCACATGATAGTTACCCTTATGTGTGAGAAATGTTTGTAGCTAACAATATTAACTTACATACTGAAAGGGTACTGGAATCGTAACTACAGAGTCTAAACACTTAACCCTCTAGTGTTTAGAGCCAGGAAGTAAGAATCTTATTTAACTCTGCACACCTACAATAGCATATCAGTCACAGATAATGTGGACAAATAAGACAGGGGTCCAGCAGTATAATAATGATTGTGGTACCTAAAGAAGTTAAAAAGATTTAATGGAAAGAAGAAAAGACTAAAGACAGATCCGATAGCAGTCTACAGATGTATTCAAGGCTTTCCACAAGAAGAGAAAATAGATTTGTGTTATGTTGCTTCAGTCAGCAAGGGGTGGAATTATAGAGATAGAGACTGCAACTTCATTTGAGCTAGACTTTTCTAAAAACTATAGCTGTTCCAACAGTTTTGCCCAGGGTGCTATAGAAACAGTTCCAGCATGGTCTATCAGGAGAATCTAGATGCCAAAATCTTTACATTTTCGAAGGTTATATGAGTATATAATTGTGATGCCAAAGAGTAAACATTCTTGGAGATTCCACAAATTCTAAGCCTCCTTCCAGGCATATATAATTCTAGGGGCCACCTGCTTTAAAAAGTCTCCCCATATCCTCCAGAAGACAGTTTGCTCACCATAAATACTTCTCATATTTTAACCATATATTGCTTTTTGTCATCTTTTGAAACATATTGTACATTTTTATATTATTCAGCTTTGTGTTTCTATGTCCTATCTACAAAATAGATTCCTCTTTTAGGAATACATGTTATTTTATCCTCTATAATACTTACTACAATACAATGGATTTAGTAGATATTCAGATAGTGTTTGTGGAGTGAATAGATTTATCTACAAAGTAACAAAGTAACAAACACCCACTTTCCCTGCCTCTCTGTGCTGCTTTGAGGATCAAATGAGATAATGTGTCTGAAAGCACTTTGAAAAGTATAAACCGTTATACAAATGGAAGGCATTATTATTTCCAACGGGGTTCTCTCATTTATAACCTTCCATGTCAGCTTGAACATAATGGCAAACTAAGGAACATTTTTATTATTTTATTTCCCTTTTTTTTTTTAACATCTTTATTGCTTTACAATGGTGTGTTAGTTTCTGCTGTATAACAAAGTGAATCAGCTATACATATACATATATCCCCACATCCCCTCCCTCTTGTGTCTCCCTCCCTCCCACCCTCCCTATCCCACCCCTCTAGGTGGTCACAAAGCACCAAGCTGATCTCCCTGTGCTATGCGGCTAATTCCCACTAGCTATCTATTTTACGTTTGGTAGTGTGTATATGTCCATGCCACTCTCCCACTTCATCTCAGCTTACCCTTCCCCCTCCCCGTGTCCTCAAGTCCATTCTCTACGTCTGCGTCTTTAAAAAACTTCATCTGAAAAAGGAACTTGTCGCTTCTGGGTGCACATTACGAGACTCCTGAAAAAAAGTGTTTGTGCATATTTTTTGTTTGCTTCTAAATAGCATAAGGAGCTATGGTCTTTCAGGGAAAATGTTGCTCTCACAGAAGTAATTCCTAATGTAGAAAACTGCCCCTGTGTGCTTTCGGGAAGGAACTGCAAACAGATGAGCTATTTTGTTTTCTCAAACAAAGGGACTTACCGGGCATGGGTGGCAGCTGTTCAAGTGCATCTGGTCAAGAATGCACTAAGATCATAATGTGAAAGTAGCTCAAATACAGATTTGCAGGACAGCCTGCAAATGTTCCTTTGGAGACAAAATGGTTTCTCAGGCCAATCATCTGCATTTTTAAAAGTCTCTAAGATGGGTTTCTGGAATAATTCATAATAACTTTAAGGAACGATTATGGTACGCTAGGAAAGTCACCCACGTTGCACGACCTACTTGTTCTGTTAGCTTGTGAGCATTTGTTTAGAGTTGGCTTTGATCACATCACAATTTTATGAACCTTTTATATATTTTTTAAGAATAATTTTTCCAGACAAAATATTGTAAGCAAATAAAGGACATGGCTAGATTTTTGAAACACCTTACTAACTTCAAAACTTAAATTTAAGACAGGCATGCTCATATATAAGTGGGGGAGGAAAAATAATGAACTGAAAGTTCATAAAAGCTTCTCAGGGACTATGCAGATAGGAGAGAGAGAAATGATAGAAGCATCATTTATAATCTACCCTATAGTATATTATATTTACATAAACCCTTCAAATATTTCCAGCACTTTAACATGCTTTTTCTTTTTTTAAATTTTATTGAAGTATAGTTGATTTACAATGTTGTATTAATTTCTACTGCACAGCAAAGTGAATCAGTTATACATCTATATATTCTTTTTCATATTCTTTTCCATTATGATCTGTCACAGGATACTGAATATAGTTCCCTGTGCTATACAGTAGGATCTTGTTTTGTTTTGTTTTACTTTCTGGCCACGCCTACGTGGCGTGTGGGATTTTAGTTCCCCGACCAGGGATCGAACTGTGCCCCCTGCATTGGAAGTGTGGAGTCTTAACCACTGAACTCCATAGAAGTCCCAGGAACCTGTTGTTTAACATGCTTTTTCTTATTAGATTATGTGAAGAATGTTGTGAGGTAGAAGATATATGTTTTACAGATGAGTAAACTGATGTGAAAGGAGTTAAATAACTGATCTTGTATTTCCACAGCTGAAGTAACTACGTTGGATTGTCCTTTGTGTCTGGGGCCATTCATTGCTTTAGTCCTATTTGCTGCAAGTCTCCAGGGTACCCAACACTGATCACACCACCCCTAAGCCCTCTCCTCACCTTGGCCTTCCTACCTTCTCTATGCCAAACACCTGTCTCCTCTCTTCAGAATCCTCAGGAAACTTCAGGACATTGATAGGTAGGGAAGTTATTTTGAGGCTTGTTTCATAATTATGCTGCAGTGGGCTAGGCCTGCTTTAGAATTGGGGGAGAGGAGCAAAAGGGCATGGGAGAGTGAATATCTGTTCCAGAGTTTGGGTTAGAGGCACCGGGGCAATCTCACCTTTCCCTAGGATGTCCTAAAATCCCTGATATATCCATCTCAGGCCCAAATATCATTCCATCAGCCAAAGGCCATGGCCATTCTTAACCACTCGGAGTAAGGAATATTTTAGAAGCCCTTGGGCAGTCAGGGAGTTCCAGGGATTTCTCAGCTGTTTCCTCAAGAAGTTAGGAGGTAGTAGGGACATCCTGGTAGGCATTTCCATTAGGAACACAACATCAGCCCCCTGCTACTCAGAGGTTAATGCTGACTTTTGAAAGTGACAGTAGGTTTATCACCAGGGTCTCCTTCTACCTGTTCCAACAAGCACTGCAGTCAGATCGGAAAACTTTCATCCCTTCAAGATATCCAGCTCCAGCTAATCCGGAAGGGTGAAATGAAACAAGGTGGCACTCGATTCGGATGTTTGGGGGAAGAAAGTACATTTGTCAACAGAGTGACTGAATTTACAATTCCCCATCCTGTAGTCATCAGGTTCAAGGTAGATCACCTGCAGATTGAGGGAGCAGGAGTCAGGTTCACAGATTATCTGTTATGAAGGGCTCCTATCGACTTCTTAGGGCCAGAAGATGCGTAGTATTTGTCTCTGGGAGGTGAAAGGTCTGAGCACTCCAGGCCAGGGTGAATGTCTAGGTTTGACTCACAATTGTCAGAAGGGACCTCTGGTTCCAGTCCCAATGTGTTAACAAAATACTGGCATAGCATAGGTTTTTAGCAAATATTAGTAGAATGAATGTTTATGGAAGGACAATTGTCTGACCTATGATACCTTATTGAGACAGGTTCTTAGAACTTACTGTTAAAACATATTTCAATTGTTTGCTTATTTATTCTGTCATCCAGAATGAGCTCTTCAAAAAGGAAACTAGGTCTTGTTCAGGTCCACCTCCCAGTGGCCAATATCGTTCCAGGCATCCAATAAGCACTCAGTGTTTTCAGAATGAACAAACCAGGTAAATCTAGTTACTCAGTGTCCTATAGCTCAGGTGAGGAAGGGCCAGGATTTGGAAAAAGACTCAATCACTACATTGGATCTGGGTGAATGGATCCCATAACAGATGTAAACAGAGACCAAAGCAGCATGTCCAATAGAATAGCATGATAGCAGGTAATAATCCTGGTAAGTAAATATCAACAAAGGGTTACAAATGAAATGTTGGCCTATCCAAACAGATGAGCAGCTTATGAGAGCAATTCATTCTTACAGGAAGTACAAGCAAATCGGAATGAGGGGCATCGTCATTACAGACAAGGGTCCAAGCCAAAGGTCCAGGATCTGGGACTGCATTACCCCTTCCTGAGATGGGTGATAGCAGATAACAAAAGAGAGCTTGGGAACAGGGATCTAGCTGAAGCTTAGTCACCAAACTTAAACGTCTAGAGAACAGGCAAATAAGACTTAGTATGAGACTGAGATCCATTTAGCAAAACTAAGTTATGACTTTAGAGCAGAGGCAAAGGAAACAGGATCAAAACACAGCTTCCAGATATGCAGCCATGTAAATCTCCCCAGCAACATTTCAGGATTAGTGTTGAAAGTCCAGGCAGTGGTAAAACTGCAGGAGGGCTTTATGCAGCCACAGCTCAGGAAGGATGAGTCTTAGAGAGAATAGAAACCAGGCCTGAGCCAACATCTGCAATAATGGATTTGATTTGCGATGTTTGTTCTAACAAACACCAATTTAATTTCCTGATTTTCCAGGATGTTTACAAAACCTAATTTCCTTGGAAGTGATTTTTAAACATTAATTATAGAAAGTTATTTCACTGTGCACACTTTAGAAAAAGGTGTATTACTTACACAAAGTTGGGGCTTTCTCTGCTAGAGAAAGCAGGAGGAAATGTCTTCGCCAAGTGCCTTCTCCAGCTACTCCTTACATATGTATTCTTAAAATGATTACTTGACATATTTATATGTACATCTTTAGTTTAATATCTTACCTAATTGTCCAACAAACTAATTCAGTGTTGTTGGTATGCATTAAATGAACAAAAGATAAACTGGGTAATAGAGAATGCAGAGAGCCTGGTGGCCCATGAAATCACTGGATTTGCAAAGTGATTTTCTTTTCAGTGCTGTGCAGTATCTGAGAATAAATTCTGTTGGCAAAGCACTTTAGTAGCATTCAACGAATTAGAATATAGAGACATTACGAATGCTGCACGGGGTCAAACCAATGGTCCATCCAGGCCAGCCTATTACAGAGGCACCATAAGATGTTTTTTGGAGATCAAGGCTGTCTGGTGAAGTATCCGTTTATAATGATGGAAGTATTTAATGTATCTTCCTAAAATCTCTTTGTGAACCAACCTGTAACTCTAATCTACCATTTTATGCAAACACCTGAATTTTATTTTTATTTCTATTTTCCTCCTTTGTGATTCAAGTTTCATTCCCCTTTTTCTACTTTCAGACTTCTAGACGTTTCCACTATTTCCTAAAACCCCAAATTCTTACTGATATTTCAAACTGTCCCCAACCCGCTTGGCTCTGCAGTAGTAGTTCTCCATGTATGGCTCCCAGAGCAGCAGAATCAGCTGGAAAATTATTAGAAATGCAAATTCCCAGGTCCCACTCTGGACCTACTGCATCAGAAAATTTGGGGTGGGGCGCAGCAACCTGTATTTTAACAAGCCCTCCAGATGATTCTGAGGTATGTTCCAGGTTGAAAGCTGCTTCTATACAGCAAGTTTATCCATCCATGCTCTGGCAAAAACATATCACTGCATTTACTCTTTATAGGTATCTTGGTAACTTTTGATCTTTCAGTTGGCAACAAAAACATTTAGAATTTGATACACTGAAACACAAAATGGGAGTGAAGAAAGAGACAATACTGGTAGTAAAATCAACAACTACAAAACAGTTGCAGTCATTAAGTTCAGAGGTAGGCAGGCATTATTCCTGAAGATGTGGCACATATATACAATGGAACATTAGCCATAAAAAGAAATGAAATTGAGTTATTTGCAGTGAGGTGGATGGACCCAGAGTCTGTCATACAGAGTGAAGTAAGTCAGAAAGAGAAAAACAAATACCATATACTAACACATATATATGGAATCTAAAAAAAAAAGTTCTGATGAAGAGTAACATTGACATATATATGCTACCAAATGTAAAACAGATAGCTAGTGGGAAGCAGCCGCATAGCACAGGGAGATCAGCTCGGTGCTTTGTGACCACCTAGAGGGGTGGGATAGGGAGGGTGGGAGGGAGACTCTAGAGGGAGGAGATATAGAGATATATGTACACATGTAGCTGATTTACTTTGTTATACAGCAGAAATTAACACAACATTGTAAAGCAATTATACTCCAATAAAGATTTTTAAAAATGCAACAAGAAAAAAAAAAAACCACGAGCATCACCCACAAAACTGATGATTGCCAGTGATGATCCTTAGTCACAAAGAGAGGATTAACTCACGTTCATTACATCCAAATTCCTCTGATCAAAGAATAAATTATTAAGGCATTTTGGAGATATTTTCATCAAAATGAAAATAATAAATGTTTCAAAAATAATAAAGCAAACTGAGATATATATGAAATATTTACTCCTTTGAATATCTGAAGTTGCTAGAAACGTGTCATATTATTCTATTTGTCCTCTTTAAAACATAATGTGCATTATTTTTTTAAAAAATTATTGGGGTAAATATATATAACATAAAATTTACTTTCTTAATCATTCTTAAGCACATAGTTCAGTGGTATTAGACACATTCATAATGTTGTGCAACCATCACCACCATATTATCTCCATACTTTTCCATCTCATAAAACTTAAACTCTGTATCCATTAAACAATAACTCCACATCCCCCCAAACTCCAGCCCCTGGCAACCACCATTCCACTTTCTGTCTCCATAATTTTGAATACTCTAAGTGGAATCCTACAGTATGTGCCTTTCTGTGAACAGATTATTTCACTTAACATAATGTCCTTTATGTTCGTCCACCGCATAGCATATTGAAGAATTTCCTTTTTAAGGTTGAATAATATTCCATTATATATGTAAACATTTTGCTTATTCATTCATTCATCAGTGAATCCTTATTTTACTTTCACATTTTAGCTGTTGTGAAAAAGGCTGCTATGAACATGGGTGTACAGATATGTCCTAGAGACCTTGCTTTTAATTTTGGGGGTATATATCTAGGAGTAGAATAGCTGGATCACATGGTAATTCTATTTGTAATTATTTGAGGAACTGCCATACTGTTTTCCACAATGGCTGTACCATTTTACATTTCTACCAATAATGTACAAGCATTCCTATTTCTCTACATCCTTACCAATGCTTGTTGTTATCTGATTTTTTGATAGTAGCCATCCTAATAGGTGTGAGGTAGTATCTCATTGTAGTTTTGATTTGCATTTCCCTAATGATTAGTGATGTTGAGCATCTTTTCATGAGAGTCATGTGCTTATTGGTCATTTGGATATCTTCTTTGGAGAAATGTCTATTCAAATCCTTGGCCCATTTTTGAACTGGGTTGTTCATTTTTTGTTGTTGAGTTTTAGGAGTTCTCTATGTATTGGATACTAATCACCTATCAGATATATGATTTGCAAATATTTTTTCCCATTCTAGGGTTTGTATTTCTACTCTGTTAATAGCATATTTTGATGCACAAAATTTTTAAATTTTCATGGAGTCTAATTTGTCTATATTTTCTTTTGTTATTTGCCTTTGGTGTCATATCCAAGAAATTGCCAAATCAAATGTTATAAATCTTTTCTCTTATGTTTTCTTCAAAGAATTTTATTGTTTTAGGTTTTACATTTATGTTTTTAATCTATTTTGACTTAATTTTTGTATATAATGTTAGGTAAAAATCAAACTTCATTCTTTTGCATGGGGATATTCAGCTTTTCCAGCACTATTTGTTGAAAACAGTGTCCTTTCCCACTGAATGGGGACCTCAAGCTCTTCACACCCTTGTCAAAAATTATTTGACCATATATGTGAGGGTTTATTTCTGGGCTCTCTGTTCTATCTCATCGGTCTACATGTCTGCCTTTGTGCCAGTACCACACTCTTTTGATTACTGTAGCTTTGTACTAATTGTTGAAATTAGGAAGTGTGAGTCTTCCAGTTTTGTTCTGTTCAAAATTGTTTTGGCTATTCAAAGTCCACTAATATTCCATATTAATTTTAGGATCATTTTTTCTATTTCTGCAAAAAAAAAGTCATTTGGATTCTGAAAGGGTTTACAATGATTCTGTAGATTGCTTTGGATAGTACTGACATTTTAACAATATTAAGTCTGCTAGTTGATGAACATGGGATGTGCTTCCATTTATTTATGTCTTCTTTAATTTCATTCAGCAATGTTTTATAGTTTTTATTATATGAATCTTTCATTTCCTTATGCTGATTCCTAAGTATTTTATTCTTTTTGATGCTATCATAAATGAAATTGTGTTTATAATTTCTTTTTCAGATTGTTCATTGTTAGTATATAAAAATGCAACTGATTTTTATGTGTTGACTGTATCCTGCTACTTTACTGAATTCATTTATTAGCTCTAATAGTTTTTTTGTGAGATTTTTAGGGTTTTCTATTGGGTTGGCCAAAAAGTTTGGGTCTTCCGTAACATCTTACAAAGAACCCAAATGAACTTTTTGGTCAACCCCATATGTATACGATCATATCATCTGTAAACAGAGATAATTTTACTTCTTACTTTCCAAGTTGGATGCCTTTTATTCCTTTTTCATACCTGTCTAGAACTTCCAGTAGTGTGTCAAATAGAAGAGATCATCCTAGCCTTGTTCCTCTTCCTATAGGAAAAGCTTTCTTTCAGTCTTTCACCAGGGTATGATGTTCACTGTGGGTTTTCCATGGCTTTTATTATATTGAGGTAATTTTCTTCTATTCCTAGCTTATTAGTGTTTTTATCATGAAAGGGTATTGAATTTTGTTAAATGCTTTTTCTGCATCAATTGAGATGATCATGTGGTATTTTTCCTTTATTCTGTTAATGTGGTGTATTACATTGATTGATATCCATATGTTGAACCATCCTTGTATTCAGGGATCATCCAAATTGGTCATGATGTAATAATTCTTTTAAAATGCTGCTGAATTTGGTTTGCTAGTATTTTGTTGAGGATTTTTGCATCAATGTTCATAAAGGGTATTGATCTATAGTTTTCTTTTCTTGTAGTGTCTTTGGCTTTAGTATCAGGGTAATACTTGCCTCATAGGATGAGTTAGGAAGTGCTTCCTCCTACCCAATTTTTGGGAAAAGTTTGAGAAGGCTTGGTATTAGTTCTTCTTTAACTGGTAGATTTTACCAGCAATGTCATCAGGTACAGGGCTTTTCTTTGTTGGGAGGTTTTTGATTACTGATTCAATTTCCTTACTAGTTTTAGGTCTATACAGATTTTTTATTTTATTTGTATTTTTTAAAATAATTTTTATTGGAGTAGTTGATTTACAATGTTGTGTTAGTTTCAGGTGTACAGCAAAGTGAATCAGTTATACATATACATATACTCTTTTTTTTAGATTCTTTTCCCATATAGGTCATTACAGAGTATTGAGCAGAGTTCCCTGTACTATATAGTAGGTTCTTATTAGTTATCTATTTTATATATAGTAGTGTGTATATCTCAATCCCAATCTCCCATTTATCTCTCCCCCCACATTCTCCCGGTAACCATGTTTGTTTTCTACATCTGTGACTATTTCTGTTCTGTAAATAAGTTCATTTGTACCAATTTTTTTTTAGATTCCACATATAAGTGATATCATATGATATTTGTCTTTCTCTGTCTGACTTACTTCACTCAGTATGACAATCTCTAGGTCCATCCATGTTGGTACAATTGGCATTATTTCATTCTTTTTTATGGCTGAGTAATATTCCATTGTGTATATGTACCACATCTTCTTTATCCACTCCTTTGTTGATGGACATTTAGGTTGCTTCCATGTCTTGACTATTGTAAATAGTGCTGCAATGAACATTGGGGTGCATGTATCTCCTCGAATTAAGGTTTTCTCTGGATATATGCCCAGGAGTGAGACTGCTGGATCATAGGGTAGTTCTATATTTAGTTTTTTAATGAACCTCCATACTGTTCTCCATAATGGTTGTACCAATGTACATTCCCACCAACAGTGTAGGAGGGTTCCCTTTCCTCCATACCCTCTCCAGTAATTATTGTTTGTAGATTTGTTGATGATGGCCTGTTTCTTCATGATTTAGTCTTTGTAGATTTTGTGTTTCTAGGAATTTGTCCATTTCATCTAGGCTATCCAATTTGTTAGTGTACAATTATTCATAGTACTCTCTTATAATCCTTTTTATTTCTGTAGAATCGCGAGTAATGTCCCCACTTTCATTTCTGATTTTAGTAATTTGAATCTTCTCTCTTTTTTTCTTAGTCCATCTAGCTAAAGATTTGTCAATTTTATTGATTGCTTTAAAGAACGAACTTTAGGTTTTATTGGTTTTCACTACTATTTTATTGTTCTCTATTTCATTTATCTCTGCTCTAAACTTTATTATTTCCTTCTTTCTGCAAGCTTTGGGTTTAGTTTATGCTTCTTCTAGCTCCTTAAGTTGTAAATTTAGGTTGTTGATTTGAGATCTTGTTTTTTAAAGTAAGCATTTACTGCTATACATTTTTCCTCTGCTTTTGCTGCATCCTCTAAGTTTTGGTATTTTGTGTGTTCATTTTTATTGTCTATATTTCATGATATTCCTTGTGATTTCTGCTTCGATCCATTGGTTAAGAGGGTGTTGTTTAATTTCTACAATTTTGTGAAAATTCCAGTTTTTCTTTTAACTTTAAAAAAATTATAACTCCATTCCATTGTGGTTAGAGAAGATATTTTGTATGACAGCAATCTTTTAAAATCAATTGAGACTTAACTTGTGGCCTAAGATATAGTCTATCCTGGAATAAGTCCTATGTGTATCTGAGAAGAATGTGTGCTATGTTGAATAGAGTATCTTGTATATGTCTGTTAGATGCAGTTGGTTTACTGTATTGTTAAAATCCTCTAATTCCTTATTTACCCTCTGTTTGATTGTCCTATCCATTATTGTGAGTGTGGTAGTGAAGTGTCCATCAGTTTGAATGGGGTATTATTATAGAACTATTTCTCCTTTCAATTCTGTCAGTTTTTACATTATATATTTTGATGGTCTGTCATTAGTATGTAAATTTTTATAATTATTATACCTTCTTGCTCTATTGAACCCTTTAATAATATGTAATGTGCTTGTCTCTTATTATCTTTTTTGACTTAAAGTCTATGTTGTCTCATATTAATATAGCCACACACACTCTCTTTTGCCTACTGTTTGCATGGAATATCTTTTTCTACCCTTTTACTTTCAATCTGTTTATGTTTTGGGATCTAAAATGAGTCTTTTGTATACAGCATATAGTGGGATCATGTGTTTTTATCCACTCTGCAAATCTCTATCTTTTGATTGGAAAGTTTAATTCCTTTACATTTAAAGTATTTACTAATAAGGATGGACTTACTTTTGTCATTTTGGTATTTGTTTTCTATATGCCTTATTACTTTTTAAGCCCTCATTTCCTGCATTACTGTCTTTTTTCATGTTTAGTTGATTTTTTATAGTGATATTTTTAAGTTCCTTTGTCATTTTCTTTTATGTGTATTCTATAGGTATTTTCCTTGGGATTAACATGGAGATTACATTTAGCACTTAAACTTATAACACTATAATGTGAATTTATACCAGTTTAATTTCAGTAACATACACTCTTTCTTTACAGCTCTGAGTTACAAAGAGTTACAAAGCAAAATTACAATACTAGCTTTCAGACTAATACTTTTTTTTTTCAGTGTATAGATCTCTTAAATCATGTAGAAAACAAACAGTGCAGTTACAAACCAATGTTACAATAATAAAATTTTTATTATAAAATGTGTTTTTACAATATTATTATATTACATATATAATATAATTATATGATAAAACTTTTATAATCACCCATGTATTTACTATTGTTGAGATCTTTATTTCTCAATGCAACTTTGAGTTTCTGTCTAGAGTCCTTTCATTTCACCTTGCAGTACTCCCTTGAGCATTTCTTGCAGGGCACATCAAGTGGTAAGGAACTCCTTCAACTTCTGTTTATCTATGAGTGTCTTAATTTCTTCCTTGCTTTTGAAGGACAGTTTAGCTGGGTATAGACAGTTAAAAAAACCTGTCTTGGTTGACAGGGTTTTTGCCTTTTATATTGGCTCACTGCCTTCTGGTCTCCAAAATTTCTGATGAGAAATCTGCTGATAATCTTATTGAGGATCCCATGCATGTGATGATTTGTTTCTCTCTTCCTGCTTTCAAGATTTGCTCTTTGTCTTGATCTTTCAAAAGTTTGATTATAATGTGTCTCCATATGGGTCTCTCTGAGTTCATCTTACTTAGAGTTCATTGATCTTCTTGTATGTTTATATTCATGTTTTTCATCAAATTTGGGAAGTTTTTAGGCATTACTTCTTCACACATTCTCTGTTTTCCTTTTTCTCTCTCCTCTCCTCTGGAACTCCCACAATGTATATATTAGGCTCTGTTTACCTTTCTTCAATCTTTTTTTTCCTGTTCCTCAGACTTAATAATTTTCATTGTCCTAGCTTCAAGTTCATTGATTCTTTCTTCTGCCTGCTCAAATCTACCTTTGAATCTCTCTAGTAAATTTTTCATTTCAGTCAGCATGCTTTTCAGTTCCAGAATTTCTTTTTGTTTTATTTTAGATTTTCTATCTCTTCCTTGATATTCTCATTTTACTCATACTTTTATTTCTTTTTTTTACCCCTTTTATAACTTTCCATTTAACCACGATAACAGTATCACGACTGGTAATATTACGAGGAATCTTACCACTGGGCAGAGTTGTTAAATCAACTGTACAGAATGGAACATAAAGCAAAGAATGTGTTTCTTTGTTTAATCACTGTAACCATGACTGCTACATGACTTTCATACTTTTCTGCCAGGAGGATGCATATTTATCTCATACATTGTTTTTCATTTGTCTGTTTGCTTTTTGTTTGTTTCTTTTGTTTTTACTTTCTCCACATCTGCCTTTAGTTCTTAGAGTGTTTTAAAGACAGTTATTTTAAAGTCTTTGTCTAGTATATGTCATCAGGTCTATCTCAGCAACAGTTTCTGTTTATTTTTTCATTGAAAGGGACATATTTTCCTGTTTCTTTGTATGCTTTGTGATATTTTTGCTGAAAACTGACCATTTGACTCTAACAACATGGTAACTCTGGAAATCAGATTCTCCCCCTTCCAGGGTCTGTTGTTTTATGTTTTTGTTTATTGTTTTTATTTTTTGATTGTTTAGGTAGTCTCTGTGCTGCGGATCAGGTATGAACTTAAAGTCTTTTCTGAGCCATTTCTTGGGCATGTGTGGTCACTTTCTAAATTTCCCAGTAGTGCAGTTGTTTCTGAATGTCCTTTTCTTTAATGTCTGGCTCCCAAAACAGGGGTGGGGGGGTGGAGGGAAAACGAAGGGAAGCATAAAATGGCATTAGCCCTTTAAATACCTTAGAAGTAACTTCAACAGATAGGGAGGGGCTTGAAACAAAGGAGTGGGTGCAAAATCAATGGCTGCTCACCCCTTTGTACACACTGCGGGATCAGAAGCAGCAATCAGTAATCTGAGTACAGATCTTTGATATTTGGAAGACAGGGTCCTCTTTGTCTACCCTGCCTCCAACCAGCTGTGTACAAGGTATTGTGTGCTGTTGCCTGCCACGTGGTGGGGATGGGTAGGTGCTACTGTCCTAAGTGTTGATAACTGTAATTAACTGCAATTGACTATCCAGGTATTCTCCTGGAAGTTGTCTTCAATAGACTCCAGAGTTCCAAAATAGTTACATCAGACAGATTCTGCCAGTACACATGCTGTCTAGGTAGGGAGACAGATTCCTGGTGTTTCTCATTCTGCCATCTTCTGCTTTGTTAGCTTTTAAACATGTTCCAACTGAGGCACAGGACAATACTGAAGAAGCTGATGATTTTGAATCAGATTTCACAATGACATTATCTCATGTGTTTGATCATCAGCATGGCAATTTTTACACACAAAAGCTTTTCCTTTTTATACACTTAAATGCAAACTTCATAATCTTTGACTTATTCTGAATTATACCCTCACTACCAGGAGAAGTCTGATTTCATGTTCAATTGGTATTTGTTGAAAGAGAGAATATGTGTCTGTGTTCTGATGAGCATTTCTGGAGTCACGCTGACCAGTACAGCACACAAATCCCAGACCAGCTGCATCACAGATTGAAATAATACCAGAAAGAATATCTCCCTGAGTCCATATCCTTGCAGAGCCAAAGTACTCAGCCAAGCAAGTGAGGGATCTGGGACAAAACATTATTAAATTTAGTGGGGAAAAAATTCTATAATTTTCTCATATTCTTTGTCACCTACTGTCTGACATGTTTTTATACACTCAGTTGTTCTCCAGATTTCAAATAAGATTTCTAATAATAAATGTGAACCAATTCTATCATCAAGTTGTTCATGTTCTTTACATGTCTGTTCTTAATAATTATATGCTAGCCTTTGAATATGAAGATAATACCTCTGACCCAGTATTCATAGTGCATATGCCTTGAGTTGTTGTGTTTTGCTAGAGGAATAGTTTGTATTGATCCCTATCACTACAGTTTATTTTTCAGTCTTTGTGTGACCAACAGCATGATCTGCATGATGTGAGTGTGGCTTGCAACTTATACCAAATATAGGACTGATCAACCAAGCTGATGTGGGAATTCAGCAAAGGCCCTTTGGCCTCACTAGCAACAGGAACAAGCAAAATGGGTGATCACCCACCAACCATTTAACTAGATACTTTATCTTCAGAAAAATCCAAAGGACAAAAATAAAGACTATATACTACCATAAGTCTGCTGCTCTGGATACTTGAATGATAAAAGATAAAATTGACAAGGCTGGGAGCTTTGCAATGGTCAGACTATCAGGAAGAATTAACAGTGTGTTCTGACAATAAAAGAACAGGAGAAAAGAATGTCCTGGTGATACATGAACTTGAAATACCGTGGAGCATTCTGAAGAAGACAGATCAACCTATGGGCATGGGAACAAAGGGAGGTAGTTCTGAGTGAACTGGAGGTACCAGACTTGAGATCCAAGTGGATTAACTCAATGTTCTTCTCACAGATACTTTTTAAGTATGGAAAAATTAATTTTATTATGATTACTAGTGTATGTTTACTATTTAAATAAACTTACAAAAATGTATAATCAAGAAAATAAAGTCCCTTAAATTAAGGTGGTTATACACCCTGTCTCTTCTAGATACTCCTGTGTCATTATATCAGGTTCAGATATAAATATTAACAGTTCCCCCTTTAGTTCACAAAAGTGGACAGTGTCCTGATGTGTGTGCGTGCATATGTATATATGCATAAAGCTTTTGTTTTTATTCTTTTTTGTTTGTTTGGCAAAGATGGAATGAGAGTATACATGTGGTCCTATATAAGGCTTTTGTTTTTATTTTTTTTTGTTTCATTTTGCAAAGATGGAATGATAGTATACATGTGGTCCTAAACTTTTTTCAATGAATATGTATCTTAGAATCTTTATTTTTTAGTTATTCAAAATAATCCTTTTTTTAAACTACTACATACTCTCCATTAAATACAGTTATCTAATCCTCCATTAAAACCATTTGCATTGTTTCAAATTTTGCATGACTGCAAATAATTTTGCCAAGCATGTTTTTTTTTGCTATAACTTTGTGCACGTTTCAGTGTTTCTGTAGGATAAATTTTTGGAAATGGTATTATTAGATCCAAGGACATGAATATTAAAACCATAATTAATATTCTCAGGTATAGGAACAATTTGGAATCTTCAATTTAATAACTCATAAACTTAAACTTTTTCCCTGCTTTCCTTATTTTCCACTTATTCATTCCTCTTTCCTTCCACCCCTGTTCAGCCCCCAAATTTTTCCCACATTATCAAATGTGTACCAACCAAATGACAACTATAGGTCTTGAAGATGACTAAGATGCAGCTCTTGCCCTTGAAAACACCACAGTTTAGTCAGGGAGACAGACATGTAAATAAAGAATTAGACAGCCTGATGAGTGCTGTAATTATGTATCTAATATCATTAGCAGGATAAAGAAAACTGAGCAACTAATTTTGCTAGGAGAAATCAAGACAGCTCTACAGAGGAGACAGTACTTATGATATGTCTGGAAGGTCATTCCTTTTGAGTGTGGGAGAAGGTTATTGGGGCACATGGACAGATGGGCTCTGGGTTCTGACTGCATCAAACACAGGCTGCAACCTGGAGGGCAAGTGATGTCGTTCTGCCCTCAGTGTCTATCCCGCTTAACACAGACAGTAGTAATAAAGATGTAATAAAGTGGTTTTCACTTGTACCTAAATATGTCACTGCTGGCTGAGGGGAAGAAAATGTCCCTGAAACAATGGAATAAGAAAGAATGAAGTAATGCCATTTGCAGCAACATGGATGGACCCAGAGATTATCATACTAAGTGAAGTAAGTCAGAAAGAGAAAGACAAATACCATATGATATCACTTATATGTGGAATCTAAAATATGACACAAATGAACTTAACTACAAAACAGAAATGGACTCACAGACATAGAGAACAGACTGGTGGTTGCCAAGGTGGGAGGGGGTGGAAGGGAAGGATGGATTGGGAGTTTGCGGTTAGCAGATGCAAACTAGTATATATAGGATGGATAAACGACAAGGTGTTACTATATAGCACAGGGAACTATATTCACTACCCTCTAATAAACCATAATAGAAAAGAATATGGAAAAGAATGTATATATATATAAAATAAATATTATATATATATTATATATATAATAAATATGTATATATATAAAACTGAATCACTTTGTTGTATAGCAGAAATTAACACAATGTAAATCAACTATACTTCAATAACATAATTTTTTTTAAAAGAAAGAAACAATGCATCTAGCTTCTATTAGTTCCCTGCCTTTGTAAAAATAATCTCAGAATTTTGATTTCCTCTCTTTAGGAGAAGCATAATCTTTAAATATATTAAAAAAATTTACTCCATTATTTTTGACATTTGTAACGATTTCTTCATAAATTAGACCAAATGCTTGGATATCCCCATTTTATACACACTACCCTTTACTCTGGCTTATCCTCAAAGGTCAATACTTGGCGAAGAGATAGGTACTGCTCATGCTGCCAGGAAGCAACAAGCACGATGAGGCTCATACAGGTAGGTGTGTAACTACAGACATCATTAGAATTGTCTAGGCAAAACCACCAGACCATTTGCTACACCTAGAATGAAGCTTCTGAGGCCTATCAGGAGTGTGTGTGTGTATGTGTGTGTTTCCCTCTAAGGAACTGAAAGCTTGTTTCTCAAACTTTGGATATTTCACAAGAAGTTTAGAGAGCTTTTTTTATCATTGATTCTATTTTATATAATTTGTTGTTTAATCAGATGGCCTTCAAGCAAGAGGTAACCTGGTTATATTAATCTGGACAGGTTATGCTATGCTATGGTAACAAATCCTCAAATCTCAGTGGCTTTAAAGCACCGAGGGTTATTTCTAAATCATGCTCTATGGAAATTGTGTGTCTGGGGGCTTTGCTCTGTATTATCCTTATTCTAGGGCTCAGGCTAATAGAAGTTCTACCATCTGGAGCATCTCCAATTGTGGCAGTAGGGGAAGAAGGTTCTAGAACATCTCAACTGACAAATGTGGGCCGGAAATGGCACACGTCATATCCAGCTGTAATCCATTGCCTAGAATGAGTCACATAACCATGCCTAATTTCAAGGGTAAGGAGAAGCAAATCTTACAAATGCCTGGAGGAAAGTGGGTTAGAAATAAATTTTGAGGGGGTGGGGATGCTCGTGGGCTGTGGCCAGGGTCTGGTCCGGCTGGATGGAGTGTGGGGTTTGTCAGGAAGGCAAAAGGCGCAGTTGGAGCCCACAGAGTGTGCTGTGTGACTTTGGGTGTGTGGCAGAGTAAGTGACGGTCCTGACGGAGGGGCAGGAAGAGGATGGGATGGGATATACTGAATATGGCGGGGGGCAGGGGCTCAGAGAATGGTGGAATCAGTCCTGAGGAGCTGCAGCCACGACCACTCTTCCCAGAGGAAGCTCAGTTTCTAGGGATCTCAGGACTTGCAGGGGAGTCCTGGGATGGACCTGGGTTGCCTTGGTGCTGGAGCCCCTCATTTCAAACTCGTGGGTAAGGAATCTGGCTCACCACCTATCATGCAAACCCCAGTACTTGTGGATACCTCACCTTCACCTCCACTTGCCTCAAAGGGCTCCAGGCGGAGGGAGGGTGGAGGCTCTGGCCCAAAGGCTGTGCAGGGGAGAGACTGCCTACCGCCCCGATGCCAGAACAGGGGAGAGAACTGCACATGTGTGAGCGGCAAATCTATAGCCTTTCAGGACCCCAAAGGGCCTAGAGGTAGCACACAGGCTTCTAGTGTGGAAATCTGGGGCACTAATCCTACGTCTGCCAAGGTCCAAGGCCACAGCAACCCAGACACGCTGTTCCATTGCACACCTTGGGGCCAGCTATTCCTTCCAGCAGTTGAGAGCTAACATTCACCCCCAGAGATCATTGCTGCCTGTTCCTCAAGCCTTTCCCTTGAAGTGCAGACTTAGGGCATTACTCTATCTTTCTGATGGTAGAGCCAACAGGATTTCCTCACAGATGGGACACGGATGTCAGAGAAACAGAGGCATAAAGGATGATGCTGAGCTTTTTGGCTTGAGCAGGTGAAAGCAGGGTGGGACTAGGGTGAGGCGAGTGAGGTATTGAGAACCTAAAATTTCAGGAGGCAAATTTTCAGAATCATGCAAAAGCAGTGTTGGCACCTGCCTAATACTCTGTCTTAAATTTCGTGCCTAAGCAACTCACTTGCTTCACCTTGGTCCCAGTCCTGACTGGAAGAATGGTGTCACCATGAACTGAGTTGGGGTAGGCTGTGCAGAAGCAGGTTTGGTGAGAGTGCAGTGAAGAGAAGTCTGATTCTAGACATGTTGACTTCAAGATGGCTCTTGAACATTCAAGTAGAGGCAGCAAGTGGTCAGCGGGATCACTGATTCTATGTCTCATGAGAGAGGTCTAGACGAAAGTTATACATCAGGGTGGTAACACAAGACTAGATGAATTCATGAAGGCAGTGAGTATAGACAGACAGATAAGAGGTTCAAGGAGTGAGCTAGGAAATACTTTAATTTGTCGGAGACACCCAGCAAAGGGTCTAGAAAAAGAGGAGCCAGTGAGAGAAGGAAAACTAGGAGTTCAGAGTCCTGGGAGACAAGTGAAGAAAATGCTTCAAGGAGTAGGGAGTAACCAATCGTGTTTCATGTTGCTGTATCAGGTTAGATAAGGATTGAGACTGGAACACTGGTATCCAGAGCATGGGGGTCACTGATGACACTGACTAAAAACAGTTTTGGCGGAGAGATGGGAACAAAAGCGTGAACAGAGTACATTGATCAGAGAGAGGAGAAGGAGAAGGGGAACTGAATTTAGCAAGTATAGACAACTGTTTCAAGGAAGAGGGACAGGAGAATCCAGACGGGGAACAGAGCACAGAGTTTAGTGCTCGCCCAGTTTCTCAAACTTCCCAACCTCTCGAGTCTGGGTTTTCCGACAGGTCCTCTGAGATCCTGAGTTTTCAGCAGGTAGGGATTCGAAATAACAAACACTTTATTCTGATGGGTGAGAAAAGTTCTACAAGAGATTTTTTTCCAGCAAGACACATGTAACAGGAAGCCGCAACATGCGGCAATTCAACTAGGATCAGCAACTTTTTCTCTGAATTTGTTGATTTGGAAATCATTTGTCTGGCTCTGCAACTGAATCATCATTTACCAGTTTTTTTTTAAAAGTCTCACATGCTGATGCTAGTTAAGACTAATACATTTTACTCTGCCAACTTCTGCTTGCCACGGAGCATCTGAAAGTGTGTTCAGAGGTAATTTGCACAGACTCTTTCAAGATAGTGCATCTCTCGGTAGAACCACAGAACAGTAAATATAACTTGATAATCAGGCCAAGCATTTCTTTGCACTGTAAAATTGAATTGGCAGCTTTGCATAATAAAGGGCTAAAATTATGGACCACATACGATTTGCCTGAAACTTGATTGTTCAGGCTCAAAATTCTCTGCCGAATACTCTTATGCTTGCTTTTGTATTTATCCATTTTCATGTGACTGCTTGGAGTGGACACTTTGGTTTTCTATCAATTCCATAAAAAATACATTTGAATAAGTATGCTAAAGCCACTCCAATACCATCCACCTTATCACATGTATTATATAGATGCATATCTTACCATCATAACTGACATACTAGCATTTATAAACTTGGTTCTTTGTGGAGGCATTAGGAGTCGTATCCCTTTATAGAATGTAACATTTTCTGATCTTTTATTGCTTTATTTCTTGTTATGGTGCAAAACTGCTTTATTTCCTGTTATGGTGCAAAATGCTTTATTTCTTGTTTTGGTGCAAAATGGGCAATCACCAGGGTAGAGGCGTAAGAGAAGAGAAAGTCGAGTGAGGATCACTGGGTACTTCCACTTACTTTTAAAGTGTGGGTAGATTTTAGCCCCATAGAAACTCTTCAGAAACAATCCAGAAGGAGTGAGATCATGGAATGTTAGCTTTCCTCAAGGAAAAATTCTGGAACAGAATTATAAAATTGCTGCTTACAAATTTAATTATCTACCTTCTGACTGAAATGAGGGAATTATGGAAGGGCCAGGAGGGACCTCTGAATTCATGTCATCTGATCTCACTGTGCAGGTAAGAAAGCTGAGCAGTGTTATTCTGCAGGTCACCCTAATGTGACATAGAAAATAATGGAACCTAGGTTTCTGATACGGTTCCAGTATCAACCTGGAGGGATACTGATCCAACCAACAAGTGTTCCAGGTGTCCATCTACTACAACATATATCTGTCAAGCACTTAGCAGGTACAAGAGTCATCCAAACCTTCTCTGAAGGATACAAACTTGGGGAAAACACTCTTTGCCCTTGGAGAACTCATAGTCTATTATCAAAGAATAAGATAGAAATTTCAATATCTAAAATACACGATTCATTTTGTTAAGAGAGATATAAAGGTTTAAGAAGGGAAAGAGAAGATGAAGTTTCCTTCAAAGAACGGCACTTAACTGGTGATGCGAAGCTAAGTTTTCATCAAAGAGAGACGGGGAAGAGGTTGGTGAGCCTGGCAGAGGGATTATCATTAGCAAGGATGGGAAAGTACACAGTAATGAAGAAGGGCAAGTCACCTAACGTGACTGGATTATCATCTACCTTCACATTTTCCTGTCATGTTATTTCATGCCCATAAATTATGACCATATTTTAGAGGAACTTAAATATCAGACCAAATAGCTTGTCTTACATAGTAACTCACTGAAGTCTCTAAGCCGCAAATAACTTGTTCACCATACTCTGGGCTTGGAGAACAAAAACAAGCTGTGCATTCTTTATCGAACTTTACAATGCATCCTGAAAGGAAAGAGGAAAAGAGAACTGATGTACCCCAACAACTGGTCTTTGTTTGTTGGCTCTCAAAGTCACCCCCTCCCCCTCTCCTGCTCTGCTGTGAATTGCAGAGTCTTACCTCCACAGATGCCCCAGGCTCCCTTTATTAAATGGTTACCAGTTAGGTTCAGTTAATGGGGGCAGGAGAGGGCACTCGCGTCAAAGGGTGGAAGGAGAAGAAAAGTCAGGAACTTTCCTATCACTCTGTGCTTAAGGCAGTAGCGCCATAGGGGTCACACCTCCCCTTTGGTTTCAGCTCTTGTGCCATCTCTGCCATGGTTCCAGTTCGAACCTGGCAGACTTGGCACTTTCCAGGCAGCTCCTTCTCCATGGTCCCAGGTCCTGCTGGGCACCCCTAGCTCTTGGAATCTGGTAGTACCAAAGCCTTCCTTTGGGCCCCAATTCTGGCACAAAACAAGACTCCCCGATGATGCTAATCTCTGGATGCTTCACAGTTCCTTGTTTTGCCCTTTCAACTCTTCCAGCACAGGAAAGGAAAGATTCACATCACTGGACTATTTAAAACGGAAACTGTCTTGAGATATAATTAGAAACGGGGCTTCCAACAAAGTCATCATGGATCTGTCTCTTTCTCCCCATTTCTGGACCCTGCTGTGCTCTGTTTGCATTGTCTTCACCATCAGGCTAGGTCTTTCTACACAGCCAGAAAGCTGATTGTTGGTTGGCCTAAGTCTACACCCTTGCAGTTCATAATCCAAATGAAACAGAGATTCCCTGTTCCAAAAACTCTGTATTAAATGTCAAGGTTGAGTCTGACTGATTTACTGGAGCTCAAGAGAATTCAGTTCTCTGATTGGTCTTGGTCATGGGGTGTAGAGGGTTGCTATTCCAGCCTCATCAGAGGTTCACTGAATGAGGAGTACTGGTAACTCGAAAGTTAAGGCATTTTAGACAAACAACAAGCACCGAATGTTGGGAGATGCTGAATGTTCTCCATTTGCCCTTCCATATCCATTCTTCATCCTTTCTGACCCAAATTTATGTCCAGGAACCTGATCTCTTTGACCTCTATCCCCTGTCCTCCTTTGTCCTCTGGCTTTCTGTTGAGTGCTGCCAATGGAGCACATTGCCAGGTGATGGGAAAGCAAAAGGAAAGAGCCTTCAGGGTGTGTATTTCACCCCACCCTGCCAGGCAGTGATCTGCAGGTGGCCACATCCCTCACTACAACAGCTCTTTATTGGGCAGTCTCTCCTACTCACATGTTCTACAGTGTTCTCCCAAGAGCTGCCAGTGTCCTGCCTTCATTAGGGTGGTAATGGCTTTCACCACTGTTAGTCTCTGGGTGCCTCACTACTCCTGGTGGGTTCCCTTAACTCTGTCCACACACTAAATGGCCTCTTCTTTAAACTCCCTTCAATTACTCTTTTAAAAAAAAAAAAGACTTTTTTAAAGAGCAGTTTTATATTCACAGCAAAATAAAGAGGGAGGTACAGAGACTTCTCATATACCCCCTGTCCTCACACATGCATAGACCTCCCCCCCCATTATCAACATCACCCCAGAGTAGTACATTTGTTACAGTTGATGAACCTACATTGACACATCATCATCACCCAAAGTCCACAGTGTACATCAGGGTTCACTCTTGGTGTTGTACAGTCTATGGGTTTGGACAAATATGTAATGACAGGTACCTACAATTGTATTATCACAGACTATCTTCACTGCCCTAAAATCCTCTGGGCCCCGCCTATTCATCCTTCTGTCCAACCCTCACTCTGGAAACAGCTGATCTTTCTACTATCTAAATAGTTTGCCTTTTCCAGAAGGCCATATATTCAGAATCGTACAATGTGTAGTCTATCCATTGTGATTTCTTTCACTTACCAACATACACTTAAGTTTCTTCCATGTCTTTTCACAGCTTGATAGGTCATTTCTTTTCAGCACTGAATAGTATTCCTTTGTTGAGATATCCCATAGTCTATTTATCCATTCACCTACGGAAGGACATCTTGGTTGCTTCCAAGTTTGGGCAATTATGAATAAGCTGCTATCAACGTCCGTTTGCAGGTTTTTGTGTGGACACACATTTTCGGCTCCAATAAGTTAATATCAAGAAATGTGATTGCTGGATCATAGGGAAAGAATATGTTTAGTTTTGTAAGAAACTGACAAACTGTCTCCCAAAGTCGCTGTACCATTTTTCATTCCCACTGGCAATGAATGAGAGTTCTGTCACTCCACTTTCTCACCAGCATTTGGTGTTGTCAAGGTTCCAGTGTCTAATAGGTGTGTAGTCATATCTTCTTCTTGTTTTAATTTGCACTTCCCTGATAACATATGAGGTAGAACATCTTTTCATATGCTTATATGCTATCTGTATATCTTCTTTGGTGAGGTGTCAATTAAGGTCTTTGGCCCATGTGTTGTTTTCTTACTGTTGAATTTTAAGCAGTTACTCTTTCTAGCATGCCAACTGCCCCCAGCAGGGATCTTGCTGGTGAAATTATTATTTCTACATCATAGCTGAGGAATCCAAAGCTTCAATATTTTCAGAAGCTTGCTGAAGATTACACAGATAGCAGTGGCCGGGATTAAAACTGAAACTCCAGCTTTAATCCCGGGAGACTTTGTCTACCTTCAAAGTCTGGATTCTAAAATAACAATTTCTCTCCTTTTGACAGATACATAAACCCTAGAGCACATACCTCATTGTCATTCACCTGTTCTGACTATACAAATAGGATGGACCTGGCAGACAGAGCTTTTGCCTCCTACAGCCAAAATGGATCATATGTTAAAGGGCAAAAGGGAATACAATGGAGAATATCACCCCACCTACCACTCATGATGGTTGATGAACCCAGTTTGGCTTTTTTATTTTGGTTGTACACGTGCTCAAGTTCTCATCGTCTGTGGAGATCTGGGACCTTTATAAGTCTGTACAAAGCGTAAGTTTTGCAGTTATAATTCCCCCCCTCTCCTTATACATTTCTGAGAGTAAATTGCGAATTAACTCATGAAAGAGTAAAATTCTCGGTCTTATCTTGGGGGAAATATGTAGTTTTGTGTGGAGGAAAATAGGGGCCCGTTGGAAACTTGGTCTCAATGAACCTCAGTCCTTTGAGGAAGGTCAGCAATGGGTACAGGATTCATGAGAGGCACCCTCAGTGATCCTCAGCTATAAATGTAAACATTTTTTTTTTAAATTACATGATTACTTTTAATTCTTTACCATAAAACTTGCTCCAGCACCAAATTCATGGAAGTATAATTCAGCAATGTAAGTGCCCAAGCCCTGGCTTGTTGTCCGGGGCTTCCAGACATACAGTGTTTGGAAGGCACAAAAGCAAATGTGTAAGGGTAAACAAACACAGATGATCCAGGGTGCTAAAGTTCATTCCCTTCTCACTTCCTTTCCATGATATCTCCTTACCCAAATGATGCACAAAAATGCATTATGAAATTAAGAAGCTTAAGAAATTAAGCTATGGAAAATCATAGCAGGAGTAAACTGCAATTGAAGGCATAGGCAGGAAAGAAAAATGCATCTGAGATTTGACACACTGGGATTCAGCTCAGCAAAGCAAGAAGGAAAATTGGGCCAGCAAGTCCTGCTGAGAGAGAGAGCTGCTTTCAGTTCTGCATCGTCCATTTATGTGAAGAATCACAGAAGATCCGATATGCAGGAGAAATGAGCAGTGTGGTTTGTGGGAAGAATCTAACACAACGACGTATGTGCATGCAGGCTAAACACTGACTTGGAACGGCCAAGGAAGACAGAAGCTTTATTTAATGACAGGGTAACAAAAAGGAAAGAATATATACAAAATTATAAAAATCTTATTTCTTACAAATAGACACGCCCCCAAGTTGGAGAGACTTTTCAAAAGCACAAATTCACAAAGGAGACAAGTTTATTTTGAGGAAAGTTTAGAGCAGAGAAGGATGGACAGAGGCTCTTTGTGGTCAGAGTCTGCTTTGAGAGGGGACCCTTGTCTCTCAGGGTGCTGGGAAGTCATGGTGCCCCACAGATGCAGCAGCAACGATCTTGCATTTTCTCCTAGAAAATTCCAGTCACCGCCCAGAGCCTTCATAGGTAGTGAAGATGACCTCTGAAGGTTTGTGTTTATTTGTTTTGCTGCAAGGTTGCAGGCTCCTTTGTAGGCTATGAGCACCCTGAGAGCAGGGACAGCCTTTACTCATCATTGTTCTTTATTCCTTAGCTTTGTACCTGGACACACAGCAGGCATTTAATAAAGTCAGTTCTGTTGACCTAATTTTTTCTCTCTCTCTTATTCCTCTTTTTAAATTGAAATATAGTTGGTTTACAATGTCTCTGGTGTACAGCAAAGTATTCAGTTATACATATGCATATATATCTATTCTTTTTCAGATTCTTTTTCATTATAGGTTATTACAAGATATTGAATATAGTTCTCTGTGCTATACAGTATGTCTTGTTTATCTATTTAATATATAGGAGTGTGTATCCGTTAATCCCAAATTCCTTATTCCTAATTTATGCCCCTAATTATGACTTAATTTTTATTTATTTTTTTAATTTTTTAATTTTTTTTTTTGCAGTGCGCGGGCCTCTCACTGTTGTGGCTTCTCCCGTTGCGGAGCACAGGCTCTGGACGCGCAGGCTCAGCGGCCATGACTCACGGGCCCAGCCGCTCCGCGACATGTGGGATCTTCCCGGACCGGGGCACGAACCCGTGTCCCCTGCATCGGCAGGTGGACTCTCAACCACTGCGCCACCAGGGAAGCCCTATGATCTAATTTTTAAATGTCTATATTTTTCCTCCTTAGGAAAAAGACTTATACACACACACACACACACACACTTTTTTAAAAAATAAAAATTAATAATAATGGTAAATCAAAGGCAATAAAACATTCATTTATGCTAAAATTTAATAAATGAAAGCTCAAAGTAAAAGATTAAAAGCTACAGAAAGACATAGACGCACAAAGCATATTTCTTGTCTCCATATCGTGATTTTTTTTTTCTCTTTAACATGGAGAACGAGGTAGGATTTCTATGGCCCGCATTTTCTGTTGGCTACTGAGGACCATACTTTCTTTTCTAATCAGAAACTCAGCAATTAACCATAGATGTTCTTGTCACTAAATAAACCTTGCTTATCATTAAACAAATATAAATTATAAAAAGGAAGGCAGTGTAGTAGAATAAAGTGTCCTCCCAAAATGTATGTGCACCCTGAACATCAGAATGTGACCTTATTTAAAAATAGAGTCTTTGTAGATGTAATTAGGAAGTAAAAAAGAATCTTGAGGTGAAATCGCCCTGGATTTTTTTTTTTTTTTTTTTTGCGTGGTTACAAAGACTTTATCAAACTATTTCAAATGTTGGCATTTATGTATTCGCATGTATACATAAAACAATTACATAGAATCTTCAGGTCACTGGGGTGCTAATGTGGTATACACATGAGCCTGGCAGGGACTCAAGTGAGACCAGGCTTGGAGGCACGGGGCTTTGAAAAACTGGACGTGCTTCTAAGGACCTGAGAGGAGTACGGTGAAGAGGAAAGGACATTTCAGGGGTCTGGCTTAAGTCCACTGCTCAGAGCTCCACCTCAAGCTCCTTTTCCGTCTTCAGGGGGAGGAGACTCATTTTCAGACTGTAACCCCACTACACAACAAGCCCGGTCCCTAAAGTCTTCATGTGGCAAACACACCCAAGAATCCACTGGACCTGGTCCTTACAAATATATTTATATCAGAGAAAACAAGGCACTTTGGGAGCATGACGGCTCACTCTCCTACACATACATCATTCTAAACAGAAAATAAAAATTGCTTAGTTTCTCAAGTGAGTTAAGTGAGTAAAGTTAGTACAATAACAAAATTGTTCCCTAGCCCTTCCTGAGGCACAGGATGAGACGCATCTCTGGGTGACACCTGGTCCCCCAGGTCAGGTGAACCCCGGTAGGGCTCAAAGCCCTCAAGAAGCCTGACCTCTCTCCTAAGCAAAAGCCCCTGGCCTCGGGGGCACTGGCCCCCTCCTCAAGCCCCAAGGTCAGGTGAGAGGGGTTGCAGTGGGCGACAGGCTGACAGCAGAGCTGGGACACGGTGGGAATGCTTAAGCAGCGTCACCAAAGCCACAGAGACCTCAGTCTGTCCGAGCTGGTGCTGCCGAGCCAGGGGATTGGCGCCACAGGAAGAGATTTCACATTAGCCCTGACAACACCGTCTCTGCTCTGCGGTGACACTGGCCAGGGTCGTTTCTGAGGACGCTTGAGCTTCCGTTGGAGGCGAGGTTACCTGGATTTTAATCCTAAATCTAAGACAGGTGTCCTTAAAAACCAAGGGAAGGGCACAGAGACATAAGAGAGAAGGCCATGTGAAGACAGAGGTGATACAGGAGTTGAAAAAGTGTGACTGCTTGGTTTATCTCTACATAAATACTTCCTGCCCAAGAAATGCCCCATCACCCTCCTCTACTACCACCAATATTTCATTTTTATTCAGACTTTTCAATCCTTTAGAAGTGTTAGATGAAATTCCAGACTTTGTTCCTGGTTTGAATTGAGTTATATGCTAGGTAGTATCAGTGTCCCAGGGAGGGAAAGGACAGCTGAAGTAGATGCTCCCTTTCCAAATCTGTACCACCCAGAGAATAATGTTCTGGGTTTTTCTGACATGCTTCTCGAGGATGATGACGCTAAATGTCCCTCACAGTGTCACTTCTCATTCCTAAATTAACCCACTTTATTATGTCTCAGGAATCAAATTTTCTGATTAAGTCTTCCCTTTGCTCCTGTTGAATTGTAATGACTTTAGAATGACTGCCCTTCTTAGGTATGATTTGATTTCACTGTGGTGGTGGAGGCTTTAGGTGGGGAGGACTAGATACATGTGTTGTGTCTTACTCCTCCAGGAGATAAAATTGATGTTCAGAAAATGTGGCCTTTTGAGGGACATGGCTGTCAACTATAGTTAATCTTATGAGCTGATTCTTTTTTTTTTTTTTATAATTACAAGATGAATACAAAAAGTGTTTCTAGTTAAGTACTGTTATTTTTGAGACATAAGATCTAGGCTTTGGAAACTGGAGCCAAAATTGTCCTAAGACCTGAATGACCTGATGAGATGGGCTAGTTGTCACGAAAACAAAATATTTTATTTTCTTTGTTTTATCACATTTATACCACAACTGAGAAACCCTGACATTTGCAAATATATGTTCTTGCTCATAAGCACACATACACATATCTTACACATAATTATTTCAATATATCTTCACTTAACAGATGGGCAAACTGAAGCTCAGGTGGGTTATGGGACTTATCCAAGCCTACACAGTTCATTAATGCCTTTAGCATTAATGAGGAGCTTAACAGAATACCTTAAGCTCTTGTTCCTCAGGCTTTTAAAACTAATACTCCCTTCGGATAAACATAAAAGTTTTGTGAAGTTGCAAGGGGTTTATTGTAGACAGCTCCTCTCCCTTCCCCCACACTTCAGCTCCTTACAGTCACTGGTATACTTAGAAGATGGCTTATTTTCTGTGTACACTAGTCAGATTGAGCTTTTATTTTTCTGTGGTTGAAAAAGAGACTTATTTTCGAATTTATATATTCTACCCTGATCCTTGCTCCATTACCCTCAAAACATGAGTTAAGAATGGTATCATTTGGGGACCTCCCTGGAAGTCCAGTGGTTAAGACTCTGTACTTCCACTGCAGCAGGTGCAGGTTCGATCCCTGGTTGGGGAACGAAGATCCCACAGTCCATGTAGCACAGCCAAAAAAAAAAAAGAATGGTAGCATTTTAATTACAAAGTTCTTTGGTTACACTTAAAACATGCTTTTTATTTATAAATGTTGAGGTGAGTCTCCAACTTGTACAGACAACCTCTGAAGAATGTTACAAACATGTGTGAACTTTTTAAATACCTTAGCTCTACCTTTTGGTTCTTCATTTACATCTGTCCCTAATCCAGCCCTGTGCTGGAAGCCTCTTCAGAGTAAGCCAAGCTAACATTAGGCCTTTAAAACAGTTGTTCAGAAGTGTGTTGTTTAATTTCCACATATTTTTAAATTTTCCAATTTTCTTCCTGCTATTGATTTCTACTTTCATACCATTATGGTAGTAAAAGATACTTGATATGATTTCAATCATCTTAGATTTGATAAGACTTGTTTTGTGACCTATCAGATGATCTGTCCTGGAGAACGTTCCATGTGCACTTGAGAAAAATGTGTATTTCACTACCATTGAATGGAATCTCTATATATGTCTCTTAGGGCTATTTGGTATATATTGTTATTCAATACCAATATTTCCATATTGCTTTTTTGTCTGGATGATCTACCCATTGTTGAAAGTGTGGTACCGAAGCCCTTTACCACTATATGTGCCTCCCTACAGTTCTGTTAATATTTGCTGTTTATATTTAGGTGCTCCGATGTCGAGTGCATATATATTTACTCTTTTTACATACTCTTGATGAACTGACCCCTTTATCATTAGGCAGTGACTTTCTTTGTCTCTTGACTTCCTGATTTCATATTATATTACAAAACTATAGTAGTGAAAACAGTACGAATACTGGCATAAAAACAGACACATAGACCAATGGAACAGAATAGAAAGCCCAGAAATAAACCCTCACATATATGGCCAACTCATATTTGGCAAGGGCATGAGGAATACACAGTGGAGACAGGGTAATATCTTCAACAAATGGTACTGGGACAACTGGTAGCCACATACAAAAAAAAAAAAGAAAAGAAAAAAAAGAAAAGAAACTGGACCTTTATCTTACACAATACACACAAACACACAAAAGCTCAAAATGGATTAAAGACTTAAATGAAGAACTGGAACTGGAAAACTCCTATTAAAATAAATAGAGAAAACCTCCTTGACATTGACCTTGGCAATGATGACTTTGGATATGACACCAACAGCACAGGCAATAAAAGCAAAAATAAACAAGTGGAACTACATCGGTCAATAGCAAAGAAGCTATATCAAAGCTTATATATAGGGCTTCCCTGGTGGCGCAGTGGTTGAGAGTCCGCCTGCTGATGCAGGGGACACGGGTTCGTGCCCCAGTCTGGGAAGATCCCACATGCCGCGGAGCGGCTGGGCCCGTGAGCCATGGCTGCTGAGCCTGTGCTCTGCAACAGGAGAGGCCACAACAGTGAGAGTCCCGCATATCGCAAAAAAAAAAAAAAAAAAAAAAAGCTTATATATAGTAAAGGAAACAATCAACACAGTGAAACGGCAACCTATGGAATGGGAGAAAATATCTGCAAACCATGTATTTGATAAGGTGTTAATATCCAAAAATATATAAGAAACTCATACAACTCAATAGAAAAAAAAACCCAATTAAAGATTAGGCAAAGGACTTGAATAGACCCTTTTCCAAAGAAGACTTACAAATAGCCAACAAGTATATCAAAAGGCACTCAGCATCATTAGTCGCCAGGGAAATACAAGTCAAAACCACAATATCACCATCTCACACCTGTTAGAATAGCTATTAACAAAAAAAGGAAGAGATCACAAGTACTGGCAAGGGTGTGGAGAAAAGGGAACCCTTGTGCACTGTTGGTGGGACTGTAATTGGTATAGTCATTGTGGAAAATAGTATAGAGGTTCCTCATAAAATTAAAAATAGAACTACCACATTATCTACCAATCCCATCTCTGGGTATATATCCAGAGGAAGTGAAATCAATTTCTCAAAGAAATATCTGTCCTTCCATGTTCATTGCAGCATTATTCACAATAGCTAAGATATGGAAACGACTTGAGTTTCTATCAACAACTAAATGGATAAAGAAAATGTGGTATATGTACGTACATACACACACACACACACACACACACACACACACAATGTTATTTAACCTTAAAAAGAAGGAAATCCTGCCATTTGTGACAAAATGGATAAAGCTGGAGGGCATTATACTAAGTGAAATAAGCCAGACATAGAAAAACAAGTACTGTATGATCTTACTTATATGTGGAATCTAAAAAAGTCAAACCCATAGAACTAGAGAGTAGAATGGTGGTTGTCAGGTGGTGGGAAAATGGGGAGATGTTGACAAAATGGTACACATTTTCATTCACAAGATGGGAGTTTCTTGGGATTTCTCCCATCACCAACACAACAACAACTAAAAAGGTAACTGTGACATAACAGATGTGTTAATTAACCTGACTGTGGTAATCGTTTCACAATGTGTATGTATATTAAATCATCATGTTGTACACTGTAAACAAAGCAAAACAAAACTAAATAAAGAGGTGTTAGCTTTTCTTTCTTTGTTTAAAAAATCATCTGTAGAGTTGACCCCAAGGAACCTTTTGCACTGAGGTAAAGTTTGCATAAATTCCAACCTATACACTATGAGAAAAGGGATATCACAAACTTGATTAGCTCTGCTTGGTCTTTGCATTAGAAAAAAAAAAACAAAACACCAGCTGTTTTCAGAGATAAAGCCTGAAATCTCAGTGGATTAACAAAAAAAAAGAGGTTTATTTTTCATCATGTAAAATCCAATATGCAACAGGGGTGGGGATGGGAGTGGGATCTATGTTGGATTTATCAGCTCAGGCCACCATAACAAAACACCACAGACTGAGTGGCTTAAACAACAGAAATTTATTGTCTCATAGTTCTGGAGGCTGGAAGTACAAGATCAACATGTCCACAGGGTTGGTTTCTGGTGTGACCTCTCTGGCTTGCAGATGGCCGCCTTCTGGCTCTGTCCTCACATGGCCTTTTCTCTGTGTGTGCACAAAAAGAGAAAGCACGAGGTCTGCGGTCCCTCTTCATATGAGGACCAGTCCTATTGAATTAGAGCCCTACCCATATGACTTCATTTAACCTTAATTCCCTCCTTAAAGGACCTACGTCCGAATAAAGTCACACTAAGAGTTAAGCCTTCAAAATATAAAATACTTTTTTGAGGGGAGAGGCCACAATTCAGTCCATAACAGTGATGTACACAGTCTCTCAGAGATTCAGGCTGAAAGAGAATCCAACATCTTCAGTGCAGAGCTTCCAAGGTCTCCCTGAGTGTCAATATCCAACAGTAACAAGTGAAGAGAAAGGACTGAGCACAGGAGGGTAAGGGGCTAAGAGTAGTGATCACTTTTGCCTGCATCCCACTGGCCAGATGCAGTCATGTCACCTGACTGCAAGGGAGATTGAGAAATGTTGTCTAGTGTGTGCCTAGGGCAGAAGAACTCTCTACTCCAGCCCTTGGTACTCCTAGACATGGTTAAAAAGAAAAGAGAAGAAAGGGAAAAGTGTACTTTTTATTAGCTCTCTCAGAGCGTTCTCTAACTCATGTTACTTTCAAGTTCCTTTCCCCAAATTTTCCACCTGCTTTTGTCTACAGAGCTATGTGACTCAGGAAGTGCATGGGCAATGAGTTCATGTAGGAAAAAGGGAGTGTAAGACCACATACAGCTTATGTTTTAGATCTAGAGAATGACAAAAGATGTCAGTCTGAGGATGTATGTGCAATTGTAGTGAAGAGCTTCATCCACTTCCTTTTTTTTTCTTTTTTTATTGAAGTATAGTTGATTTACAATGTGTTACTTTCTGCTGTACAGCAAAGTGATTCAGTTATACATATATACACACTCTTTTTTTAATATTCTTTTCCATTATGGTTTAGCATAGGATATTGAATATAGTTCCCTGTGTTATACAGTAGGACTTTGTTGTGCTTCATCCACTTGCAATCTGAGAAGTCTTGAAGCCCTCACATTGCACACACAGAGACACCAGATTTGTGTACAGTATCTCTGTGTACACAAGAAAAGAGAAGCAAGTCCCTGTGTGCACTCCATGTTTTCTGTCATGGTGGGAAGCGGTAGGAGAGAGCAAGAATAAGACCCTAGAAAAAGAGGCAGCAGCAGAGCACAGATACCTTCTGTCATGCCTTCTACTATCTTTTCCAAGAAATCCCATGTAAACCTTAAGCACACTGCAAAGCCCTGGCTTAGACACGTTTATCTCCCCAGTATCAAAGCCCAAGCCCTTCCCCAATGCCACTGGGGCCCTTTCAGGGCACCACTCTCAGCATAAGCTATTGGTTGGATCGAGTATGTAGGGGATCTCCTAGTGCCACTGAGATGAGGTGATGATCCTGGTCTCCCAGCCGAGGAAGCAGGCTGGTCCAGCTGGCAGGGACGGCTGGGTGTGCCGTTCGTTCCTTTGTGAGAAATTCCTCAGACACACCTCCCCTTCCAGTTAATTCTCCTAGGAAACTCAGTATCTTTTGCTATTCTTTTTTTTGTTGTTTTGTTTTTTTTAGTTTTTACTTTTTTTGCTATTCTTTTTTTTTTTTGCAGTTCGCGGGCCTCTCACTGCTGTGGCCTCTCCCGTTGCGGAGCACAGGCTCCGGACACGCAGGCTCAGCGGCCATGGCTCACGGGCCCAGCCGCTCCATGGCACGTGGGATCTTCCCGGACCGGGGCACGAACCCGTGTCCCCTGCGTCAGCAGGCGGACTCCCAACCACTGCGCCACCTGGGAAGCCCTTTTTTGCTATTCTTTAAAGGGTACAAATGAAGACCCAATTTTTTCCCCCAGCAATCTGGGTATAATAGTCTAAACGTTTTAATGTTTTGTTTCCTGAAAACAGTAAAATTTCATCGCCATCCATTTTTTTTCCCCATACAATCCTCTTTACTGTACTTTCAAAGTAAGCCTTTCTCATCACCCTGAAATGCTTTTGTCCTTAGGTTGTCAGTAAAAACAAGCCGGCCTCTTTGACTCAGTTCATTGAGATATGAGTGCACTGAAATGTGTCCAAAGGGCCATTGCCAAAGTTGCTGTATTTCAAATCATGTTTGAGACAGAAGAGTCCGAGGAGAATTCCACTTGTGTAGGTTGTATAAGAGCCGACAAACAAAGCTGAACAGGATAAGAGTATAAAGAAAATAAAAGCAGCATAATATGTGATAGAGGCCACAGATACTGGGAGGAGGGAGAGCAAGATTGTGACAAGGTGAAAAGAAGCTGCACGTTTATTAAGTGGCTCAGGCCTTCCTGAGAGCTCTCTTCCATATCTCCTTTGCACAGGTGCAGATTTTGCCTTTAGTTTTACAAAGATTAGAGCAAGAAAGAAGCTGCTTTAAAAACAGAGGGAAAACATCAGTTTCAGGGCACTGGCTTGTAGTATATCCTGGAGCACCCTGTTATGGTCCCTGCATCATCTTATTCTCACATTGTGCCATGTATATAGTATGAGCTCAATAAATGTCTGTTGCACTGAATTGCCCAATTTTCTATGAATTCATAGAAATAGAAATAACCCATACTATATGTCACTTCTGTGCATAATTCCGGTATTACACTTTGAATGTAGCAACCCGAAACATTTTATACATTTTATAAGCCAATCACCAGATTCATTTTGCCCACTCCACCCTCTCTAGGCAGAACTCTGTCAAACCTACCTTGATTAAAAAAAGACATTTACAGCTGACTTTATGATGGTTGTACCACAAATCTCTCTAAGTAATTAATCCCAGTATTAATTAGCAGCTAGTTTTAGGGAAGTTCTCCATGGTAACTTGGATTCCAAACACCTAATGCAAAAGAGTGTGTGCTTCTCTCTTCCTGTTTATTTGGCTTTTAGAGATTAGGAAAAGAACCAACCATACATGCAGCTTGTCGACCACAACAATGTGCCTTTTCAACTTTTGGCTGATCAAGACATGAAAAGGTAATAATTTGAATACTTTTTATACAACTATACATGCATATTTTCACAGCTTTGCTTCAAGACTTAAACTTCTCCAGCTGATTATTAATTGCCAGGAAATGTCTGCCCAGTCTATCACAGTGTCTTATTTAAGCAAATGCACAGAAATTACATGGGAGCAGAAGGCCATGGAATTCACCAGGTGTAAAGAATTCTGAAGAAGCAGTAGCTATAGATTTCCCAGGGTTTGCTAATAATACACACAAGTTAGGGGACAACAGAATTAAGAATTCTTTTTTTCCCTCCTTTCTACCAATCTCCTCCCTTTCTAACTCTTCAGTCTTTAACTCTCCATGTAGGTGCCTCTTCTCTCCAGAGAATTTCTCAGTCTTCCTTTTCTGCCCTGTATTAGGCTACATGAAGTGACCCTCCTCTGCCTTCCTACCGGTAAACAGCATTGCCATTGTTCTAACCACAGTCTGCTCTAATGACTTCGTTAGGTGTTTGTCTCCCCGCAATAAGTCTACGGTCTTGCCCATGCCTGATTCATCAAAGTATTACCAGAATTATATAAAATGCCCACTCTACAGTTTTCTCCAAAAACTGACTGGTGAAATGAAATGCACAATATCACCATTTTGAACTACGCACAGCACTTTAGAAAACAGAGGGGCAGAAGGGGTTATTTCTTTTTAACTTTTCAATATTATGCTTGTTTTGTTGAGATGTGGATGGATCTAGAGACTGTCATACAGAGTGAAGTAAGTCAGAAAGAGAGAAACAAATATCGTATATAAACGCACGTATGTGGAACCTAGAAAAATGGTACAGACGAACCGGTTTGCAGGGCAGAAGGTGAGACACAGATGCAGAGAACAAACTTATGGACACTAAGCGGGGAAAACCACGGTGGGGTGGGGATGGTGGTGTGATGAATTGGGAGATTGGTACTGACATGTATACACTGACGTGTATAAAATTGATGACTAATAAGAACCTGCTGTATAAAAAAACAAACAAAAAAACTAATACTAAACTTTCTTTGGGTTATTTGTATGGAAATATGTTAATACAAATGTTTCCGACATTACATGAAATTTCTAAAAATCTTACATGTTCTGGTATAATGTTATAAGCCATAATTCTAGTTATTACTTTAAAATGTATATCTCAGAAATAACTAAATTTCCTTGTCAATTGCATTATTATGAACTTTCATCAAATCTTTAACCGTGGTCATTTTTAAGTCTTTTGTCATTTACAGACAGTTCTGGGTGTACTCTGATGCTTTTGCAAAAATGTTCCTATAAAAGCGTTTCATCTTGAAAGAATTCATGGAAAAGACTGACAAGTACAGGTTTCTGGTAACTGACTATACTGCTGAACTGAATGAATAAGCATTTTCAGAACTCTAATGGAAAACTGGTGAACTCATAAAAGTGCTAACAAAAGATCAAGATGAAAAAAAAATTAGTTACATGGGACTGAGTGAACTGATGAGGATGATTATAATTTTTGTGACTTTCTGTTTGAATATAAATAAATAAATAAATAAATAAATAAATCTTATGCTTATGAACAGAGCCTGCAGTGGGCAAACCTTCAGTTAATTCCCTATCTATTTTTTGCCAAGCTGGGAACTAAAACATTTTGGATTATATTCCCCGTAGGCTGCTGTGTTTTCCATAAGTCACTCCTCAGAGGAGTTTACCAAGGGCCTGGGGGTGGAGAGGGGCCCACTGGTGAAGAGCAGATGCCCAGCAGACCTAAGGCATGTCTGACATATGCATGATGGAGAAGATGGGGAAAGGGCGCAGCAGTTCCTGCCGTGACATATTTAAGAGACTGAGGAGGTGTATTGCTTTAAAATGACTGATCCTAAGAAACAGTTGCTGCAAATGGTGTGTGGGATGTACCCTTCTGTCCACAGCAATGCAGTTGGTAAACACAGAGAAACAGAATCTTCCCTGAGTACTTGAAGTTCAGAGAAATGTCAAGAGGAAGAGGGGTGATGCAGTTAGAATCCCTGAATAGTCCGGAGCTCAAGCCTGAAGGTGAGAGAGGATGAAGGAGCTAAGAGTGAACAGGCTGGGGCATCAAGCAGCAATAATACGTGACTCGGTGCTTGTCTAAAGGAAGGGAGACAAAATGTTCACTGCTTTAGGAAAAGTCAAGTGCTCACCTTTCTGAGGACCTGGCCTTCCAAGAAGAGATATGTGAGCTGCACGAGATGAGCACTTTCTCCAAGAAGCTGCGGGTTTGGCTTCCTTAATCTTGCAAAAAGAAAAGAAAAAGCAAATGCAGCCACTGATGTTCAAAGAGGGGGAGGGAAGCCAGAAATGACCACATCAATGACTGCAGAGTTGTTCACAGGATTTGCAGGGGTACATGGGATTTGCATCCCAAGGAAGGGCACTGGCCCTGTTCAAGGAAGATTAATTTGGGTAACACTGGTTGAATTTCCCCTCCCTTTGGCATTTGAAACAACAAAATCTATTACTCACGCATTGTTAGCAGGGTAGTAAGGGAGTACAAGCAGCGAGAGACATTCTCTGTCCTGAAGGACCGTCAGGACTTTAGAGAAGATTGTATAAATAGATGAAAGTCAGCAAACCATGGTGTATACATTTGGCATAGAATGGGCAATAGGTAAATGCTTATAGGGATTTCTGCTTAGTGATAAAGCGTGCAGTCTAGCTGCTAGATCGTACTAGGTGTTAGGTACATGGTATCACCTAAACTACGCTCAGCCTGGACGAAGAGCGAGGCCTGGACTTGGCACTGCGTCTTCCTCAGGTCTGCACACGGAGTCCCTGTGGTTCGCTGTCCTCAGGGATACCTGCCCTTTAGTTTCATGAGGCCTCTTTCAGGACGTGACTCCTTGGCCCCCACCTACACTCGTAGCCTGGCAATTGCTGCAATTCCAGTTTATCTGCCAAAGGAAACTCATCTGTGCGACTGTGAAAGTCTGTAGTACTGGGATCATGTGTGAGGGCTCCGCCTTTCGACAAGAGATCGATCAGCTCTAACGCAGAGAGAAGATACTGCACTTAGATTTGGAGTGCAAAGTACAGTCCGTCCGGGTCTGTCTTTTACAAGCGTGTGCCCTCACACAACTCACTGACTCAGAGCCCCAGTTTCCTCATCTTTGCAGAGCAGGGATCCCAAAAGTGGTACAGGCTTTGCTAGCCCAGTGGTGTGAGCCGACCACGAGCGGACAGGCTTGAGTTCATTTTGCATGAACGACGCTTTGTTTGACTCAAAACACACATGTTCCTGGGGGTCCTTCATTGGTGAATGTTGGCAAAATCAAGTAAAACTTAGGTTACAGCCAATGATTTGACCTCACCTGTGCCCGTTTCATAGAAACTTGGGAAATGCAGCTTACGTATAATGGCAAAGTATATCATTTTCCTCAGTAAGGTTATTATGAGCATCCAATAGAACCTAATCTCAGTGCCTAAACGTTTCCCTTCTTTTCACTTTTTGCAGATTTACTGAGATATAATTGACGATAAGGTGCACATATTTAAAATATACAGTGCCCCAACTTTTCTTAAATCTATTTTACAACTAAAATTATTAAGAAAAAAATGTTGTTGATAGTAAAAATAGAAGGCTTAGGGTACAGGGAAGTAATCTGGGCTTTGTACTCTTACTCCGAGGTGGTGGCCACCCGCTCTATGTTTCTTCTGGGGGGTCAGCCCAGCTGCCAGCTTTCAGTACCTTGAGGCATCGATTCCGTCTTATTTATCTCTATATCCTCCACAACAGCTCATAAAGTGGCTTATTACATAGAAGTTCAACACTAACATGCGAAATGAAAAAGGAATAAAATTATAATTAGAAGTCCATAACATCAAGGAGTGGCGACACTAATGCAGGCAACACAGTGTTTGCTGAGGAACTGCTCGGCAACCCACGGTTTGGAAACGCTACGCTCGTGAGTGTGCCGTTAATTAACGAACGGCCAAGTGCTGAGTTCAGGAATGCGAAGACAATTAGAGCTCAGCTGTTGGTGAGGCAGCTCTTTCGTCGACATGTGAGCCCTGCATAAAGCCTTGGATATTTCCATTTTAATAAAAAACAACCTTGGAGAATCACAGGCGACAGGAGAATCTGTTCTCTCTCCCTGACACTGGTTGTCTCTCACAATGAGGTTCTGCTAGCCTGATGCGAAATCCTGGCTGCTAGCTCTGTTCACATTTGCCGGCCCCCTCTTAGTCCCCTATAAAAGAGACGGGAGAGAGGTTGTGGGTAGTCAACTCCCACCAGACCTCTTTCATGCTGACTATAATTAGATTTTAGTCTGAGGTCAGAAGGAAAAGGGTAATTGGGGCAAAATGTTGTCAAGCCAGGCACTTGGCGTGTGACTTCGGTTCTGAACTCAAACGAGCTCGGCCTCTCTTGCGGATTTCTGCTTCTGTGGGATCTCTCCTGCCATTCCTGGTGGCTCCCCCACTACTAGTGGCCCTTTTCACTAAGCAGTCCTCTTCGGGATCTCTCAGTCATTATTTACGTTATTGATAAGGTTCACTGACTCTTAACCCCTTAGATCTCTGACTAAGGATCCCAGTTTTCAGCAGTCTTTGCAATCCTTGCAACTCTAAAAGAAACACTCAACTTAATAATTATTTGTGGATTGCCAAGAGCTAGATCCCAGTAGGATAGTTTTTCTGACTGACATGAAGGATTCAGTCAGAGATGAGCTGGGAGTCAGAGATGAGCTGGGTAATTAAAGGCGTTTTTGCTTAAAAACCATGCATGGAGAGTTCAGTCAAGACAACTAAGACTCATCCATGTGTGGAAAGCAGTCATAGAAGTGCATTTGAGGCCTGAGAGGGGGAAAAGAAGACACAGGATGGAACCCGCTTTGTCCATGTGATGATGCCAAAGAATCCCGGGGGGGTTGTTATCCTTGTCGATGCTCTTTTCATTAGGGGCTTGGGGTGGGTGTGAGTGAGGACAGCCAGAGTCTGAGCTAACTCAGTGACACTCTGCAGTACTGGGTTTCAAAGCCAACGAGGAGTTAGGACTGGTCCCAGTGCAGTGAGTACAGGTTGCTGGGTGTTCTAGCAAAGCAGAGACCATATCCTGTGGGAAGGATGGACTTCTGGGTATCAAGGATTATGGACAGGGACAGCAGGACTGGGGTGAGTGTCCTAAAGCAACCAAGAAAGGGAATAAATAACAAATGCAATATGGTCTTTTTTTCATTTTCTATTGCTGCTGTAACAAATTACTACAAACTTAGGGGCTTAAAACAACATGGATATTTTTAATCTTCTAGCTTTGGAGGCCAGAAGTCCAAAATGCATCTCACTGGGCTAAAATCAAGGTGTTGCCCAGGCTGCCTTGCTTTCTGGAGGACTAGGGGAGAGTCCTTCTTCTTGCCTTCTCCAGCTTCTGGAGGCTGCCTGCATTCCTTGGTTCATGGCCCCCTTCCATCAAATCTTTCTCATGATGTCATTTCTCTGGTTCTACCTCTTCTGCCTCCTTCTTCTACTTCTTTTTCCCTTTTTGCTCTGTTTTTGAGGAGTTATCCTGAATTTTATCTTCTAACCTTTCTATTGCATTTATCTTGGCTATTGTATATTTAATTTCATTTTTCATAGCACTTTAGTCTTATGGATATATCAGCTTCTCTTATCTATTTGAGATTGTTAATGATAGCATTATTTTTGCTTTATAATCTTGTTTCTTCTCTCTGATGATCTCTGGTTCCTCCATGTTCTGCATATTTAACCTTAGGTTTCCTGGACATTCTCTCTTGTCTTGCTTCCAGAGCACTAACTGGCAGTCAGGAGCTATACCCCTGGGCAAAGGCAGAGGGGCCCTCTCTAGAGAAATGGAAGAGCCCCAGAAACTATGTCTACATATTGTCAGGAAAAGGATCTTTGGTTTAAAAAAAAAAAAAAAGCCAAAATTTGGTAAACCTCCATGATAAAATCTACTTGCTGGCAAACTCTCCCTATGCATCCTGAGTGAGCCCTTAGAAAAGTATTTAGAAGCTCAGGTCTGTGGGTGCAAGCATGTAGATGTTTACATAAACTGTATTCATTCCCTAACCCTCATAGAAAGTGGTATCCAGGTCTATCACAGGCTTATCAAATTTCTCCCCAGAATGATCCTCCTAGGATGTGAGAGAGGGGTTATCTATTCTAGCAGCTGTCAACCAAAAGAATATGTGGAATATAGAACTGAAAGACAAAGTGTCTGATCTGAAGAAGGCCAAAGTGTGGTGACACTGATATGCATTTAAACTGATCTAATATACATTGCTTTGATAGAAGTATAATGAGGAGTTGATAAGAACATTGTAAGATGAAAACAAAATGCAATCAGTGATGTCACAGAGGCAAGAAGTGTTGTCTCTGCTTGGGGAAAGTTTTAGAAGGCTTTCCAGGATGAGGAAAGCCTTTGAACAAGAAGTTTCTGAAACAAATGTGTAGACAGTAGGGTGGAATTTCCAAGCAGCAGGAGGCATTAAGAAAGGTACCAAGAGGGGCTTCCCTGGTGGCGCAGTGGTTGAGAGTCCGCCTGCAGATGCGGGGGACACGGGTTCCTGCCCCGGTCTGGGAAGATCCCACATGCCGCGGAGCGGCTGGGCCCGTGAGCCATGGCCGCTGAGCCTGTGCATCCAGAGCCTGTGCTCCGCAATGGGAGAGGCCACAACAGTGAGAGGCCTGCGTACCGCAAAAAAAAAGAAAAAAAAAAAAAAAGAAAGGTACCAAGAAACCTTAAAATGCCCTGTTATTTTTGGAAAATCATAAGGAGTTACGGGTGATGGAATGTTGGCCCTGAGAGTAAATATTCACTCTCAGAGATCAAGATTATCAGCAGCTATGCACCTATACTGTGATATTACTTCAGTAAAATTCAATTGTTACCTTATTCCTTGAAATGTTTTGGGCTGCTCATTTTCACTGTCTTTCTCACTGTGATTTTGTCCACATATTACTCCTTTCCTAAACTACTGTGGTTCTCATGTCTTCTATTACTCAGTAATTTAAGAGAGATCTGAGGCTTATTGAAGCAAAAGGAAACAGAAGGGGGTAATTCGAACATATGTGATGGGATTTGCAGTTTTAATTCACATCACATCTACTGCTATCAGAAACCTTGTGGATTCCAGCTCTGGCTGTGAGTTTCATAAGAAATCATTAAAGTATAGATATTTATGGCTGGAGGACCTTTACAGACTAGACATGTTATAATGTTGCACAAGGTGACATGGCTCTTAATCTCAGTGCTCCGAAAACTTAGACCTCTGGTATACCAGCTCAGTGTTCTTTCTATTCTGCGTCAAGCCTGCTTAGGTCCACAGGATCAAGAATCAACAAGATTTCTTCTTTCAGTGGAAACAGGGTCACAAGCCACCAGGTGGCAGTGGTTGTTAAAGGTGGATGCAAATCAAGACTACTCTGCACTCATTGTTCTTCTTCTCATTCTGGCCATATTTAAAGACTTTTACACATTCTAAAGGTTCATCTAAAACACCAAGCCAGATATTTCTTTTCTAGGGGCGATGCCATGCTCTCAATTTCTCACGTTAGGAAATCTGAATTATATTTCACCCTTCTAAGGCCTTAATCATTATCCAATTAATCTTTACTTCTTACTAAAACGGTGCTGTTGTCTGAATCTTCTCACATACTTCTAATGGCTTAACTACTGAGCAGAATCTAAGCACTTCAGACTAATAACCAGAGTTCTAACAACCCTTGCCTTTATATAACCTTGCCTTTATTTTTTTTTGAACTTTTGAATTTTATTTTATTTATTTTTTATACAGCAGGTTTTTATTAGTTGTCCATTTTATACACATCAGTGTTTACATGTCAATCCCAATTGCCCAATTCATCACACCACCACCACCCCCTGCCGCTTTCCCCCCTTGGTATCTATTCGTTTGTTCTCTACATCTGTGTCTCAGTTTCTGCCCTGCAAACTGGTTCATCTGTACCATTTTTCTAGGTTCCACATATATGCGTTGACATACGATATTTGGTTTTCTCTTTCTGACTTACTTCACTCTGTATGACAGTCTCTAGATCCATCCACGTCTCTACAAATGACCCAATTTCGTTCCTAACCTTGCCTTTATATAAACATAGAATCACACTGTGTTATACTTTGAAGGTGCTTAATAAAATTTGTTCTTTGATTGACATTTGTATATAATTATACACATTTACATAAATGAAAATATAAGGGATACTGTCTTTCAACCATTTGTATTACTGCTAGCTCTCTCTGCAAATAATATGCCAAAAGCAAATAAGTCATTCAGAGCCTATAGGCCCTTGAAGTATAAAGACTGTATACTGTAAATGTCAGTGTCACCTCAGAATTTAACCACAGAGCCACAGTAGAACACTACACATCTTTCTGTGACAAGAACCAGCTTTTTCTTCCATTTGGGTTAACTAGTTTAGTTCACTTACATCCAGGAAATAAACTCACCAACTGATTTAAGAATTCATGCTGACAGTAACGGTAATAATAATTTCATCTTGCACGCACAGAATAGTTTATAAGTGCATAAGATATCTTTACTTATTATATCATTTGAAGTTATGATATCATTTGAGCCATACAGGTCTCATATGAAGTTGACAGAAGAGTATTAGTTGTTCTATTTTACCGAAAGGGGAATGTAATTTTAGTGGAAATAAGGTATTTTTCCATGGTGACATGGCTAAGAAATATGATCTCCACTGGGTCTCCAGACCCCCAGTTAAAATATAAGCTGGACAAACTCTGAATGTTGGAAAAGGAACAGGTGGCCAGGTGGCCACTGTGGCTTACTTCACTACCAGAATATTTCACCCAAGTCTGGAAGAACAGCTCTGTCTTGGTATTCAGGGAAAGTCCAGAAAAATTAATGGAATTTGGTAGAGACTAAAGAACATCTTCTCTGCTACCCAAATGTGGGTTCCAAACTTTTTTCTTGGCAGTAGGAACCCTTTTTCATAAGAAAACATTAAATGGAACTGTTCTCGTTGAAGGGGACGGTGAACCCAGAGAAATGCAGGCTTGGCGTACTTTGTCTTCTCCACATTGCTCCTGGGGTACCCACAGAACCACAAGATTCAAAGAAATACAGTCAGAAAAAAAAAAAAAAAGCATTTGCAGTATTCAAGATCCCACTTTACAAGCAACAGAACCTGAGTCTAGCTGATCTGGGCAGAAAAGGCATTTATTTACTTGAATATTCTGAAGGGTTTTGAGTCTCTCACAGGGAGGCCTAGAGAAGCGGTTCTGAGGGCTGCTTGCCAGAAACAAGCCAGAACTGATGCACTAAGGATACTGCTGCTGCTGCAACTGATGCTGGGATGGACCTGTTTCCACTGTTGCCCAAGAAATTCATTCTTGGTGTCACAGCCACTGCCAGCAGAGAGACCTGCTGTGACCTTAGTGTCCTGGGATCTCCAATTCCCATTCCCATTCCCCAAATCCAAGGCTGGTGTGTCTGATTGAAAGGGTTTCACTCTCAGGCCCTCATGACCTTCTAGCTGCAAGGGAGGCTGGGGACCTGGGAAAAGGTGCTGCCACCACCACAACTCATGAGGTGGGGAATTCCCTGAACACAGAGCCCGGGATCAGATGCTACTGGGCAGCCAAAGCAGGTGACCAGAGTATCTCAAACCTTTGGTTCATAGGCATCATTCTCAAACCTGACTGCACGGCCGAATCACCTGGTGGGAGGGGAGGGGGGGTGGGGAGGGCTTTGAGGACAAATTAAATGACAAAATACCAAGGAGACCAAGTGAATCTGAATCCCTAAACAATGGGGCCCAGGCTTCCATACATTTATTTCTGTCTCTACTGGGGATTCTGAAACCAAGTGGGGCCCTGGGTGGCTCCCAGGCATGGAAGCACTTTTGTCCACCATTTCTTGGAGGCAAGACCCCAGCCTCCATGACCTTCCCTGAGTTCCAAAGGGCAGATTATCAAACAGTTGCTAATCAAGGGAGGGGCAGCCAAGGACCACCTGAGGCCAGATTAAAGGGACCAGAGAAGCTCATCAAGATGAGATGAAGGGAGTGTAAGCCCTCCATAGACCCTAATCTTGTCAGAGACCCTACCCTGAACCACTGTTATGAACCCATCATCGAATCCTCTGGGGTTGAGACACATAGTTTCTCGAGGCAGAAGCCCAGCGTGTCCCCGTTTGCCTGGCAAAGCAAAACTTCACCCAAAACTCTGTCTCTAGGATTTGATCTGGCACCTGTGTACAGAGAGGCCAAGCTTTCAGTAACAATTCTAACACACAGTGAGGGTTGAAAACCAACAGCCATGATGGTTTCTGAAGTAGTTCCAGCTCTGTTTTTAGGATTTCAATACAGCAAGTCCAGTGCTCGTTCCACAAGGTTTTGCACATTTTAGATTTTAAGAAACTGAGTTTCTCACGCCAAAATGGAGCAAACCCCAGCAATAATCATCCTAATTTTTGCCTTCTAGCCTGTCCAACCTTCACAAGAAGAGACCTTGAAGGTAGAAGAGTGGTTTTATATTCTCCCACAGTTGCATGCACCCCTGGGGGGCTGCCCATGTATCCAGAAGCATCTGACATGAGACACATTTTTCCTACCATGTAAAGGGAGGAATGACAGGGAGGGAGGAAAAGTCTTCCTCTGCCCAGCTTTTCTGGCCCATAGTTATGGGCACTCCATAGCCGTGTGCTCCATTTATTAATCTAACCTACCTCATGTGCCGAGGACTGTGAGAGGCACTAGGAATAGACAGAGATCCACCTATGGCTCAAACACACAGTTCCTGGCCCTTCTGGTATTTCAGCCTAATGAAGATCTAAGGGACCTTTGATCTTTTTCTTTGAAGGGAAAGATCTAAGTTATATTGGAGAATAACAGGTTGGAGGAGGCCAGGAAGGGGATTGGAAAGGGGGGTGGAGGGGTCAGGGATTGTCCCTCTGATGAGATGACTTTCAGGTATGAGTTAATGTGGCCAGATCAGATGTGAAATAGAGCCACCAACTCTCTTCCAAGTTTTTAAGTCAAAGGCAAACTTCTTTTCCTCTGTTTAAAAAGAGGAGATTCGACAATCAGATAGGCATTTGCTCAACTGGTTTCCTATTTATACTGTGAAATATATTGAGAAATACTGAATCCATTACAGAGAGCAAAACATACAACATTTGGGCAAACCAAAGCCTCTTGAGGAAATGTCTCAGGAAGTGCTGGGGCCCATCTTCCTTGAACTATGTTTCCTTAACAGGACTAGATCTGGGATTTCCTAGCTAGCCTTCTCAAATCGTTTGCGGAACAAGGCACAGTATAAACAAAGATATTAATTTCTAGTTAATTACTTCCTGCCTCATGAGGGAAAACCTGCCTGACACACTCTTTGAATTGGTCAAATCCCTCTCCTATACCACATGGGAGAGGAGATCTCAGGCACTCTTTTCGGGGTTTGGATTTTCAAATTGACGCTGCCTGTTGTGCAGATGGCCTTTGACTGAGAGAACACTGTCCCCCAGCCTGAGCTACCTATTTCTATGGCTTTTCTAGACCAAATTAAAATAGTAAGAGCAAACCCATCAACACAGCATTGGCTGCAACGTCATCACTAAAATACGTACCCAAAGTGGAGATTGCAGACTCATTCCCACCCACACCCTTTGACCACTGTCCAGAAGGATTTCACTGGGGGTGACATCCCTGTCAGTGGCTCTGGACTCATAGCATTTGGGCAGAGGCTACATGGGGTTCTAGATTGAAGCCAGTGCTTAGAACCCGATGTAAAACAAAGAACGTTGCCCGCCATCCAGTCCTACATGAATCAAGTCATTAGCCACTACAGTCACTGACCTACAGTATACCCTGAAAGGAATCCAGGGTGACGATGAAGATGAGGCAGTCTGTGCTCTGGGAAAACAGGCAAAACAAGCCCTTAGACAGTTAGAAATATTTCAGGAGAAATATTTTATGAACCTAGGTTCTTGCATCTTCCCATACTTAGAGAAGCACTGAAATCATTTAACTGAGATATGTGACTAGCAGTGATCTTCTACCAAGATGTTTGCTTGATTGTACATACACCTTCACCAAAATCGCATATATATTTTGGTCTCTCCCCCTACCTCTTCAGAGCAGTTCCCCAGAGCTACCCGAGAAACTGTCTCCTGGGACTACAGTATCCAAATAAAACTGAAACTCACAACTCTCATGTTGTATGTTTTCATTTCATTCAGCACAGGAATCCTAGCTCACATACGAGCTTTTTCACGTACTAGCTCTGTTTTCTCATCTGTAAAATGGGGGTGCAATGAACCCTACCTACACGAGCAGATAGATGGAATATTACAGGAGCTCGTTTAAGATTATTATAAACTATAACACGCTTTACAAAAAGGTAGGATTATTCTATCTTTCTCGTCATTCCTTCCCTAGTCCCCCACTTTCAGAGGTCCTGCAGAAAAAGGAACCCCTCGCCTCCCCACCAACTTTCTGTGCGAAGCTTTTCCATCAGCACATTTTCTCCCCTGATGCTCTATCCCAGGTTTGAATTCTTTTCATCATCATTAATTTGATGCCTTGGTTCTCAAAGGTTTTTGTGCACAAGAAGAGAAATCAGGAAATCATAGCAAGCTCTGAGGAAGAGGTGAAACTGAAGAGAGGTGAGAGGGAGGGGGCCTTTGAAATCGTAATTAGGGAGGCGGAGAAGTACCAGTAAGATGTCAAGTCTATTGATGGACTTATGTAACAGAAAGCTAAACTGACACACTTTTTTAAAATGTCAAAGTTGCTAACATTTGCCTGTTTATTTATTTTTAAATTTATATATGGTAAAATGTCCTCATTTGGGGCGTACAGTTCTAGACGTCTTGACAAATGCCATGACCACGCTCAGGCTACGGAATAGTCCCATTAACTCCAAAAATACTCTCTCTTGTTGTTTCTTCATAGTCCAAACCCTCCCCCTGACCTTTAACCCCTGGCCATCACCCATCTGTTCTCTGGCTCTACCAGAATTTTAAATGTGGAAATGAAAATTTCTCATGTGGATGGTAAATGTGGTTCCCTTTTTATCTTGGCATTGCCCTTGGTCTGGATTTTTGGTTGTACTGTAGCTCACAGTAATAAAGTTCAGAGAAGAACTATTATCTTCCAAGCATTCCTATCATTGTTTTGGCAAATGCTCTCCTGTCTGGGTGCCAGAGGAAGGTCCTGGGGGTGGCAATATACTGTTTTTGAAAAAATGAACAAGATCTCATAGAAGGGCCATTTTCAGCATAGAATTGCAAGCCTGGTATAAAATTAGAATTGCTTCTCAGTGAGAAACAGCCTTTATTAAAGAAAGTACAAATTCTTTCAGGAGAATCCCAGGTTTGATACAACTTTTAATTAAGTTTCTCAAAAGCTAGAGCTCATTTATTCTTCCCTCTGTCTACCATCTAGCAGCAGTGTGCAGGGCCCCATATTCACCAAGACCTTGCTTTGAATTCTAATTCCAATGTGAGTCTTTATACATAATTTTGGTTCATTCCATGGGTTTTCTAAAATTATTTGTTTGAATATCATTAATATTTCCCTCCATTTTCACTATGAAAATCTCTCTGGATAAAGCTCTTAAGGAGTGTAAGCTATCTCTTCTCAATACTGGATTACAGCTAGTATTTTAAAACCAAATGAAACAAAATGAATTCCCTACACAAATTAAATTCCAGTATGCATTCACTTCTTATCCTGACTGGAGATAAAAAGGTGATAAAATGAAACTTAAGAAAATGATTCTAGCAGCAATATTATGAAAAACAGATGAGCTTTTCGGTGTTTCTCTGGCCAGCGAAAGACCAAATACTGTGAAAAGTTTTAATCAACTTTGGAATTCCAACCAGTGTTGGCAGACCAACTAAAGGCAGACTATAAAAAAGAGCAGGCGTTTGTGGAAGGCAAAAATCACTCTGTGATCTTTTTTGGGGGGTAGGAGGGAGTGATATGATGTTTCGGAGGCAAGGTAGCCCACACATGTATTCAGAATTCCCCAAAGCAAATTTTCAAAATTGACTGAGTTAATTCCACATACTCTCACCATCTTTGACCCAATATGCATTTCGCTGCTGCTAGAACTGTCCCAGGTGGAAGTATTTCTTTGGACTAGCAGAATAGAGAGATTTCATATGCACTTTGTACACGCGATGCCGCTTCCTTAAATCATGTGTTTATTGACTGCAAATTTCACTTGACTGCACAAAATGCATTCAGAATTGATAACTCTGAAATGTAACAGCAATTGTGTTTAAGGGAGACCATCTTCTAGCTACTGAAACTGGCTAACACTCCATGTCTAATGTCTGATTACAGAACATCCTGGGAAAAGAGTTAGTTCTTCAAGTTCTGCAGGTATCAGCAACTCTTAGAGGCCTATATAAGAAATAATAAAAACAGACTTTGATATATATACATGCCTTTTGCTTTTAAGTAGTCATATTGATAAACAGATCTTAATTATTTTCTACTGCCTGAGAGCACATGGGTAATTACTATACTCTCCTTATGTTTACCAAATAATTAGTGCATTATGAAGATATCATTTATGCTTACAAATGGAAAATAGCTTTGAATTTAGTGAAGGAGGAACACCAAAGAGCCAGAGGACAACGAGGCATACGCTTCTGAGAAGTGGCATCCTGTTTTCCTACCTGAAATCCTAGCCACTGGCTCTGAATAACAGGTTTATACCCAAGTAATCTTAGAATTTTAGAACCGGAAATGGAAGATGGAATCTAGCGGTTTACATTTGAAGAAACTCAAGGCCAACTGATTTAAATACTTGCTCAAAGTCACACATGGAGATAGTAAGCAGAGTGGCAAGAAGTAGAACCAGGAGTCACAGGCTGCTCTGGTTACTAACCCCATCTGCATAGAGAAGAGGAGACTTACCCGACCCTGCTCCTGGAAGGCTCTGAAATGTTCAGAGGTTAGAGTGGCCCCCGGTGTCCACCAATGGCTCTTTGTGATGAGCTTACTGAACCCTGACAGATTCCCAAGAAACACCAACCCAATAACCACCTCCTAAAACACAGCCGATCTTCCTGCTGACCTGAGGGAATTAATGATCATACCTCAGCTCCTCATTTTTAAGATTTTATAAATGTCAGCCTTCCTCTGACCCTGCAGCTATCATCATAACTATAATAACAACATAATATATAACATATATGATAATACCATAATAGCTACAACAATAGCATCATACAATGAAAACAGCTTTTCTTTTCACTATTTTACTGTGATTATCTGGCATTCATTGAGCATTTTAAAAACTATTTTATTGAAGTATCATTGATTTTCATTGAGCATTTAATATGTTCTAGGTGTTCCGCTTTACACTTTTTTAAAAAAAATTAACTCTCACAACAAATTAATCCGGTAGGCACTTGTGCTGGTTTTTGCCTATTTTCGTCAGAGCCGCTTCTGGTTTTTCCCCTGCTCTGTGCCATACTGAAGGGGGCTGAACCCTGCAAGTTACGTCACCCGAGCTTTCTTGCCAACTGGTTTTCAGTTAGTTTTAGGAAAGAGGGAAAGTGACAAAGATGAGAAGGTAGGAAGCGGAGAGACACTGGACATTTCTGCCCATTTCCTTGGGTTTCAGGGAGCATCTCCAGGAGTGGCTGAGTCCCCTTCATTGTTCTGGCTCTTACTGCGTAGCCCAGACTCCAGGGGTTTGGTAACAGCCCTACAGGTGGTAGGAGCTTCCTGGTGGGTTGCCTTACCATCTCGGTTGGCCCCTTCAGCTCTCCCAGTACCTTTACGATTAGTTCCCGCTATGAAAAATGCCCTCCGGACCACTTGACATGGATTCTGCCATTTGGACTTGAATCTCACGATTGCCCTCATCCTATAAATGAAGGCCATGAAGGTTAGAGAGGCCTGTCTCACACCAGAGAGAGTACTATGTGTTAGACACTACGCCCAGCACTTTTACACAGTATTTCATGTAATCCTCACAAAAGTATTATGAGGTAGATGTGATTATTCCTATTTCACAGACAAGAAAATAAGGCTCAGGGAACATAAATAACCTACTTAACATCATAATAGTTAGTGGCAGACCTAGGAGCTATGCTTATAACCAAGCACGACCCTATGGGGTCTGCCTGGCACAGACCCCCTCCGTCATATCCTCTGCTGTAGCTCCTCTCTGAAGTGCCCAAATAATAGTATCTCAGGCATATTTCCTGAGGTTTTCAGATGCTGAAAATCACCACCAAATGAAAGAAATTAACTACTTGACGATCACAAGCGTGAGCACATAGCCCCCAGACCTACTGGCGCCTAAGGATGGATAATGTTAACTGCCCTGCTACCTCACCATCAACCAATCGGAGAATTGTGCATGAGCTGCTCACAAACCCTGCAACCCTCCTCCCTCACCTGGCCTTTAAAAATGCTTTGCTGAAACCCTTCGGGGAGTTCGGAGTATTTTGTGCCTGAGCCACCCGTCTCCTTGCATGGCCCTGTAATAAACCTTTCTCTGCTCCAAACTCTGACTTTTGGTATTGTTTGGCCTCACTGTGCATAGGGCACACAAATTTGCATTTGGTAACATTCTAGACATTCTAGATCACAGTGAGGGTACAACCAATTAATTAAGAGATGCTGGAAGATGGTACCACCTCTTCCAGAGTTTGATTGGTCAAACTCTTCAGGAAGGGCATGCTAGAGACTGGAAAAGGAGGCCTCTGCCGCATTACCACAACTCAGGCAGTTTACCAGAAGGCTCTCCACAGCTGCTTTGCAAATAATCACAGGGCTAAAAGCAGTGGGGTGCTGCTAATGGTTTAACAATCTGCCCTCCAGGAAAAAAAAGTCTAGATTCCTTTCTTTTGCCAATTTCCATGGTGTAAATATTCCCACTATGGGTGATTTTAAGTTACTAACGTGATATCAACCAGCTCATGAGATTCCTGAAACTCTAACAATCAGCTCCATCACACCAATGGCTAAAGGTATAAAAGGCACGAGGGTAGTTTTAGTTGTCTTGGTTCTATTAAACACATATATTTCCAGATTAAGTCGGGATTTAAAAAGGATAAGTTGATGAATTTCTATTCTTCAAAAAAATCATCAAAAAATGAACAGCACATCACAGACTGGGAGAAGATATTTCATACATATACATACATTTACATATATATAACAGGATATCTAGAATATAAAAATTAATCTTACATAAATCAATAAGAAAAGAGGCAAATGATACAGTTTAAAAAACGGACAAAAGATTTTAACAGGCCCTTCATAAAATATTACATAACTTTTATGGCCCACAAGTATTGGAAAAAATCATTACTCAAATGCAAACCACAAAGAGATACTGCTATATAACCCCAGAAGAGTTAAAGCAAAGGTGACTGGCAATACCAGAATTGCTGAGGATATGGAGAAATTAATATCCTTATATTTTGCTGGTGATTGTGGACATTTGCAAAACTTTTTTTTTTTTTTTTTTTTTTTTTGCGGTACACGGGCCTCTCACTGTTATGGCCTCTCCCATTGCGGAGCACAGGCTCCGGATGCGCAGGCTCAGCGGCCATGGCTCACAGACCCAGCTGCTCCGCGGCATGTGGGATCTTCCCAGACCAGGGCACGAACCCGTGTCCCCTGCATCGGAAGGCGGACTCTCAACCACTGCGCCACCAGGGAAGCCCTGCAAAACATTTTTGCGATGCCTTCTACAGTTAAATATTTGCTTATCCTATGACATTTTACTCATGGTAACAAAAATAAGTGCCTATATCCACCGAAAGATACGTACAAAAATGTTTCTACCAGCTTTATTCATAATAGCCCCAACCTGGAAGAGCCCAAATATCCATTAAGAGAAAAGTGGTTTAAAAATTATGAAATATTTATAAAATATAATGTCTAGCAATAAAAAAGAATGAACTGCTGATGCCTCCCCCCCAAAAGAATATGGGTGAATCTCAAAAATATGATGATGAGCAAAAGTAGTCAGACACAAAAGAATGTATTGTGTGGAGCTTTCACATGAAGTTCGAGAACAGGAAAAACTAATCTATGGGGATAAAAGTCAGAACGGTGGCTCTCTGGAGTGGCGGGCAGCCAGTATTATTGACTACAGACATGAGTTAATCTTCTAGGATGTATACATGTGCAAGGTTTCCTCAATCTGTACACTTGAGATTTATGTATTTTATTGTATGTAAATTATGCTTTGATTTTTTTTTAACAAAAGTAATTTTGGGACCTCTTGGGCGTGTGTATCCTTTCATTCTCTGGATCATTCACAGGCAAGGTCCCAGGTGGAAGGATGTTTTAGCCCGGCACATTCTTGAGCACATGCCCCTGTACCAAATGCCAGAGAAGTTTATTTACCATGACCACTCTCTTTATAAAAGCTTCTCTTGGACTTCCTTGGTGGCACAGTGGTTAAGAATCTGCCTGCCAACACAGGGCACGTGGGTTCGAGCCCTGGTCTGGGAGGATCCCACATGCCGCGGAGCAACTGGGCCCATGAGCCACAACTACTGAGCCTGCGCGTCTGGAGCCTGTGCTCCGCAACAAGAGAGGCCGCGATAGTGAGAGGCCCGCGCACCGCGATGAAGAGTGGCCCCCGCTCACCGCAACTAGAGAAAGCCCTCACACAGAAACGAAGACCCAACACAGCCAAAAATAAATTAATTAATTAATTCAGAAAAAAAAATACGGGAGTCCATGTATTTAAAAAAAAAAAAAAGTTTCTCTTACATGAACGCTTAACCTTCACCAGATCCCTAATTCAACATGAGACCTACTCCTTAGGGTCACTGAGTCAGTAACCGAGATGATCTGTACCACAGACTCAGGCAAAGGTTATTTGATGAATTGTATTATTTTATGTTTTTCTTTTCTTTTCTTTCTTTCTCTCTCTCTCTCTCTCTCTTTCTTTCTTTTTTTGACAATTGTCCAGTTCCTGATAATTTACCAGGTTCTAAGTACTTACCAACCTCTATCTTTGCAAGGGATTCTAGACTTTTGCAGGTGACTTTTTAAATTTTTGGCTTATTAAATAGGAACTAAGTTCTTAGACTATTTCTTCCTTGTCTTGTCTCATAATCTCCCTTAAACATTTCATATAAGCTTTACATCTCTAGAATATCACTGTTTTCTACAGCTTTTAACATTATTTGTCTACCCATCCACCCCTCTCCCTCTTAACTAATGATTCCCCAAGTATTTCTTCTGCATTATTTTGTTTGGTTTGTTTCCTCTCTGCATATTTTGGGCCTTTTTTTTCCGGTTATAAGTTAATTAAAACAAAACCATTATAAACTGCATGTCAATAAAGTGCAATTGAAACAGCTATGCCATTAAAAACAAGACATATGGCATATCATCACCTATGTGAGCTTAAATAATTTACACTGATAAAATATGGCCAGTGACATTTCATATAGAGTCAAGGGGCTGCCTATCCAGAGACTATCTTTAGGTTATCAATTATCTACAGTCTTTGGATACAGTGGCTCTCCTAGGTATGAATCTATCTATTTTTCAGTTTCACAAGCTCACAGTAATTTATTTTTTTAAAAGATGAAGACTAATCAGAACTTCAAGGAACGTTAAAGATCATCTAGTCTACCTTCTTTTCCCATATTTACATATAACATGGATGCGGGGGAAGGAAGCATAGAGCACTTACGCGTTTTATCCAATGTTGTTTGGTTAGTAAGAGGCTAAGCTTGTATAGCACTCAGGTCTCTTGCTTCTTGGCTTGTTTCTACACTCATGAGAAACTTAGCCAATTGTCCTGTTGAAACTAAGATTCCTGATATCTATTATATTTGCCTGAAATTGCCAGTCTAATTGAGCTCTACAATCTTACGTACTATGATTTCAAACCTCCCTTCAAGACTACTGTGGTCACCTACTTGCTAAATTTCAAACAAACCAACACACCAAGTGAGCCAATCAATTTGTATAAAAACATCTTCCTTCTCTTTTCTTGTTGAGAGAAAATAAAATGAACTCTTCTAACTATTTGATTATGATAATTTAACAATATTACCATTGTCATATACATATATGCTATGCTATGGGGCATATTACTAAGGATAAAAAGCCAGTCCAATAAGAACTGTATTCAGAAGACTATATACCAGGGTGAATGAGAGAGCCAAAAAATGCTATGTACAATAAAGATGCGTCCTTAGAATTCTGCTAATGCATATTTTTCTCTTTGGTTCATTTGTTTGTTTTTTTGGAATAGCACATAAGCCTAATAAGAATAAAGCAATGGAATAAGAATATAAGAGCAATAAGAATAAACAAGGGAAACCCTTTGCTTTTTGACCTAGCACAGATAGTATTATATTACTAGGTGATTGGATCAATACAGAACTACTCCACTTTTGCTTTGTTCTAGTCTTCTCTACCATGGAAAATAATCCTTATGTTGGAAAGCTACAAAGTGGTGAGAGGTAATAGGATGTAATTTTTAAAAATCGGTCCATGGAGTTCAACAACATGAATTTGGATCCAGACTCTTCTCTCATGAGTTATATGATCTTGTACAACTTATTTGCTCTGAGTCTTGCTTGATGATATCAATAGTTTCATCCCTGGAGGGTTAGGAGTATTAAAGGAGATAATTCATGGAAGGCACTTTGACACAGTAACAGCCTAATAAGTGGTAGGTAACAGGGAACAGAAGCCCAAAGTAGGTAAGAGAATATCTAAGAATTCTAAACTTGACAATCTTTCAAGGCCTAGAAGAATCGTACCCCAATGTACTAAAATAATTTATAAAAGCAATAATGATGCTATGGCCAGTAACCTTCGAGAAGTCATGGCAAATGATAGATGTGCTGGACTGTTTGCCCCAGTTTTCAAAAAAGAGGGGAAAACTTAGTCATCCCAACCAGCCAGCTAGATGTTTTAATCGCCAGGGACATTCCAGATGCATTATGGATTACGAAATGGATATTCTAAATGCAATTTTAAAAGGTAGTTGTGATTGCTAAAACCAGCATTTAGTCAAGTGCAAGTCATGCTGAAAGTGTGACTCCTAATGCAGGAAAGTGGGTGAGAAAAAAAAAAGAGAATCTCAGTATCATGAAAGCAACAAGGATGGAGAGGAAATCCTTGATGAGTCACACATGAAGAGCAGATTGTTGGGAAAGATGTGTGAACGAGTGAGGCAGCTGAGGGCCTCAGGTGAAGATTGAGTTTTAGTTAAAGGTAGTTTTTAGTAGGAAGATAGAGGTTAAGGTTATTTCTTCTCAGCAGAATGGCACACAGTAGACCCTTACTAAATATTTGTTCCATAGATGAATACATGAATGAATGATTTGGATTAAGTTCTAAAGAGAAGGGTGGAAAATGGTAATATAAGAATTAAAAACGTGAGAGTCAGTATGAAGAAGGCGAGGCTCTTTGCATAGAGATGGGAGTTAAATAGCACATGTATAGAGGCCTAGGGGTCGACCAACCAGGGCCACTGGGCCAAATCCAGGCCAGCACTTGATTCTGTGCAGCCCACGAGCTAAGAATACCTTTTACATTTTTAAATGATTGAAAAAAATCCAAAGAAGAGTAATGTTTTGTGACATGTGAAAATAATATAAAATTCAATTTTCAGTGTCCATACATAAAACCACTGCTTTTTTGTTGTTCTACTGTTGCAGAAGGAGCCAGTTATTAAGCGGTAATAATGTGCTAAAGCACTTTATAAATGTTATTTATATAATTCTCACTACAACCTGTGAGATATAATTCACTGTTCCCATTTTACTGATGAGCAAACTGAAACTTATGTTTCAGCCAAGTTCACAGTTTATTAGTGGCAGAGTCAGAAACTATCAATACATCCACAGTAATCTGACTTTCCAGAGTTTCCATTTCCTCCTAGGATGAAAGCACTGGCTCTAAGAGTAGTGAGACCATGAGATGTTTATTAAACAGGGGTGAGGAGTGTGCTGAATGCTTAGAGGGCCGCTTTGGACCTGAATCAGAGGAAGAGAATGGTTTAGGCAGACACATTTCTAAGAGAGGTATATGGATTTAATTCTCATAACTCCTTCATCATTTGGATACTATTATTAACATCCCATGTTGGATAAGGGGTGGATTTCTTAAAGACCATTTCCCAGGTAAAAGGCCCAACACGTGGACGCTTTGGCTCTTTTTTTTTTTTTTTTCTGCTGTACGCATAGGCTCCGGACGCGCAGGCTCAGCGGCCAAGGCTCACGGGCCCAGCCGCTCCGCGGCATGTGGGATCTTCCCGGACCGGGGCATGAACCCGTGTCCCCTGCATCGGCAGGCGGACTCTCAACCACTGTGCCACCAGGGAAGCCCCGCTTTGGCTCTTTTGATGGGTGACACCACTGGGCCTCCAAAGGCTCATCCAATCCTACGTTTTAGGATCCCACGTTCAGAAGCACTTAGGGAAGGTTTCCTATGGATTGAAGGATTCCAGTGTCCTGCATTCTTCCCTGAGACTTCTTTCTCCGCCCCCTCCTCCTCTCCCCCATCTTCACCTCCCAACTAGGCTTCTCAGACCTTTCAGTTAATAGCTCTGTTCCTGAATCACAACAAATCAATCAGCATATGAAGAAATGCAGCAGAGTTTAAAGTTCAAGTGTTTAGGGATGTGAAGGCATGAAACTCTCCTAACAGAAAGCCTGGAGGCAGATGACAATCTTTTGTCAAAGATTCAGCAGCTGTAGATTTCTGGAAGTGGTTTGTAACCTTGCAGCTGGCCTGTTTATTCCTGCCTTTGCTGCCTTTGGCGCTGAAAGCAGCCACGTTCCCACTGGGAATTTACTGGCTGGCCCCTGCTGCCAAAACAGGAAGTGATTTGAATGTCGTCTGTTTTTAGGACTTTCTGAACTTCAAGAGTTGTAAAACAAATTTCAGCAGTGAATTTACTGCTTTGCTTTACTACTCATTTCTTCTAAAACGCCCGTGCCGGGGTTAAACTCTCAGGGGCAAAGTCCTGTACAAATAGTCACTTAGTAACGAGCTTTGCAAACCCAGCCTCTCCAGCACATTAAATTCAAAGCAGGGCTTTTTTGTGGGGTTTTTTTTTGGGGGGGGGGGATAGAAACTGGTGCGGGTGAAGAGAGAAAGAAGGAACAGGGAAGAGGGAAGTTAGACCTCCCTTCCCTCCTTGTCTTTTTCAGAAAACCAAACATGGCATCTTCCATGAAGAGCTTGTTTTCTGACCACAGCAGATATGTTGAATCTTTCCGGAGGTTTCTCAACAATTCCACGGAGCATCAGTGCATGCAGCAATTCATGGACGAGAAGCTGCCGGGCATAATAGCAAGGTAACCAAAAAAAAAAAAAGGCCGTTTTTGTCCCATGGACAAGCCTCGGTCTCGTTCTATGCAGTGATAGATGGGTCAAGGCCATCCCGGGAGGCTGGGCGCGGGGATAAGAACGAGGTACTGACAGCCGCACAGCTCGACCCTCCGGTGCCCCTTCTCCTGCCGCGTTTCAGTTAGACGCTCGCTTGAAACGTTCAAAGGCTCTGATTTGTGCTGGATTTCCAGCTGCTCAGAGATAAGCGTTAACCATCTGAAGGCACAAATCCACGTTCCTTCGGGAAAAGATAAGATCCCAATCTTTGAGCTCAAATTTTTCAGCCCTCCTCCAAATTTTACCTTCCAAAAAAAAAAAAAAAAAAAAATCCCCAACGAAGTCTAGTATTTTTGCATTAGAATCAAACAATTACCAAATACTATTCACCCCTGAGGATTGAGTGGGTGCCTCTCAATTCTCTTAATACCCATTTAAATTCATTCTCCTTAGCCATTATTATAGTTACCACTCTCCAAAAAAAAAAAAATAATAATAATTGTCTTTTACTTTCAACTTAATATTAGCAATGTGGCCCTAAAAAAGCATTTTCCCATTATCAGTGAAACTCACTAGTGTCTACCCTTCTCGCAGACTCCTTTTTTTTTTTTTTTTTGGTGATTAATGTGTTCAATTTGTGCCAGAGCTGATAAGCATTATGAGAGTAACAGATTTCACATGGCAGTGATAATCAAATCACTTATCTGGGGGTGGATTGCGGGAACTTTGCGCTTCAGGAAGTAATGATGGAAAACTGGGGAAAATGGCTGGGGATCCAATTTGCAACTGGAAAGGAAAGTTTCCTATCAGCAAAGGAAACTGATATTTTTATCTTTTGCTGGATTTTTCTGTTGTAGGCCTGTAATTCTTTCACCAGGACAGTTAACTCCACCTGACCAGAGAAAGCACTGTTGGATGTATATGGAATTTTATTGCCCTTTCTATCTTCTATTTTTCATGGTTCAGTTTTTAAATGTGTTTTTTTAAAAATTGAGTATCATATATTAAGTAATAAGTAATAGGATAACAGTGCAAAAATCAAAGCAGACAGCAAATACAATTTCTTATCTAGGAACTAATTATAGTTTACTTCTTTGAGTCTTTTGGTTCATTTCTAAAATGAAAGGTAATGAGTTAATTTCTGAGTTCTTTTGCAATGCTAAGCATCTGTGTTCATGTCTGTGGCTTATGCAGATCCTTGGTTTACTTCCGCCTTCCGTTTGGTTTGAAGACATACTATGGATGCCTAGAGTAACTACAACAAAGATAGTGGTTCCTTGCCTTACCCACTTCCATTCCTGATTCGGGCTCTCCGGAGACAACCACTTTCAACACTCTGAAAACATTTAGTTGTTGCTTATGGAATTTTCTTTCCTAATTCTAAATAACATGTTATTCTCTTTCTTAATTTTGATGTATTAAAGTAGCTAAATAAACATGCACATCCCTCTCCCCATCATGTCAATACAACATAGCTATATAGAGTGGGTATATATAATACATACGTGTATGTATATATATATGAATATATACATATATATGTCTAAATTTTGGTTAATTTGTTTATATCATATCATTTTGCCTGTGTAAATATTTTTCATAATTGAACAATGCATTTATACTATCGTTACTACTATCATTATATTTCCTTTCATGTACAGCCTTTTGTTTTTCCTAGAGTTAACTACTGTCTTGATTTTAGTTTATTTACTTAGCTTCCTATGCACCTATCACTACTTATACCCCAAGCAGAAGTATTAATCTCCTCTCAATATATTCCAACAGATCAAGTAACCTGCTGATTTTTCCTCATGGGAACATCTTTTCTGGAGTTCTCTGTTCTTTTTTTTCCTGTCTGGGTTGATTTGCTTTTGGCCTGCTATACAAGTATTGATGAGGAATTTATTTCATCTTCTAGAAATTCCCTTCTCTCTCCAGTACTGAATTCCCAGCTTCTGGATCTGATGCTGTTTCTTTCTTGGTTTCTTTAGTCTTTTTTTTTTCTTCCCTGCTAATCCTTTAAGAGCTTTCTAAGAAAGAGTGCATGGGAGGTAAATTTTTTGAGACTTTGTGTGTTTAAAAATGCTTTCACTCCTTGCTCATCATTGTTAGATAGTTAGATAGTTTGGGTATAAAACTCTACAATGAAAATGATTTTATATCAGAAATTTAAAGATATTTTTCCATGGTCTTGCAGTTACTGTTGAGAAATCTAATGCCATTCAAATTCTTCATCTTTGGTTTGTGACCTTTTTGTTGTTTTTTGTTTTTTAGGATCTTCTCTTATATCTAGTATTCTGAAATTTTAAGATGATGAGCTATGATGTGGGTCTTTCTCACCCATTTTTGTGAGTAGTCCCTGGGCCATTTCAATTAAGATTCAGATCCTTCAGTTTAGGGAAGCTTTGGTATTATTTAATCATTCCTGCCCTCTTTTTTCTTTCTTTCTTTCTTTCTGGAATTTCTATTCATCAAACAGAAGACTTTCTCAGTTGATTCTCTAATTTTCTTATATTTCCAGTTTTCACAATTTTATCTTTCAGCCCTCTATTGTTTGCTATTGTATTTTTAATTTCCAAGAATGTTGCTTTTCTATAGCATCCTGTTCATCTTTCATAGATATAATACCGACTTTTATCTATTATAAAATTTTCCTCTGCTCTGTGCATGTTTCTTCTGAATTCTCCTTTTCTGTTTCTTTTGGTCTCTCTCATGTTAGGGGAGCTCCCCAACTACAGATGAGTTTTGGTTGTCCATCCAATCAAATAATGAGGCAGTAAAAATTAGTTCAGGTCCTCTTTGTGTATGTACAGGAACAGTCTGTTGAGCAGTTGGCTCACTAAAGTAATTCGATGTAGATTTTGCACTTGATGGGAGATTCTCAGATGCCAATATAGATAAGTTTATTTAGTGAAGTGGATTATTTTTTCACAGAGGAATTATTCAATCCGCTATCTGGAGGTGGTAAACAGGGCGAGGATGGTTATAGCATACAGCTGTAAATAGTAAAGTTTGTTGTTGTCACATATAATGCATTTAGATCCTTGCCCGGAAAATAGCAAGTTTTCAATAATTCTTAGTTATCATCATAATATATGAAATAGGATGATAATAGTGTCTAATCATAGAGGAGTTGTAAGAATTCAAAGAGTTAATTCACTACAGATGACCAACAGGCACATAAAAAGATGCCCAACATTGCTAATTCTTAGAGAAATGCAAATCAAAACTACAATGAGGTACCACCTCACACTGGTCAGACTGACCATCATTAAAAAGTCTACAAATAACAAATGCTGGAGAAGGTGTAGAGAAAAGGGAACCCTCCTACACTGTTGGTGGGAATGTAAGTTGGTGCAGCCACTATGGAAAACAGTATGGAGGTTCCTCAGAACACTAAAAATAGAACTACCATATGATCCAGCAATCCCACTCCTGGGCATATATTCAGGCAAAAATATAATTCAAAAATATACACCCCTATGCACCCCTATGTTCCTAGCAGCACTATTCACAATAGCCAAGACATGGAAACAACCTAAATGTCCATCAACAAATGAATGGATAAAGAAGATGTAGTACATATACACAATGGAATACTACTCAGCCATGCCATTCGTGGGACTTCCCTGGTGGCGCAGTGGTTAAGAATCTGCCTGCCAATGCAGGGGACATGGGTTTGATCCCTGGTCCAGAAGATCCCACAAGCCGCGGAGCAACTACGCCTGTGCGCCACAACTACTGAGCCTGTGTTCTAGAGCCCGCAAGCCACAACTGCTGAAGCCTGCACACTCTAGGGCCCACGTGCTGCAACTACTGAGACCACGTGCTGCAGCTACTGAAGCCTGCACTCCTAGAGCCCATGCTCAGCAACAAGAGAAGCCACTGCAGTGAGAAGCTGTGCACTGCAACAAAGAGTAATTAGAGAAAACCTGCATGCAGCAATGGAGACCCAATGCAGCCAAAAAAAAAAAGAAATAACGCCATTTGCAGCAACATGGATGCAACTAGAGATTATCACACTAAGTGAAATAAATCAGAAAGAGAAAGACAAATGCCATATGATATCACTTATATGTGGAATCTACAATGTGACACAAATGAACCTACCTAGGAAACAGAAACAGAATCACGGACACAGAGAACAGACTGATGGTTTCCAAGGAGGAGGGGGTTGGGGGAGGGATGGAGTGGGAGTTGGGGTGAGCAGATGTGAGCTTTTTTTTTTTTTTTATAAATTTACTTATTTATCTATTTATTTATTTTTGGCTGCCGTGGGTCTTCGTTGCTGCACGTGGGCTTTCTCTAGTTGAGGCGAGCAGGGGCTACTCTTCATTGTGGTGCACAGGCTTCGCATCACGGTGGCCTCTCCCGCTGTGGAGCACAGGCTCTAGGCATGCAGGCCCAGCAGTTGTGGCACACGGGCTCAGTACTTGTGGCTTGTGGGATCTAGAGCGCAGGCTCAGTAGTTGTGGCACATGGGACCAGCCACTCCGTGGCACGTGGGATCCTCCCGGACCAGGGATCGAACCTGTGTCCTCTGCATCGGCAGGCGGACCCCCAACCAATGCACCACCAGGGAAGTCCCAGATGTGAGCTTTTACATACAGAGTGAATAAACAACAAGGTCCTACTGTATAGCACAGAGAACTATATTCAGTATCCTATGATAACCCATAATGGAAAAGAATATAAAAAAAATGTATATATATGTATAATTGAGTCACTTTGCTGTACAGCAGTAATTACCACAACATTGTAAATCAACTATACTTCAATAAAAATTTTTTTTTAAAAAAAGAGTTAAGTCATATAAATCACTTAGCTGTGCCTGGAATAATAATAATAAGTTGAGTGCTTGTCATGTGCAGACACATTTCTAAAAGATTTACATCAGTTACATCATTTAATCCTCACAACTCCTCCATAAGGCAGACACTATAATTATAACCCTATAAGGCAGGTGGTATTATTATCCTATTTCTTAGAATCAATAATAAAGGCACAGAGAAGTTCAATAACTTGCTCAAGGTTACGTATTAGTAAGCTAGGATTTCAACCTAGGTGCTCTGCTCCGTAACCTCACTATGCCAGCTAATGATAGAAGCATTTTTAAGAATTAACCAAGGGCACAGACAGGGATGGGTATATTAGGACTCATGATTATGAATTGGAAGATAATTAGAACTGAGGAAGGCAACTCATTCACAGGTGTCCTTGACTCTGTGTTCCCCAGTGTCCTTAAGAACTCTGCTTCAATCTGTCTTCTTCCTATTACTCTGGGCAGGCTCTTCACTTTAGCCAAAAACTAGGCTTGTTTACCATCCTGAAGCACAAACAAACAAGCACCGTTCTTTCAGTTCATGTTGCCTCTCTAGCAGTCTCCCTTTTTCGTTCTCACTCTTTCATCCTTTTTCAAAAATCTCTAGATCTTCTTCTTCTTTATCGAGTTCACTTTTAATCCCACTGCCATCTGACTCCTGCCCTTAACCACCTTTTAAAGCTGCTATTATCAAAGATATTCATATTGCCAAATTCAATGGAGAGTTGCCCTCTTTTTATGTTTTAGTAGTACAGTCTGCCATGTACAATGGCCTTTTCCTTCTCTAATTCTCTTATCATCTCTCTGAGCTTTACTGCTTTCCTCTCTGTCTTCTTTGTGTGTTCCCCCATTATCCCATGACTTTTTAAAAGTTGGTATCTTGTCATAATCCCACTGCTCTTCTCTTTGCAATACCCTTGGGTGATAGAATCTATTCTCCTACTTTCGACCATTACTATATGATAATTCTCCAGAATACATCATCAGTCCTGATCTCTCTCCTACCCAGCTTCAATCTTGCATATCCAAATGTCTGTTGAATTCAGATCAAAAAAAAAAAAAACACTGAAAAAACATAACCTTGCCATAAAATCATACTGTACAGCTTCCTTTTTGATACCACCCTTCACTCAGTCATCCAAATTCACGTGGCAGTCATCGTGCACCTCGTCCTTTTTCTGACCCCTTATTCTTTTTTTTTTTTACATCAGTTTAAAGAAAGTCCTACTGTTGCATCCCAGTCCATCAATTCCACTCTATTTCTGTATAGAGCCATAATACTGGGCTTTATTGTCTCACATTTCAACTTGAGAGCAAAGTGGTCTCTTCATTTTTATGTATCAGTGCTTAGGATAGGCACATAATAAATGTTTAATAAACATTTGTTTATTGAAAGGAAATTAGCAAGAAGAAGGAAACAAGGCAAATATCAGAGAGAGTATGAATCACCTTAGCCTTTCTCCCATCTACAATGAATGGCTTATTATATTACCAGACTCAAAGGCCCACTTTTTCTGTTTTTGTTCTCCAAACAATCTTCAAACAAATGCTATTTCCCACGTCTGAGATGTTTATAGTGCTGTTTCTAAAAGTCTCCCAGTTCAAGGTTGGTAATAAGTGGAACCTTTACTTCTAAAGATTTCTGAAGACAGCAATATAGCCACTGAAATGATCGAGGCCTTTCTTGTTGGCCTAGTTTTTGTTCACTGTAATTTTAGTCTGTTCTCTTCAACTAGACTTGGTAATCAGATTTTACAAACCACCTGGCACATTTTTCTTAAACTACATAATTTTTTTTTTTCAGGATTGGAGACACAAAATCTGAAATTAAGATTCTAAGCATTGGTGGAGGTGCAGGTATGAATAACACATTTTAAAATTTGTATTTCACTCCAAACATCATGCTGTCTGACAGCAATATTGTTCATTCTTTAGGAAAGCCATTTTCCTTTGCTTTTGGCAGAGATTAGTTTATTAAAACTAGTAAGAGACATACCACTTCAACTAAGATTAATGTCCGCATAGATTTATAGCGTTTAGGACATTGGCCTTCATTATTATCTGTGATATGGATACGTGTGGCTTTCTTATTTTTTTTATATAAATGGAAAAAATATAGGATAACTTTGAGGATACCTTTGATCCAAAATGATTTAACTGTTCACAGAAAAGGGAAATTTCATAAGACATTCCTTAAGCTTGTGCCACTTAAAGCAAAGTCCATAGACTGGTTAATGGTTTGCAAACTATTACTGGTGCATGAGAAGATAAGTGTGCACTGGAACGTAAATCAATGCACAGCTCCTTTCATTGAGAAAGCATTGCTATGGGGAAAAATATGCTTAATGACATAGCTAATTTACACTCTTGTGACCCCACTCTTTTTGAGTTGCACTGGCCTAAACCATTCCCTTCCTCTGGCTCAGTTCTAAAGCTGCCCGCTAAGAATTCAGCACACTCCCCAACTCCCTTTCGTAAGCAGTTCATGTTCTCATTACTTAGAGCCAGTGCTTTTTTCTTAGGGGAAATGGGAAATCTGGAAAGACAGGTTAATGTGGGTGTAGTTTCTGACTCTGCCACTAACGAACTGTGTGAACTTGGCTGAAACATAAGCTTCAGTTTGCTCATCAGTAAAATGGGAACAGTGAATTGTCTCATAGGTTTGTAGTGAGATTTATATAGATTAGTTTCTAAAGTGCTTCTATAAGGTGGAGGTAGGTCCTTTCTGCAAAAATAAAACAAGAAAATTCATCTCCAGACTGTGCCTCATATCAAACTCCTGAGTAGTGTTTGCTTTACTTTTAAGTTGCTAGTCATCTGGAGGTCCGAGTTAACATGATAATATATATATATATTATATAATATATATGATATATTAATACTATAATAATATAATATAGTCATATATTATTTATAATATATCCATATATAATAATATATAGTCATATATAATATTTAAACATATTATTCATATGTTTATATCCTTATTATTGTTTTCATTTGAAATAACCACAGAGTGATGGTTAGTATAGGTTACAACTTGGTAACAAGTGGACACTACATTACCACTTGTCACATAGTGCCAAATGGTAATCTCTTGAGTCTTCTAAGTGTAATGTTCTAATCCTACATGAATGAGTTGAATTGTGCCCATCTTAACACAAAGATAACCAAGAGCCCTCTAATGGAATAGGATAGCTAGTTTTTGATGTCATCATTTGCTCATTTTTCATAAAATACACTGTAATATAATGTAATAAGGACTGACTCTTAAAATAATTTTACGTTATTATCATCTTTCACCAAGAAAACAGAAACCAACAAGGACAGGTAATGAAAGATACTGTCATGAATGATCTAATACAGTGTGTTTAAGCTAAAATACTCTATTATTGCTTGTGATATTTTATGTCCTAAGGTTTATAAGAGTGATGAATTGCCCAAAGAGTGTCCTATTAATTCATTTAACCAAGACAGTCATTTCCAGTGTGTTTTGCAAATGAATTTCAGGCAACCACAGGCAATGAGACTATCATTTGATAGTGTCACTTGTTCTTGGACAAGAAAAGAAGCCCTACAAGGAAAAGTAATTAAAAACAATCTCTACCGTGGCCAAGTTAATTGACCTTTTAATATAAAGTTAATTGAATTTCTAATGTAAATGTATCAAGCAAGATGCTTATAAGCTATCTAGAGAAAGGAACATTTGCCCCACACAGTGATTCCTTACATAAAGGTGCACATAGGGGCTAATATAGAGAACTTTTCCAAACAGAGGGAGCAGTACTTGGTGTTCTTCTGACTGAGCCCTAACATTGTATTAATAACAAGCTCTGCCTTGGAGAGAATATGGGTGCCCTTTAAGCTCATTCTTCATAAGAAACTGATCAGAAACATAAGAACTGCAAGAGAAATTCAAACTGTACTTAGTCTTCACTGCTCAAGTAAGTTACATGAAATCAAAAGCAAAACCCCCAGGTCTAGAGGTCCTTGGCATGAAAGAGTAGTGTTTTGGGGGAAAGGACACCTCACTCAGTTAGTCTGAGTGCTTATATACCAACTGGGAGATGCTTATCTAATAATCTGTCATTGCCTAACTGCAAGGACTGCATGCGCAGAAGAAAAATATATAGTGAGGAACTTCCTGTACTTGCCTTAGAGAAATGGGTTCGCCGCATGTTTCACAATCTACAGTGTGCCTGAGACTTTTGCATTATCCTGCGGCTTAGGTATCCTTCCAAATCAGTGTCTGAACTCCAGTCCCTGGCAAATGAGGCCATTGGCCCCGTGTGACACCTTGTGCTCAGCTCCCATAATGCATCTTACAGGGTTCTACTCTGGCCTTAGCTTATGGGCCTCTCTGGTTTCACTTCCTAGATGTTTTCTTTTGGATGTCCATATACCTACAGATCCTATTCTGCATATCTTTGGTGCAAATACTCTCTCTGTATTTGTAATGGTGATACCATTCTCACCATCATGATGAAAAAACACTCCAAAAGCAAACAAACTAAAAACTTCCCTAAATCAAATTGCTGCATTTATATCACTTAATGTTCATATTCTCTGGGGGCCTGTTTGATTTTCTTCTCAGAAGCATGAGCAGGGACTGCTATGTACCCTATCTGTCTTCTGTCTCTTCTATAGAGGTTGGTATTTGGGAGCAGAGGGATTTCATAATTTAAGAGAGAATGTAAGGTTTTAGAAAAAGGTGTTTGGCAATTCAGTTCAGAAGCCAAGCAATTATTAGGGCTCTGAGCAGTTCAAAAGAAAGGAAACTGATGGAAAACTTTTCCATGTCTTCTGTAAGTGATCTACTACATCAGTGAAATACAATTGATAAGCAGCATTGTTATTCATAGATTATATATTCGATGTTAGGAGAATGTTTGAAATAAATATTATGTGTATCCACAAAAGAAAGAGAGGAAATCAGGAGAAAAACAAATCATGTACAGAAATATAGACCATATAGTTTTTACAAAGGCCAAATAGAGAAGTGTAACGCTGTATGTGTAGGTGCATAAGTTTGTATACTTTCATGAAACAAAGTGAGCAATGGGAATGCTTCATTCGAGGTCTCAGAGTATTCAGATCATGCTTATTTCAACAATTTTTTTTTTTTTTTTTTTTTGGCTGCGCGGCTTGCGGGATCTTAGTTCCCTGACCAGGGATCGAACCCGTGTCCTCGGCAGTAAAAGCACTGGACCGCCGGGGAATTCCCAATTGTTTTTAGCTATTGAGAGCAACTGCATTGTATTCCAGGTCTCATAGAACATGCTTTTTTGGTCCATCTTCAACACTGATGCTTCCTAAAATTAAACCACCCAATGGAACTTCTTCATTACTCAACTTTAAATGAGTGTTGTCTTTATGTTTGATGGTACATGAAGAAAAAGAAACCCATACTCTTTTTGGTAAGGGAGAATGCTGTTAATTTACAGTGCACATTTATACATGGAAAAAGGTTCCAGAAGGCAGTAATGGGCAATGTTTTCTCCTTGCTCTGGGCTTTGCTTCAAGGAGAATCACTTTATCTGCTGCGTTGTTCAGTTCTTATGTTCAAATGCCAGAAAATTTTATAAGGTTTAGACAGGACTCAAATAATCTCATTTTATCCAGCTCTCTACTTTTATTTTTATTAACCTATTATGTACCAACTCAGGTGTCATAACTTATATAATAGTGTATATATAGATAAATTTTTAATCCACTGAAGCAATTCACATATGAAACACAGGTGGTATAAACCCTTTTATAACATTTTTTGGAAAATAATTATGCCGACATATGTTGAGTTAGGTTGTTTTCTTATTCTGTAACATATAGACACCAACATTACTACAGAGATTAAACAATAGAAGAGAATTTAGAGACCATCAATACCCTCATTCTACAAACAAGAAGCCTGAGAACCATCAAGGCAGAATAAAACCCAGGTCTCTTGATTGTAGTCTAGTCCAACAAGCTGTACTAAACAGATATAAAAGTTAACTATCAACTTGGCAAAAGAGAGATTCGGTATTTAGTAATGACCAGCTATTTGAAAATCTAATTTTATCAGATTATTAATCTTGTTTCCTTTCATAAATGGCATGTTAAGGTGACCCTGAAGTTTAAGCTAGGTGGATAGAAGTAGAAAAATGTAATTAAGGCAAGAACTGGAAGAGCCAGTGTACCCAGTTTAGAAGCAGGAGCTGGTAGCAAGCAAAGGTTAATGTTTCCAATGGTCTAGAGTAAGCCAACAGTCTGTATCAGCAACTAAGGAATGACTGGGGAAATATAGGGAATTGGGGGATTTTTTTTGCCTAGAAAAAAAGAATTTGAATGTGCTTATTGCCATCTGCAGATATTTCCTATTGAGCAAACCACAGAATATTTGCCCCTAAAGGGCCAGTGGTTAAAAGAGAGAGATTTCTTTGTTCGGTATTAGAATTTACTAATGATCAAACCTGTTCAGAAATGAAAGCAGCACACATCTTGGGATATAAAGAGCAGTCACTCTAGGAGTCCTAGCTTAGGCTGGAAAAACACTTTGCACATATGCTATGGAAAGGAATCAGGCACTGATTTCTTGGGTGTTTGGGCCATTGAAGGTGCTTTCAGTCCAGAAAACCTATGATCTTATGAGTAACCTTCTAGAAAGAGGTAGGCATTTCTTCAGAGCGGTGTGGCTAACACCATGTTTTGTTATATTGAAGAAGTAGAGTTTAAATAGGACTTCTAGACATGCAGACGATTTTTGTCTGGATTCTAATTGCTTTATAACTTGACATGAGTAAGAACTGTTTTACTTATGTGCAGCATGCTAGCACTTATTCCATAACTGGAAGGATATGGACTCTAGTCAATTATTAATCTGTAGGATTTAGGACTGTCTACTTCAGATAATTTGGGGCATCAGATACAAAGTATTGTTAAAGGCATTCATAATTATGTTATTTTGAAAAAAACTATTCTACATATATAAATTTACCGAAATAGTTTACCTCATTGTATTGTATTTAAAACTTTCAGTGAACGTGAAAGTACTGTTAAAGACAGACACAGTACAGAATGGAGAGACGTGAACATAATGCTACAATACTGGAGCCACTGTCATTAAAACCGAAATAAACAAGATTGTTTTGGCTAATTCAATAAGGCCTGAAACAGGAAAATGGGGATAATGAGCAGAGTGAAGACAAAACTATCATTATCTGCAGATGAAATGACTGTATACTTAGAAAAGCAAATAAACTCAGTTGTATAGCCTTAGAATTAACAAGAATGCAGTAATGGCCTGATAAAGGTAAAATAGGAAGAAAGCAATATGGTAGATCCACCTTTCTTTTTTTGTCAACATCTGAGTGTTTTTCATTTACAGTTTTGATTATTTTACAATGTACTAGAAAGTCTGTGGCATGTGGTTATGTGTAATTTTGCTGAAGGACAAGTTTGTATCTTCCCAGTTCTTGTGCCAGTTTGGGACACAGTCTCTTAGTCGATGAATATGCTTCTACTTGACATACACTATTGAATACAACTTTGCGATTTAAGACACACAGTCACAGAACCCTGGTGTAGGGTGTCTGCTGTCATCTTCATTTTATACATGGTGAACCTAATCATATATGCCACAGGGGGATTGGGGGTCCTAGAGATTGGGGTCAATGCCCAAGGTCTTCTGAGGCTTTGTCTCTATTGACAATAACAAACTGATAGGAGTGGTAAAAAAAGATACTGGATTGCTGAGCTACTAATATATTCAGTACAAAATATAAGAAACCTATTTGAAGAAAAGTTCAAATTTTTACTGAGAACAATTTGAGAAGATTTAAAAAGCAAATATGCAATAGTGATGAGGTTACAGTGACATGAAAGCTTTCATGTACAAAAGGTAAGAGTTTGAAATGAAACGGAGTTTTCCTGAAAGTAGCGTGGCGTTATATATCAAGAACAGTTCTGATATTCATCTATCACACAAGGACCTTGTGATGCTCGTTGTTAAAGTACTGACATACTTGGTAAATAGCCAATCCCTGATGTCCCAACACAGGCCCCGCTGCTGCTTCAGCCTCTCCTCATAGATTCTGTACATCCTCCACCCACCCTGTACCTCAGCCCCCCACCTCCAAGCGTTCCAACAATTGGACTGGTCTTGCCTACCCAGAGGGCCTCTGAAAATGTTCTTTAGTTCTTTAGCCTGCATCCTTTCTCAGCAGCTAGCGTCTGACACCTGTTTTTTTGTTTGTTTTGTTTTGTTTTATATCACCAAAGATCAAGGATCTCATTCTAATCATTAATTCTGGTTCTTGGAATTAATCTGCAGAAAAGATTTTTGCACAAAAATTCACGGTTCATTGTCAGATGCCTCAGAATAGCAAAAAAACTTAAAACTAAGTATAACTATACATATAAAACTGTATATAAAAATGTATTTCTATGTATAAATACATATTCATATATATTTCCACATATAAATGCACACATTTATATATTTTTTAGATACTTTTATTTATATTATATATGAAAGGTTAATAATGAAATTGATTATCCCACATATCCGTCTTTGAGAATACGAATAGCACTTTCAAATAAATTTTGATATATTCATGGTTTAACTCTCAAGTGGGAAAGTCAAAATAATTCATACACATAATAATCATAATGGGTAAACTAAAGAAAATTATCTGCTCAACGGGGACAAAAACAACTTAGGAGAAAATAAACCAAAACATTAACCTTTGCTTTCTCCCGTAGTGAGATATTTATTTTATTTTTACTTTACACTTCTATGTCTTGAGTTTTCTATAGTATTAATTTTACAGCCAGGGACAGGAAAAATAAACCCAATTTAAATTATAATTTTATAGTTGATGAGAGATGATGGTAAAGAATAGACTCACTGACTTCTGACAGTTCCTTCAGCTAGTTGGCTGACGCCCAAAGCACTGTTCTGACACACGTTTTCATGACAATTTTCCTTTGGTTATTTCTGACTCACCGGTAATAATATTGCACCCATACGAATACTTTAAGAACAATCTCGCTTGTGTTGTAGCTTAGCAGATCTTTTCTTCAGAGCCCATCTGTTCTCCCGTGGCTGCTGCGAGGACATGGTGGCCATGGTGATGAGAGTGAGGGTGATGTGGATCAAGAGGATGGTGGTTGTCAGCTCTCTGGTCCTTCAGGTCCTTGATGTTTTCTGTTGATTATTTCTTGCTTTTTTTCTACAAGGGCAACAGCCTCTCAGACTGTACGCACGCTAGGGCTGAAAATTTTCCTCGGCAACATTTGTGTTTTAACCACTATTAATGTAGCGGGCCAATGGTGTAAGGGTCAAATGAGAGATCGTGAAGGTTAAGAGCGTGTAAGAACATGGATGCATGCTGATATTGATGAAATCACACCAACTACGTGATAATCTTGGACTACCTTTGTCAGCTCAGGTAGTTTCATCTGATAAATCCCGTCTTTGGGCATGAAGAAGGTAGAAGAAAGTTGGTACTTTATTAAGGGTAATTCAATATAACTTATAAACATCATAATATGGTAGGTATAGAATTTACCTCTCTATGTATGTGATGCAGTAGCAAATATCTTTATGTTTAAAATGTATAAATTGAAAGGTAAGGCAAAACGCAGTCTTTTTTGAGTTGTTTATGAAATATCTCTACACTTCAGTGTTCATCACCCTTTGGGACATTTTCTCTATGTTTGTGTTTCATAGAACATTTTGGTAGCATGGCTTTTCTTCTGAAGTTGCAAAGCAATCAGGCAGTATTGTTCCTGGGCCAACAGCCGGAAGACACACGAAAGTAAATGGCAATGCCCTTTTGGCTCAGAATTTATATTTATAATTCCTTTCCTGAGACTCTCCAGCTATTTTAATATTCTACTCTTGTCTTTCCATACTGACAGAACTGCCTCCATACTGAGGCTCCCATGGGACAAAAGAGAGAGAGAGAGAGAAAGAGAGAGACAGAGACAGAGACAGAGACAGAGAAAGAAAAGAGAAGGGATCTCGTCAAGAATCTTTTATCTTTTACACTGCAGCTCAGAATCAGATTGTTCTTGTTCTGGTTGCAAACCCATAGCTGAAATTATTTTTCATCACTAAGCAGAGAGTTATCTGGGCAATTTTTCTCCCTAGAAACAATTTTTTTGTGCCTGATACTCTAGTAGAGGGAAAAAGGAAGATTGTAATCTTAATGCAACTGTAATAGAATAAAATTTTTCCTGCTGATACTCTAAAGAATTCACTTTTTTTTTTTTTTTTTGCGGTACGCGGGCCTCTCACTGTTGTGGCCTCTCCCGTTGCGGAGCACAGGCTCCGGATGCGCAGGCTCAGCGGCCATGGCTCACGGACCCAGCTGCTCCGTGGCATGTGGGATCTTCCCAAACACGAACCCGCGTCCCCTGCATTGGCAGGCAGACTTTCAACCACTGCGCCACCAGGGAAGCCCTTCACATATATTTTGATATTAGAAATGAAGCAAGAATAGACGGAAATCAAATGGCTGGAGATAACTTGACCAATCTTTAATCCTCCATTTTCTTGGCATGGAGGATGTTCTTATTTGGGGCAGCCCCAGGGTTCTCAAGCTGGGCTTTGTGTTTCATTGAATGTAGCTCAGTCAGAAAGACAAGCCATCACGAATACATGATGAGTGCTCTTTCACAGTGTCATTTTATTACGGAGCTGCCCATTTAGAAAGGCAAATCTTCATTTCCTTCTTTCCCAGTCTCCTTCAGCCTTCTCTTAAATGTCACCTTTTCCTGGAGGCTTACATGACCACCCAACTGAAAATCACAGAGCTTCCCCTCATGGCTTCCCCTTGCTATTTTTTGCCTTGGTTTTCTCCACGGGACTTATCATCATACATAACGGTTGGATGTTTTGTCTATTTTATTCAGTGCTGTATCTCCAGTGATTAGAACCTAGCATTTAGTAGGTGCTTAAAAATATTTGTTGAGTTAATGTATAATAACTTCAATTTATTGAATTATGACTATATATCATGAACTGTGGTAAATTATCTCCATATAATGTCTTTAACATTCAGAGTGACCCTGCAGAGTAGACCATATTATCCCTAATTTACAGATATGCAATTTAAAGGGCAGAGATATTAACAAATTTGTATAAGATATTTCTAGTGAATACTAAATTTGAGTTCAATTTTCTCTATAGCCTCTAACTTTTCCTTTTCATATTTTTGTTTTCCTTTTTAATCAAATGACCTTGGATTTCAAGCAAAAAGGCAACATTCCTCTGCTATCTCATGAAATATATCCTTGAAGTTCAGGGAGTGGAGAAAAGTTGTCTGGAAGATAATATCCCCACCTTTTCCCTATTTTTGAACTTTTTAAGTTCCACTGTCAGGTTTCAATTATATGTTGTTCTTCAAATATAGGTATGATGCATTTAAAATATGGCCCATATGAAAGCAAGATATTATAACCACAAAAATATCTGACTGTGAAATTAAGTAAAACACTCAACTTAGGTCAGAAAGGAGACATGGGAAGTCATACTACAGGTGTAGCTGATTTGAGGGACGGAGTAGTACAAAGGAAAGAGATTTGCAAGGAAGGAGATTTTAAAAATTTAGTTTTCATTTAACTTCCCAAATCAAAAAGTCAGGATAGAAAATAATACAGGAGTGAACAGAACAGAAAAAACAAAACAAAACACCCACAACCCAGCCTAATAGAAAAGAACCACAAAAAAAACAAACAAAAAAAAAAACAACCCACAACTCAGCCTAATGGAAAATAATCTTTGATTCATGCTGACAGATGTTTGGATTTTCCTAACTTTGCTCGAGCTCCACGTATTGATCAACTGAGAAAATCAGTTACATCATCATAAAATGCCCAGACTCCAAAATCATTAATTTGCTTTGCTAGTCACAAAAGGGGGTGTGGGAGGGAAGGAAAGAAAAGAAAAGAAAAAAAAGAAGGATGGTATATTGGAAAGAGTTTGCTTAATCCCTATAATTTTTCCATTTGTCACAGGAAACTTTGCAGATTTTGTTCCAAAGCTTTAGGGGGAAACATGCAATAATAAGGCTTTAGTTAACTCAAACAGCTGCTGGCCTAAAGGCTTAGGATGTCATCAATAAGTAGTCTACAATTGCCAGAACTATGACCAAGCAGTGCCTAACCAGAGATCATATATGAAAGGAGACTGACTATAAAATGAATAAGTACTCCCTTACTCCTCTTAAATATTGTTTTCTGGACCTGAAAGTTAAGATTTCCAGAAGGCTCTGCGATGCACAATAAAAGCAGCAGACTGCTGGCTTCCACGTTTCTTTTGTTTACCCCTGAATTTGTGGAGAATTTCCGAATTATTTGACTGATTCATTTCTAGTTTACTTTCCCCCATTCTTCTGGCATATTAGTTTGGCTTGGGAGCTCTTTAAAAGCCTTTACAGGGCATTTAACGTCTGACACTGGAACACATTCATAATGTTATGGCTCCTATTCAGAAGGATCCAGCCGAGAAAGAACAAATGATCTTCTTTCTTTCTTTCTTTTTTTTTTTTTTCATTGTTTGAATCTCTTTACTGCTGGCTCGTGGTACTATAGAGTCTGATAACCCCTCACATGCTTTTCAGTGATTAATGATCAACCTGCTCAGTTGCTTAATCTAGCATTTTAGAGTCCTTGATACTTTTTAACAAACTCATTGGAATCAAGCCTTTGCTAGTGAATAAAATAAGTGCATTAAAGCAATAATTCAGATCAGGGAACACAAGGTTTTATCTGTGTTGCCAACTCCAATCAAATAACTGGCAGCTTCTTTTTTTTTTTTTTTTTTTTTTTGCGGTACGCGGGCCTCTCACTGCTGCAGCCTCTCCCGTTGCGGAGCACAGGCTCCGGACGCGTAGGCTCAGTGGCCATGGCTCACGGACCCAGCCGCTCCGCGGCATGCGGGATCCTCCCGGACAGGGGCACGAACCCGCGTCTCCTACATCGGCAGGCGGACTCTCATCCACTGTGCCACCAGGGAAGCCCAACTGGCAGCTTCTGTCTGAAGGATTCTGATGCTGCTGCTAGGCTCTGTGAGAAAGCCTGTAGTTAGTGATGTGTGGAAGAGTTCATGCCTAAGAGTCAGTCGGATGAAGTGAGGCAGTGAGGGGAGAGTCTTCCTGGCAGAGGAGAGACCACAGGCAAAATGTAGGGAAGAGTTATGATGTCGATGGCGGGGGGGGCGGGGGGGGGGCGGCGCGGGGGAGAGCGAAGCGTAGAAATACAAGAAATTCAGGGTTCCTAGAGACACGAGTTTCAAAACATGAAGTTGTGAGAGATGAGAATAAGAAAGCAGGCAAGGTGGTCTGTGCTCAGTTAAGGAGTTTGGACTTAATCCAGTTGATTGGTCATTAGAAGGTTTTAACCTCAGAAATATTGGGCTTGCTTATTAGCTCAGGGTTTTAAATGGTTGTTGTAGTGATGGCTTTGAGGGAGACAAAGTTCAGCAGAGACAGGCTGAACTTTTAGGTTATTATTTTAGTATTCCAAGAGATAAGTAATTTGGGCCTAAACAAGGACATTGCTAGTATGGATGGAAAAGAGAAAGTAAAGAAACATTTAGCAGGAAAACTTACAGGTGGCCAGGGAGGGAAGATGAAGAAAAGAGCAAAGCTTGGATGTCTGGATGGAAAGTAAACAGGATAGGTGATGTATCAAGAAAATATTTGTAACTAAATTTATTTAGAACTGAATGCTACATGTTTAGACTGTAATACTACAGAACATCTGAACTACCTCTCTACTGACTCTCTTTTATGGGGGAAAGAGGTTCATATAATTTTTTTAAATGCATTTCTCTTATTTCTGAGTGATACAAGAATGCAAACTACATATGGTATGAGATCAAGGAATATATTGTCTTATGGGAGATCTCTCTCTCTCTCTCTCTCTCTCTATATATATATATATAATCTCACAATAAGAAATAATAGAGTCTGTTATAAATAACAAACATAACACAGAAAATAAGTGCCTTACGAGCATGGTGACATTGTTTATTGTCAAACCCAGGATACTTTTAAGAATGAGAGTGGGAGGGAGTAAAAGGAGTAAAATTATTACAGTTTTTTGAAATATTTATTTATTGAACAAATTGTTTTTATTATATCGGTCAATTTATAAAATAGTTCTTTTATGTCATCAAAAAGTTTATGAATAACAAATGTTGGCAAGGATGTGGAGAAAAGGGAACCCTAGTACACTGTTGGTAGGAATGTAAATTGGTGCAGCCGCTATGGAAAACAGTATGGAGATTCCTCAAAAAACTAAAACTAGAAAGATCAAATGATTCAGAAATTCCACTCCTGGGTATATAGCCAAAGAAAACAAAAACACTAATTCGAAAAGATACATGCACCCCAATGTTCACAGCAGTATTACTTACAATAGCCAAGATACGAAAGCAACCTAAGTGTTCATCAACAGTTGAATGGATAAATAAGATGTGATACATATATCACCATGGAATATTACTCAGCCATAAAAAAGAATGAACTTCTGCCATTTGCAACAACATGGATGGACCTAGAAGGTATTTGTGCTAAGTAAAATAAGTCAGACAGAGAGAGACAAATACTTGGTTATCACCTATACGTGCAATCTAAAAAATAAAATGAAAGAATGAATATAACAAAACAGAAACAGACTCCAAGAGAACAAACTAGTGGTTACCAGTGAGGAGAGAAAAGGGGGCAGGAGCAAGATAGACGTAGGGGATTAAGAAGTACAAACTACTATGTATGAAGTAAATAAGCTATACAACAGCACAGGGAATATAGCCAATATTTTATAATAACTACATATGAAGTATTATCTATAAAAATTTTGAATCATTCTGTTGTACACCTGAAAACTAATATAATATTGTAAATCAACTATATCTCAATACAAAAAACTCTAAAATATAGTTCTTTTTTAAAAAGTATTTTCAAAAATAAAATTGCAGTGATAATATTTTGTTAGAAATTAAAGAAACTTGGGAAACAAAACCAGATGGGACATTAGCACCAGGAGCAAGTACAACTGTCCCTGGCAAACAAGAAGTGTGGTCACCTGACTTATGAAGTCAGAACTGCATTTTACGTGCTACCCCCTGAGGAAATAATTTCATTATCTCCTCTTGTTGTTCATTCATTTCTTCTAGGGACCCAGCAGTGAACGCACAGAAGGTTCGTGTCCACACGTGGGCTCACGCTCTATAGAGGTTGTTACATGAACCTACGGGTTCCGAGTCTCCATTGCCATAGGAGGCGGGACTGGGTGGCTCTATGGTAGAACATTCTGCAGGTTGGGAAAGGGACAAGATTGGAACGAGCCCTGGGGATGTGCTAGATACATTCTTCCATTTGGGTAGATCCCACTATCTTAATTTTAAAATGTTGGGTTTGGGAGTCTCAGTATTAATGATTTTTTTAATCTAAAATATATGGCTAGGCACATAGCACAGGGAGATCAGCTCGGTGCTTTGTGACCACCTAGAGGGGTGGGATAGGGAGGGTGGGAGGGAGGGAGATGCAAGAGGGAAGAGATATGAGGACATATGTATATGTATAACTGATTCACTTTGATATAAAGCAGAAACTAACACACCATTGTAAAGTAGTTATACTCGAATAAAGATGTTAAAAAATAACAATAATAAAATCATTGCATGTTAATAGAAAAAATAAAATAAAATATATGGCTAGGCTGATAGAGGCAAGAACAGAACTTTTGGCCTCTGGGCCTTTGGGGCAAGCTGGAATCTCTCTATTTCTCATTAGCCCACAGATTTTCCTATCAGCCTTTTGCCTTAGTTATCTTTTGTACCCTCCAAAAATAATTACTGTAGAGAAAAACTTCCTATGTCCTTTTAGTATTTGGTGTTTTCCTATTTCTTAGTATGAAGTTGTTAGAAAAACAAACACTTCGGAGTCAGACAAGTATGCCGTAAACTTTAGGCACATTAATGTCCCCTCGGTGTCAAATTACTCAAATCACCTTATCTAGTTGGGAACAATACTGTGGCGTTTGTGATAGCATTGTGGTCAGGATTAAGTGAGATGTTTCAAGACAAGTGCCTAGCACAGTGTTTGACAAATAATAGGTGGCCAATAAATGACGGCTAGAATAACGATTAAGGAAGGACTAAAAGGTGTCAGGTCCAGCTATGGAGAAAACTGTCACATAGGCTTCTTCATCCTCTGTTTCAACTTCCTTCCCATATCTTCTCCCCCCAATCCCCACTGTCTCCCATTACCAGTACTTGGGACTCTCATTATACCATTAGACGGCCCTCTTTTCCAAGTCTAGCATCTTTTGTTCCTGATTTATCTTCCTCATCTCCTTCTTTTCAGACCTCTCAGTCTTATGACCTATGCTTTTTCCGCCCGCCATATCTAACCTTGTAAAGGTTCTGTTAATGCCATTTATGCCAAAATGTTAAAGACTAATGTCATTTTCATATGCTAGTCTTGCCAGCACATAAGTCTGTTTTAGTGAAAGTCAACATGATAACTAAGAGAATAAAAGTGCAAACTTAATTTGGAGGCATCAGTAATAGGGAAAGAAGAGAGATTTTTAAAGAGAAGGACTCAATGATAACGATAAAAATAACGAACAGCTAACATTTATTAGGTGCCAACTCTATTTTGCACCGTGCTTTATAAGCATTGCCTCATTTAATCCCCTCACCCAATAAACTATGTACTATTAATATTGCTGTTTTTCTCATGAGGAAAATGCACCTTGGAGAGATAAAGCAAATTTCCAAAGGTCATAATACCAAGTAAGCGGGTCAGACAGGTTTGGAACTCAAGTCTATCCAACTTACCGTCATCTATCTCTCTTACATAGTCACCTACAGGCTAAATTTTCATCAGGGCAGGTATCTATTTGCTCCTCTTATCATCATTTGCTAAAGCCTGGTGTAGTGCCTGGCACATAGTAAATAATCAATCATTGGTGCATGAATTAATGCATAAATATCAATTCTGCCATAACTTCCTCTCCATTTACCTCTCTGGGATCACCTCTTGCATGGAGACACTGCCTTGCCTAACATTCCAAAACTCTGAATTGCCAGTAGTCCCACATATACGATTCTGTTTCCTGACTTCCTGTCCTCTCTACCTGCAATTCCCATTTCCCCAGAAGTCCCTGGGCTAACTTCCACTTACCCTGTAAAAGGGAACTCAGGAGTGATCTGCCATGAAGCTTTCCCTCTCTCTGGCCTCTCCTCCTATCCTCTCCCTCACTGTCTCCTTTCTCCTTCCCACCTTGGTCCAACCCAGCCAGGGTTCTTTCCATGTCTGTCTATACCACTAGACCATGGTGTTTTTGAGGGCACATGTCTGATATACTTTTTTATCCTTTTTTATACCTGACATATTTTGTATGTGACATATATTTTGTATGCATCTGGCCTAGCCTAATTTATCAATTCTATGGCATGTTTTTTTCATACTTAACATCTCTGAAATTGATATACATCTTCCAGTTGATGAAATCTTAAAATTATAATTGACAGTGTTTTTTCTGATTTAGTGACATAAAAAGAAGAGCTGTTTGCATCCTATAATGAAGGGCATCTTAGGCTTACTGTAATATAATAATTCATATTAAATGAAGGCTATATGAATGAATGAATGAATGAATAGCAATCATAGCCCTCCTCAAATCACATTATTCTTCCTACTTACAACTTAGCTGTTCTGCATCATAGACATTGTGGCAGGGCAACAGCTGAGTATTATTCTTTATTTATGCTGGGCTTTCCTAGAGATAATAAACTCGTTCAAATTATTCTGACTCATTTCTTTCTGGACTGAGGTGATCTGTTCCCTATGCTTTTCTTCCAGGTGAAATTGATCTTCATATCCTCTCCAAAGTGCAGGCTCAATACCCAGGAGTTAGTATCAACACTGAAGTGGTTGAACCAAGTGCTGAACAAATCTCCAAGTACAAAGGTACTTGTAATCCATGGTGCTGTAGATCAAATTCTGTTCTGAAAGGCCTGTCATCCCAAATGCGGCCCTTCAATCATTAACAACACAGCTGCTGTGGTATGTTCTTTGTAAACTTATTGAGAGAAGAACCTGATTAATTTGTTTTCTTGGCAGGAATGATGAAACATCTCAGAATATAAATAGTGATGAGAATCCCCCCCCCTTTTTTTTTTACTGACTCTCCATCCCTCCCCTGGTCATCAACTATTATTTTTTATATTTATTCTTAAAGACAGAGTCATTAATTCATTCAGAGGTATTTAAACAGAATCCTTGCCCTTAAAGAGCTTACATTTCATTGCTTACAGCAGGAATCAGGAAACTTTTCTTTAAAAAGGGCCATAGAGTAAGTATTTTAGACTTAGATGGTCTCTGTCACAACTAATCAGCTCTGCCACTGGAGCCCCAAAGCAGCCATAGACAATACATACACTAATGAGTGTGAGTATGTTGCAATAAAACTTTATAAACACTAAAATCTGCATTTTATATCATTTTTACCTATCATGAAGTATTATTCTTCTTTTGATTTTGTTCAACCATTTAAAAGTGTAATGGCACAAGATATGAAAGAAGCATGAAATCAGAAAGTAGTGTATATTTTTAGCTTGCAGTCTATTTAAAAATAGGTGGTGGGAAGATATGGCCCATGCCATGGTTTGCTGATTCCTGACTTACAGAATCATATCACCTGTCTTACATCAATTTTCCATTGATAAAATTCCCCAGTTGATTTCCCATTAACACCAAGATAATAGTACCTACGTCTGATCAGGATTCTCATAATTATTTCTTATTGACTCCATTCTCTAATTTCATTTAACACTAGAGGAAAAACTAGGATGAACTCTTTGGTCTTCTGGAGATTTATAAAAAGGAAAAATGTGCTTTCTATCTGTTATGTATATAACACTGATTGCATTAAAATTCTAAATGGAAATGGGTTCCGAATTTGCAGTTAAAATTGATGGTGTGCCACCTCTTCTCTGTATTTTAGAGCTTGTAGCCAAGACATCAAACCTCGAGAACATAAAGTTTACTTGGCATAAGGAGACATCATCTGAATATCAAAATAGAATGATGGAGAAAAAAGAACTTCAGAAGTGGGACTTTATTCATATGATTCAGGTAAGAAATATTTATTGTTATACACTCTCAGAAGAAAGATTTTTCAGAAATATTTCAGAGTACCTAATATTTTAACTTTAAAAAGAAAAATGAAAATCTGATTTCTGATTTTACAAGTGACCATTATCTGTCCAAATTGAAGTTAAAGATGTTGACAATACTAAGAGATTCTCTGTAACATTTAAAAACCCAGTTTTCTCTATGCAAAATACCCCCATAGTTACTGATTTTTTTTTCAATGCTGGCTTAACTTTTGTGGGATTGAAAGTTCATAGATAGTAGAGTGTAACACATCCTAACACAATTCTCCAGTAACTCTAATGGTCTGGATGGACCAACATCCCAGAGTTTTTCTGAATCCTCTTGTTTTTCCCTTCTTTTGATGACCTGGCTCGTGTGCACATGACAGAAGGGCAGGCTAGATGATTTCTCAGGTCAACAAAGTGTTACTGACATTAGTCAGTCATTACATAGGAATTTATTTCCATGGTCCAGCACTTATAGTGTATTTCTTAGAAATATGATCGTGTATTTCTTAGAAATACGATAGTGTATTTCTTGGAAAGGGGGAGACAATTCAGTAGGTGGTATGGGGACATACTTCCAGAGGTCACTGACATATCTGGATAGCATATAGGTGTATAGGCTTTGGGTGTTGGCTACCATTAAAAGATGTGTATATTTTAGAAATACCACGATGAACAACAAGATGCTTTTTGCTTTCTATAGTCCACAAGCACAGTCATCCCAAAGGAATAAAGTTTTTAAAATCATAGGAAGAAATGACTCCAAGATCAGCAATATCCAGGCAATCCTACATCTTTGCTTTCTTAGCGGACAAAATCTTTTACCTATAAGGGAGTCCTAACATTGCTCAGCAAACCTATGTTTCTCTACTAGACTTACTTTCCCACCTTCTCAAACAGCTGGCCCTTGAACAACACAGGTTCGAACTGCGTGGGTCCACTTATATGTGGATGTTTTCAATAATAAATGCTACATGACTGGACGCAGAACCCCAGAAACAGAGAAACTGCATACAGGGAGGGCCAACTCTGTGTTATGTGTGAACATTTGTGCACAGAGTGTTGGTGTTCCTAACCCCTGCCTTGTTCAAGGGTCACCTGTATAACTATCTCATACCTCCCTTTCTCTCCTTATACCTCCTGTAATCCCTCCTCCACCACTCATTTCCAACTGATGACCTCACGTCCTATTCTGTAGCAAAAGGAGAAACCATCAGGTAGAAAATCATCTTTCACTCTCCAAATTTACAAACATAGCTGCACCTGTACGCACCATGTCTTTCTTTCCCCTTATTACAAAAGCCTCCCTTTATCAAAAGCCAGTCCCTCCACATATGCTCTGGATCCCATTCTTATAAAATTCTTCTTTTTTTTTTTTTTAGCATTTAAAAAGATCTGTATTCTACAAACATACCAGTGAATGCTATAAATAAGGGAATATGACATAAAACAAAATGAAAAATATATGTGAGACTGTTCTCTTTAGTGTACAGAATTCATGGCAGTTGCTGCACTATCTAGCTACTTAAATAGATCTATATCTATAACTATATTTATATCTATATCTATATTTATATATATATATAATTCTTATATAATGTTGCAGCTTCAGAGATCATTCACCAGTTTCTCTCAAAAGCTCCACGTCTGTTCTTTCTTTCTTACAGCAACTCTGCTTCCTCTCCATTACTCCTCTGTCCCTCTCCATCTACTCTGCATTTTTCTGTGCTATTTCTCTGTCTCTCTATTGCTCCTTGCAGTCCTAGCATTCTCATGACATCCTTCAACTTGATATTCATAATCAACTGCAGAGATTCTGTGTCTATTAGATCAAATTTCAGAGCATCTGCTATGACCCGCCTCCTCTTTTCAGCCAGGTCATGTCAGGGATGGTTAGCCATCTTGTGGCTGCATCTGGGTGCCTGTCTATGTATGGTCCCTGTGATGAACAGCATGGAGTGACATGATACTAAATACGGCCTGTGACGCTGCACAAGCTGTGTGCAGCTCCACTGTATTTCATTCATTTGTGTGAGAGGGGCATAGCTTAGGTTGTTTATGCTTTACGCAATAAATTCTATCATGGCATCTACATAAAACATTGAATTCTTGTTTAAGAGAGCTGAAGATGAGATGTAAGAAGTGTCTATGGGGGTCGATTCCAGGGATGTAAGTCCTTAGGGAAAATTTTCTACTGCCAATCTTTAATTCCAAGCTCTATCGTGTTGGGTGGAAAGACCTCTCTCTCCCTGCACTTCATCTTCACCAGAGATGGTTCAGTTATTAAAAATGAGTGGGCTTACTTCACTCTGGGTCAGAAAGAGAAAAACAAATACCGTATGCTAACACATATATATGGAATATATAAAAAAAAAAAAGCTACTGGTGAACCTAGTTGCAGGGTAGGAATAAAGAGGTAGACATAGAGAATGGACTTGAGGACACAGGGTGGGAGGGCAAAGCTGGGGCAAAGTGAGAGTAGCATCAACATATATACACTACCGAATGTAAAATAGTTGGCTGGTGGGAAGCAGCCGCATAGCACAGGGAGATCAGCTGGGTGCTTTGTGACCATCTAGAGGGGTGGGATAGGGAGGATGGGAGGGAGGGGATATGGGGACATAGGTAGGCTTATGGCTGATTCGCTTTGTTGTGCAACAGAAACTAACACGGTATTGTGAAGCAATTATACTCCAATAAAGATCTATTAAAAAAAAAAAAAGGGTGGGCTGACTCCTAGCACCCTGGAACCATGCATGTAACTTTAGGCTTTATCCAGTCCATTTCCCTAGAGAATCTGTCAACATCAAAACCTGTCACATTTTCCATGATTTTAAAAAAATCATCTGTGAGCCTACGGTGAAGCTAGTGCAAAGGGCTTAATTTTAAAGCAACGCTCCATGAAATGGAATGTTTCTACGGTGCCAGCACCATTTTTGCCCAGAACTACTAAAACTCACAAAATATAAAGTGAGCATTAGAATTCAGTGCCCCCATGTGGAATGCAGACTGTCTCGAGCTATAAATGTCTGTGTTAATGAAGCCAGAAAGAGTAAAGTTTAAGCTGTTTGACTCTAGTTGAGTAAATACCATAGTTTCCCCTCTCCCCAAATATTTTCTCACACTATTATTCTATGTCTATATATAACATCTTTAATTTTTAAATTTCTTAAGTGTTTTGTTGAATAAAAATCCACTCAACTTGAACATCAAACCTTCTAGTGAGTATTTAGTCCAAGCGACAAAGACATTGACATAGAAAAGCATCTCGTTTCTCTCTTCCTTCACTTCTAGATGCTGTATTATGTAAAAGACATCCCAGGCACCCTGAAATTCTTCCATAGTCTCTTAGCTACCGGTGCTAAGATTCTCATTACTCTTGTGTCCGGTAAGTTATTTTCCTTCAGCCTGAATTTTGAAACAGTGATAGCGCATGGATACATGTGTTTGCAGGCAGCTGGTATATTTCATCTTCATTATGAAATTCCTGATTTGGCTTCTGATCAGAGTCAATTAATTAACACAGTATTAGGAAAATCCTTCTCAACAGCTTTCCATTTAGGAGTTCCAGTGGAATTGAATGTCTGTTTACTTCTTTCTCTCGAGCAAATATATCCTTGTTGTCTCTATATAAAAAATATTTATTTAACATACAGCAAATACAACGGATAGGAATGTTTTTAATGAGACTAAAAATAGTAAATATTTCTATTTACCTCCTTTTTGTCTCTTGAATGTCTTTCTCTTCTGTGATGTTTATTAATAAATATCAATAAAATAAAGGTTTAAATATTTGGGACACTATCCTATTTGATTAATTTGCATTTCTAGAGCCATTATCAATGTTCATTTAGGTTTTCTCAAATAAGTATCAAAAATGGTCCCCTTGTTTTGTTTTGTGTTGTCGTGTTATTTTCCAAAGAAGGCATTTGATCATGTCATGTTGTTTCCAATGATACAATAAGTACCACACAGAGAACATAAGTAAACAGATTAGCAAATGAAACACTGACATTGTTGCATGCATTAATTCATTACTTCTTTCATTCAGCAGTCTTTGTGGATTGTCCACACAGTGCTAGGCAGGTTCACTGCACGTACACAGCAGCCTCTATCTCCCTAAGCTTATACCAGACCCTGTACTCAGAAACCATAGGTCGCAAAATGCATTTATTCTTTTCTTTATAAATTTATTTATTTTTGGCTGCACTGGGTCTTCGTTGCTGGCCGTGGGCTTTCTCTAATTGCTACGAGCGGGGGTTACTCTTCGCTGTGGTGCGCGGGCTTCAGTACTTGTGGCGCCAGAGCTCAGTAGTTGTGGCTCACGGGCTCTAGAGTACAGGCTCAGTAGTTGTGGTGCATGGGCTTAGTTGCTCCCCAGCATGTGGGATCTTCCCGGACCAGGGCTCGAACCTGTGTCCCCTGCACTGGCAGGTGGATTCTCAACCACTGCGCCACCAGGGAAGTTCCCATGTATTCTTAAATATGAGGAATGGCTTTAAGGATGGCAAACATAGCTGTTGCCTATAATCCTGGGTTTGAACTCATGTGGGAGTTTGGCAAATGAGAGTTCCTGTACACAACCTCTTCTCTAAGGGAACATTTGATATACTATTTTTATCTCAGGTTAGTTAAAAATACTCATTTGTGTGGGAGAGTTCTATCTTACCATTTAGAAGGGCTTCTGTAAACTGGATGTTTCCCACCAACCTCTCTCTAAATTAGGACACTTGGGTAAAGCACTTTGTACTGCATTTAGGAATACAGAAGTCAATTTAGTTATCAACACTGAGGGCAGTCTATTCTTGATAATCTGTGTCAATAATAAAGAAACGGTGTTGCAGACAGAAATAGCAATTCATCCAGTAGTCATATATGTTTGATTTTAGGATATATTTCATATCAAATGAAGATCTACTGTTATATATATTTGGTTTATGCTTAAATATTTTCAGAAGTCAAGTATTGGAGTGTCAGAAGGCAGCTCTCTATGAGTCTATGCCTACCAATAAGAAAAAGCCAGCCTAAGGTTTAGGAAGTGGAATGAGCAGTCTACAAGCAACTGAGAATGGACTAAGTGCCCTTATGGATACAGTATTCTGCTGGCTACATCATGAATACGTTAATAGAATCCGTGGTTAATTGGCATCAGGATACGTGCAAACCAAAACAGGTCCAGTGAAATGCAGGATGAGACATAAAATCAAGAATGCTGAGGCGCTTCCTAGCTGTGTGAACTTGGTCTGTGAGTCTTAGTTCGTGCAAGGCCTATTTACAGATAATCATACCTACATAATACGGCATCTATGCATACATTTAGTTCACAGGTACTATGTCTATATACACTCATGGGGAAAAACAAATCAAAGAAAGGGAGTAAAAGTGCAAAAACCAGTTAGCTTTCATAAAAAAAGGTATTTTGAGTCAAAACTTATTCATTCTGTACTTTGACGGTGGAGATGTTTTACTTTTTCAGCACACAGCTTACAATTTTTCATTACTGCACACAGCAGTGGGAGGCAGGTATCCCAAAGAGGAAAACACTGGTAACACACAACTCTCTTAACTCCGTGCTCTTCCTAAGATACCAGCTCCTTACTTCCCCCTTCTACCCCTCTTATGTGTTACCTAGAGCAGTTTAACTCCCTTTTGCTCTGCCTCTCTGACCTAGATAAACCTGTGCACCTATAAACCCATCTTAACAACAGTATATTTCTCTGAGATAAATTCTGTTGGCCCCTCGGTGTGTGGAAGTGCCTATGGTCTTCTTTTTTAAAAATAGCAAGAACTGCTTTGTCGTATTAATAAAGCTGATATAAACATATGGGTCAACTTTCAGGAAAATAGAGCATAGTCAATTTCCAACAGTGAAAACAAAGTTAATCGCAAGAACTTTCCAATCAGATTTGTTTTATATCGTTGTCAATTAACATGTATAGAACTGATCCACATTTTTATTAGTCACTTTTTCATTTGATGATATCACTGCAAATCCCTATCTGCCAGACCAGTCTGTGGACAGCAGACAGGTTTGGGAAAGCTCCCCAGGTCTGCTGAGGTGCCTGATCAACTTCCTACCTTACCGCTGTAGAAAAACCATTACCCTAAACTACCTTCTCAGCCCCAACTTGAACCCCCATTCTTCATACTTGCCCAATGAAAACATTCCTTAAACTTGAATATTACCCTAAAACTTGAAACACCTACACCAAAATGGTTCACACTAGGCTCTGTTTATATCACATTTGTTGCAGTCACTTTCTAAATGGAATTTGCTTCATAATTACCCAGAATTGAAGAAGCCTGTTTGTGTATTTCCTTTCTTTGGGGGCAATATTCTCATCCACAGCCTCACTGCAATACAGCAAACTGAGTACTCGAGGCCAACAGAGTCAGACAAGCCTAGATCTAGTCACTAAATTAAATTTCTAAGAACGCTCATCAAGCCAGTATCTCACCTAAGCACATAATGGTATGTCCGGATGAACATCTTGCTCTAAAAGGTCATCTTCAATATGCCCCACAGCTAAGGCTTCTGCCTGTCCATCCGAGTCAGACACTGACCTGTTACCGAACTGATGCGTTCTCTCTGTGAATAAACTGAAGTGCTCAGTTACTTGAGCACCATATGGACACCCATTGTCTGCAGTTTATTAGATTCTAAGATAATGAAATACGGGGTCAGTTTCTAGATTTAATTATGCAGGGCACCTAGCTTGGTTAAGGTGACAGGTGTATCCAGCATATTCAAACACAGCCTACACTCTTGGTCCCAAGTTGACTGCATAGGACAGTCGTGTAGATTTGGTTCATTCAGCTTTTATTGAGCTCCTCTAGTTGGTCACTGCTAGGCTCCGGGGTTTGCAAAGATGACTGTTACTCCTCTGCCTTTGAAAGGCTCCTAATCTAATGGAGGATTCAGACGTGTACATACTTTCAAAAAGGTGCTAAGTTCTGATCAGAGGCAGATAGGGAGTTTAAGGAGAGTTCCCGGAGAGCAAGAGGCTCTGCCTCTTATCTCTAGTCCCAGATCTTTGCAAAACCCTTGGCAACTAGAAGAAGACACCCAGTGAATGTGTTTGAATTGAACTGAATAATTGTTTATTATTTCTGCCTTATACTATCCCAACAACAGCTAGTTCTGAATGTCCATTCAAAAAAAGATACCATGTTTTAGCTAACATGATAGACATGGAATCAGAGAATACAGAAAGTTCTGGAGATTTGAAGATGGATTTAATAAACAGGAATAAAAGACTCAATAAAGAAGATACACATATTCACACGCACACAGTGCACACCGAAATAGGCAGAACAGAGGCTTTTCTCCAGTTCCTAAGTATCCATTAAAGAGTTAGCCCAGCTCAGTAAATATTTATTTATTTATAACAAACAGAAGTTCCTGATTATAATGATAAAAGATTTGATTTGGGGATGAAAAAGAAGAGAAATAAGAAGAGGTGGATTTTTAAAATGAGGAGTATCCCACACTAAAATAATGTTAGTGGCATGTTTTTCTGCAAATGTAGTAGCCAGGCACTCGTTGAGAGAGTTGCTAATTAAAATGCAACTTATCTGGTTACAGGAAACTAGCCAGGAGATCAGTGACATTTTCTGTCTTGCCCTCTCCTTATCTAAGGAAGGAGGCAAATCATGGTGTGTTATTTTTAATAAGGGGGGTGGGGGTGAGGGACCTGGTTTATATCATGTTGAAAACAAAAGTAACACCATATGTTGTGCCCACCGAGAGCCATTAGGATAATGTATCAGTCAGAAAGTTTCCAATTGCTCAGCTCAGAAATGGCACTGAGTCACAGAATACTGACACCAGCAAATTCTCTGCAATTAGTGTTTGGTTCTTTTTTCTCTGCCAGGGTGAAAAAAAAAAAATGATAACAGAGCCTTTCCTCAACCACCGAAATATTTATTTTCTTGTAGTCTTGTTTGCAGGCAAATTCTTATTTAGGCAGTCACTGTCTTTGGAATGAAAGATTTTTGTAGTACATGCTCATGACCCTCATTTTTTTTCCCACTGAACTGAGGTTTTATTTTTTTTCTGCTTCATTCCAATTCCACCTTCTTCTAGAGCTTATCCTGTAGTTATCGTTCCCTCTTCTGAAATGTTAGTGGAACATCAATTATCTAGGCTACTTATTATTTACCATTTTCTGCCTTGGTTATTCTCTTTTGTTGAGTTAAATCAGGAGACTTTAGCCAAGTCCATGGATGAGGCCAACCTCCTATAATTTTATGCAGAATTGTGTGGCTATATAGTGTTTGTATACTTTTCTGGAGAGCCTGATTACTTTGATTACGTCATAAAGGAGCTTTCGGAACCAAAAAAGTTCACGCCTTTGAAATCTTAATTTTTAATCCTGGAAACTCACAGAGTTGTAAGTTCTCTCTTGTATTGCTTTGGCCAAGGCCAACTTAATTTCCTAACACTTCAGCAGTGTTTACTACGTGCCAGTCGTGGTTCTAAGTGCCTTACTTTATCAACTTGGTGATCCTTGGAACAATCCTATGAAGATATTCTATTATTATCCCTGATTTATAGATGACAAAACTGAGGCACAGGTTCATAAAGCTAGGAAGAGGAGAAGCCAGACTTCACACTCAGAAAGTCAGGCTTTAGAGACCACTCTTCAATGCTGCACATATCCACTATCTCTGTAACAGCCCACTATTAGATGCGTATATTAGAAAGTCCATAAAGAGCTGTTCTTTTGTTTTGATTTATTAGTATTATTACAGATTTCTGAAAAGCAAATTTGTCTTTTTACATTCTCAAGATTACAACCAGCAGAAATACATTATCAAAGTAATTCCATATAATATTCATTTATTTTGTAAGCACTTATTACACATCTGCCATGTGCTTACCATTGAGCAATGATTCACTTCAATTATCTCATTTAATACTTGCAGTTGCATTTGGGGTAAGTATGGTTATCTCTATCTTATAGATGAGAAAACTGAGGTTCTGGGAGACTAAATACCAAACCTCATCTCATTCATGAAGTGTCAGAACAGTCCAACCTATCTCTCCCACAGATGCTGTATCTCTTAGCTTCTACACTGGGCCAGGTTTTCAACTAAATACAACATACACTGCTAATATATCTTCTAAAGCTGGGGACAACATTTTTAGGACTCAACCTAGTTGTTACTGTCCAAGGCAGCATCCTGTAATTGTATAGACATAAGAGGTTACCCCATCTTTGGTCTGGGTAAACTACCATTGTATTTGCTGTGCTCTTTCTTTCTATTTCAATTTTTACTCTTAGACCCTTTCCTCTGAACCAGACTAACATAAACAACTGCCTTCCTCCTATCACCACCTGAATGTCCAACGGGGACCTCAACCTTATGTCTCCAAAACCAGATGCCTGATAACACATTTAAACATGTTCCTCCCTCATTCTTCCCATTTCCAATAATGGCAATTTTCTCTTTTCAGATGCTTGGGCCAAAATGACTGGGATCATCACTGATTCTTTTCTTTCTTTCACTATCCAAATTATTATTGTTAACAATATCCAAATCATTAGCAAATGGCATTGGATCTAGGAGTGTAATATATAAAAAATTCAACCACTTCTCATCACCTCCAATCTTGCTGGTGCAACGTAACATCATCTAACACCCAGATTATTGCAGTAGCTTTCTTACTGTTCTTCCTGATCTGTCCTTACACCCCTATAGTCTATTCTCAATACAGAATAGTCCATCTGTGTGGCCAGAGTGACCTTATGAAAATGCAAATCAGGTTAAGTCACTCTAATATTGTGTTGTCCAATATGGAAGCCACAGTTGGCTACTGAAAGTGAAATGAATTAAGATGAAGTAACACTTAAAATGCACTCCCTTAGTCACACTAGCCACAGTTTACATGTTCCATAACCATAAAGTGGTTACTGGCTACGATACTGGACAACGCAAATATGGAACATGTCCAAGAGTCCAGAAAGTTCTATTAGACCACACTACAATGGCTTCTCATCTTTTTCCATATGATTTAGCACCCAGTCTACTCCTCACCATCACCCATACAACCTCCTCTCCTTCCACGCTCCCCTGTGTTCACTCAATTCCAATCTCACTGGCTTCCTGGCTAGTTCTTAACATGCCAAGCCTGTTCCTGCTTCAGGTCCCTTGCAGTTGCTCTTCTCTCTACCTGGAGTAATCTTCTCTCTGATATCTGTGTGGATTGCTGTCATGTCTCTGCTCAAATGTCACATTATTAGAGAGACTATCTGCGACGACCTGATATAAAACAGCAACCCATCCAACTCTTTGATCCCCCTTATTCCTTGCTCTGAATTGTTTTTCATTAGCACTCTGCACCATCTGATATATGATTTATTTACTTATTTAACTTTCTCTCCTCCCACCCCCTTCACTCCTTGAACTGAGCTACACAAAGGCAAGAATTTCTTTCTTTTAAATTGACTGCTCTATTCCAAGCATCTAGTGTACTGGTTGGCAGAGTAGGTAAAGGAAAAGAAGAATAGCTGAAAGCATGAATTTTGTTCTGTTGCACAGGAACCAGTGGCTGGGACAAGCTATGGAAAAAGTACAGATCTCACTTACCCCGGGATGACCTCTGCCAGTGTGTCACGTCATCTGACCTCATGCAGATGCTGGACAAGTTGGGGATTAAGTATGAGTGTTATGACCTTCTGTCTACCATGGACATATCTGACTGTTTTATTGATGGCAATGAAAATGGAGACCTGCTTTGGGATTTTTTGACAGAAACCTGGAACTTTACTACAACAGCACCACCTGATCTCAAAGCAGAAATTATGAAAGATCTACAAGAGCCTGAATTCAGTGTAAAGAAAGAGGGAAAGGTTCTTTTCAATAACAGTCTGAGTTTCATAGTGGTTGAGGCATAAATGTCCACCATGAGAATGTATTCAAAAACTATAGTTTGAACAATTTTGATCATTCACTTATTTGTGCAGTAAAATTATAAATATATCTCACAATATAAACAGAGCATTTTCTCTGATATGTAAAATCTAGAAAATCCCAAGATATTCTTGGACTTCCATGTGGAATCATATATGACACTGCTGGTCTTATCCCATCCCTTCTATCGGTAAAGAGACTACATGCTGTCTACACACCACATAATCTGGAAAAATGAGACAACTAAGTTTCACGGGCTTATTGACAATAAAACCCTTTCCATTTGTTGATTATAATGGAATTTCCTGGAATACTAATAAAATATGTGCTATGGATTTTTAAAATACTAATAAAGTATATGCTTATTGATACCTTGGACATTAAGAAAGCATATGTTTATTGATTTTTCCTCTTCTGTGAAGAAGTATTTCTCTATGTGCATTTCTTTATTGTAGTTTCTTATTTTTATAGATTACTCTAATTAACTTTGTTATGTGCTGTCATTTCCTCCCACTTTGTTTTCTCTTTTAATTTTGTCTATGATTTTGTAGTGTTTTGTTTGTTTTCTGCTATACTGAAGTTTTTCTACTTTATTCAGTCAAATTTAGGTTTTTTTCCTTTTTTAATTTCTGGACTTCTGACACATTTTAAAAGACTTCCTAAAACCAAGGTTTTCAAATATTAACATATTTAATCACAATAATTTTATAATTTCACTGTAAAAAAATCTTTGATATGTTTGAAGTTTACATAACTATCAAGAGTGAGTTGAGAACAAGCTGATTTTCCTCAAAAAAAAACCAACCCATCTATATCAACACAACTGACAAAAAAAAAAACCACTGACTTAAAACACACCTTTTATCATTCACTAAATTTCTTGAAAACACTTGAGTCTATTTCAATACTCCATCATCCCTATGCCCCTCTGTCTTAAGATCTCCTCTAAGATCAAGGATCATCTTTAGGGCTTCCCTGGTGGCACAGTGGTTAAGAATCCACCTGCCAATGCAGGGGACATGTGTTTGAGCTTTGGTCTGGGAGGATCCCACATGCTACGGAGCAGCTGGGCCCGTGTGGTACAGCTGCTGAGCCTGCGCTCTGGAGCCTGCGAGCCACAACTACTGAAGCCCACGCGCCTGGAGCCTGTGCTCCGCAGCAGGAGAAGCCACCACAATGAAGCGTAGCCCCCGCTCGCCACAACTAGAGAAAGCACGCTCACAGCAATGAAGACCCAACACAGCCAAAAATAAAATAAAATAAATAAATATATTTTTTAAAAAATCATCTTTAACAGTAGTATTTCAGAGGATTTTTGAAAAGTTTTTGATAATCTTTATATTATCTTTAATAATAAGCATCTATCATTCTTAAAAAAGCACACCTCTTAATTAAGTAATTTTATAATTAATAAATACATATATTTTAAAAATATAAGTAAATAATTACTACTCCCTGTTAGAAACAGAACAAAAGTAAGGTTTTACTAAAGAGGTCATGGACCCTGATTCACCAGTGATGAAACATTCAACATAGTATGATATTCACTCTTTCACATCACAGAGCTACCACTTAATGCTGTGGTATAGTCACTTAAAAAGGGTTAATGCCTTCCCTCAGGCCCAGGAAATACACTGGAGTATAGAACCTATTTCTACCCACAACTTACCAAGCTTTATCGTTCATAGTAAGTAAAACTGACTTGCATTACTCTCTTTTCATGGACAACTTTATCAATATTTTTTTGAATTGTCAGTTGCAACAAATGAAATGACAGCTATCCAATCAGATTCCTGAATATGAACCCTGAACCGTTCATCATACTGATACGTGCTACTGACAAAGGAAATCTGTGAAGCAGGCACGATTGATGGATATGGGCCATGACGACCTTGAACAACTTCACCAAAAAAAATGGAAATCAAGACTACAGAGCAAATTACGGTCTTTTCTAAAAAGCACATGTGCAAAACAAAACAGAATAGAACTACCATGCTGCTTAAAGATGAAGAAGACTAGCCGTCTAGAGACAGATGTTTGTAAATATGGCCTTTTCCTCATACAGCCCTTACTATAAAATACGAGGATAAATAAATTCTCACCTGCTTCAATTTAATGTAATGTGAACAGTCAAGCCTTTTTTAAGAGAAAATCCTTAGGAGTTACCTACCAGTCAGTGGTGGAAAGATACAAGGGTACAACAGGTGCGAGGGATGGGACTATTGGCTTCTGCCTGCACTGCATGATATTACAAAGGACTTGAGGCAGTCACATATTGAATACTCAAGTCTGTTTTTGTGGTTCAGAAAAAAAGCCCACAACATGAATTTAGAATGTTGTTTTATACATCATCGTACATCTCCCAGTGCTTAACATGGGGCCATGCATAGAGAAGATGCTAAGTAATGGATTACTTTCTTTCTCAAGCACCTATCTCATACCTATGTGTTTATATTCTTGTTGTAACCACAGCTCAAGAAACCCAACAAAATTGTTTGTTGCCCTTAGTATAAACCTTAACTTATTTAAAGTGTTTCTGACACTTTTCTGCATTTGTTAGAGAGTCCTGCCAAATCCAAAGTATTAAGTGGAGCAAAGTATTTTAGGGCCTTGATTCTTGCTTATTGTAAAAATTGGCAACTTTCTTAATTGAAAACTCTGCCAAGGATATAAAATGGAGAAAAGACAGTCTCTTCAGGGAGTGGTATCGGGAAAGCTGGACTGTCTCATGTAAATCAATGAAGTTAGAACACTCCCTCATGCCATACACAAAAACAGACTCAAAATGGCTTAAAGACAAATATAAGACATGACATATAAAACTCCTAGAAGAGAACATAGACAAAACATTCTCTGACATAATTCATAGATAGCAATGTTTTCTTAGGTCAGTCTCCCAAGGCAATAGAAATAAAAGCAAAAATAAACAAATGAGACCTAATCGAACTTACAAGCTTTTGCACAGCAAAGGAAACCATAAACAGAATGAAAAGACAACCTATGGAATGGGAGCAAGTATTTGCAAACAAAGCGACCGACAATGGCTTAATTTCCAAAATATACAAACAGCTCATACAACTCAATAACAACAACAACCAAAAACCCAATCAAGAAATGGGCAGTAGACCTAAATAGACATTTCTCCAAAGATAACACAAAGATTGCCAACAGGCACATGAAAAGATGCTCAACGTTGCTAATTATTAGAGAAATGCAAATCAAAACTACAATGAGGTACCAATCTCACAACAGTCAGAATGGTCACCATTAAAAGTCTACAAATAACAAATGCTAGGGAGGGTGTGGAGAAAAGGGAACCCTCCTACACTGTTGGTGGGACTATAAGTTGGTGCAGCCACTACGGAAGACAATACGGAGATTCCTCAGAAAAATAAAAACAGAACTACCATATGATCCAGCAATCCCACTCCTGGACATATATCTGGACACAACTATTATTCAAAAAGATAAATGCACCCCTATGTTCATAGCAGCAATATTTACAATAGTCAAGACAGGGAAGCAACCAAAACGTCCATTGACAGATAAATGGATAAAGAAGATGTGGTACATATATACAATGGAATACTATGCAGCCATAAAAAAGAATGAAATAATGCCATTTGCAGCTACATGGATGGACCTAGAGATTATCATACTAAGTGAAGTCAGAAAGAAAATAACAAATACCATATGATATCACTTATCTGTGGAACCATAATATGACACAAATGAACTTATCTACGAAACAGAAACAGACTCACAGACGTAGAGAACAGACTTGTGGTTGCAAAGGGGGAGAGGGATGGGGGAGGGGTGGATTGGGAGTTTGGGGTTAGCAAATACAAACTACTATGTACGTAATAGGTAAACAACAAGGTCCTACTGTATAGCACAGGGAACTATATTCAATATCCTGTAATAAACCATAATGGAAAAGAATATGAAAAATAAAAAAATACATATAACTGAATCACTTTCCTGTTCACCAAAAACTACCACAGCATTATAAATCAACTATACTTCAATAAAAAATATAAAAAAGAAAACAAAATAAAAAAAAGAAAACTCTGCCAATCTGGGCAAAAGAAAAAATTTAAATTTCTGGTGTGTATCCATAAAAAACAGATGCAAAGATCACAGAAAATACTAGATCTTAAGTCTGTGACATTGCACAGACGCAAATGTATATTTAATGTACTTAAAATGTTGGCTTAATAAAAATAGCTTACACAGAGTGTTTTGTCATTTTAAAAGCATATTTACATATATTTACCCCATCAGAATGTTATTTCTAAGAAAATAAGGACTTCTTGATAAGCCCCACAAGGGACTGATTACCTAAAATAGTCTTGTTAGATGGACAGCTTGAACGAGATTTCCTGGGTTCAAATCCTGGTTCTATTAATTACTCACTGAGAGATCTCAGGCAATTCATTTTCTCTATTATCAGGTTTCTTCATCTTCAAAATGAAGATGACAATCACAGCACCGACCTTAGAGGGTGGCCATGAGGATTCTAGGAGTCAAGGTACAGAAATATGTTCATAAAGTGACAGGCTTATAGGGAATTTCAAAAATATTAACTATAATTATTACTAACTGCTCAAAAAATTCAGTATAAAATGTAGAACACATTTAAAAAAATTAAAATTAAGGAAAATTATGACTGAGGCCAGAGAGAGAGATAATACCCGGAAGAAGCAACCTATTTCCTGACCTTGACATTTCTAGCTAAAGGAAGATGGCCTCTCTGTTATTGCTGAACTGGTGCTTCACGAAGCCCAAGTGCCACCAGGGCTGAGCCACTCAAATCCCACCTGAGGGCATCTGCTTGCCTGATGCTATAAGTACCAGCGCTCCATACTATGAATAGTGGCCCCATCTCAACCCTGTCTGAGTAGACCAAAGAAAGGGTGGGCAGCTGACACAAGGATGGCAATACATAGGCTGGCCAGAGATTGACTGGAGTGGTTTCTCTTCACAAAATATAAAAGGCATCCCTTTAATTCTCTTACTAATTTAGAATTCCAAACCTGGGAAAATTAGGCTTTCATCTTTTCATTCATTCATGAAATATACATTTCATCACTACTGATTGTTCTAAGCAAAGGTGATAAAGTAGTAAAGAAAACAAAGTTCCCAACGTCAGTGACCTGATTTCTAGTGGGAGGGTGGACCGAAAAATCAATATTGGTCAGATAATGATAGGCATGATTAAGAAAACAAAAGTAGATAAGGAGAAAAGAGTACCGGAGGGGAAAATAAGAGTGGTTGTAATGGTCAAGGAAGGCTTTTTTTTTTTTTAGAAAAAGGGTAAAATTCGAACAGGGATTTAAATGAAGTGAAGGGGCAACCATGCAAAGAGTTGGGAGAAGAGCATTTCAGAAAGAAGGAAGTACAAGTACAAAGTCCCTGATGTGGGAATGAGCTTGACACACTTGAAGGACCGTCAGGAGGTTAGGTGGCTTTCTACAGTAGGTGGGCTGAAAAGTCATGAGATGAATTCTAGTCCAGAGTAGCCACCATAGTGGCCATACGTGGGAGGACCTCACTAGGATGCCACAGTTAGAAAGGGAAGAATGGAGCAGACCTACAGAGAGAATAAGACCATACGGCCTTGGAACAGGAGATGTGCTTTGGTTGTCTTGCGCAATGTTCCTTACCATTTCCAATTCCTGTCTATGTTTAGCCGGAAAACAAGTACCCCTTTCCCCAAGGTGTTTGTGTGGGTGTCTGCCTCTTGCCTCCCAGATGTCATTGTTAGAATAACGTGTAAGATCTCACTTGATTCTTACTTAATGAATTTGAAAGACTGATTATTACTATCCCATTTAGGAGGTGATGAAGCTGAGATACTAAGTTAAATGACTTGCTCCGCTCTCAAAATAAGTTTGGAAAAGAAGGTAAGCTAGCCCTTACACATTCTGACTTCACACTGTGCCTCTGTACATTGGGAAAATTAAGTTTATGATCCTCTGTCATCACAGATGTAGGTTATCTTAAAGAGTAACACTGCATCAGACTAAATTGCCTTTGCCCCCAAATGCCCATCTGCAAATTGAAGGGATCTGATTGCAGAAAAGAAAAAACAATAGGATGGTCAAAGGGTAGTATAAAAAAGAATCACCTCACTGAATGGTGAAATGGCACTCTTTCTGAACACTGTACTTCAATAATAAGGTAGTTTTAATCTACTGCCAAATACCTGGGTTCTCTCATCCATTTGCCTTGACTTTTGCTTTTATTTCTCTACCTCTATTCCTACCAGGTCCCAAGCATCACCCATTTCATGTTTAAATTATCTGTCACCCCTATCCTAGGTCCCCCCTGATTCATACACTGTGCAATATGCATTCATAGCATGCGATCAACAAATGCAGGGTAGTTAAAGCTATGGATCATGTAATCCATTTCTCAACGTGATATACACTGTAAAAAGGCAACTGCAGTAAAAGGGGGGTTGATTTAAGAGGCTCCCTGGGCAACAACAGTCACAATTTCCAAATGTGCCAAAAATTCATTAGGACTCCATGTCAGATTGCCGTAATCTCTGCAGCTATGGTTTAATAAATACAGTGATGTGCGGTTCTGGAGGCTATCCTATATAATCAGTGTCTTCCCATGATCAGATTCTTCTCCTGAAGAATTATCTGTGTTTCCTGATTTGTCTTAATGATACTTGAAGGACTTTGCAAACAACCTGCCTACAGTAGAAAATGTTGAAATAAATCACAGGGGCTATCAACTACAGTCCAGGCTTCGTGAATTCTCCAAAGACATTTGATACAAAAGAGGCAGGAAAATGTCAGTACCTCTATTTATGTCCTACAGCTAACTAATTTTATGCTAATTTCATTTCTATACTGTGATTCCTTATTCTACATGTTGATGGATGGATTTCATGAGTTAATTCTCTAGTCCCCGTTGCAGGCGGACTGGACATAAATCCCAGGGTTTTGTAGAAGAGGCAGTTGTTCCATGCTACCTATTATCAGCACAAACACATTGCAACCGTGGCTTATTTATCAAGAGATTGCTACTATTCTGCACATTTTCCAAGTGGCTTCATCTATCCCACAGTAGCTTTTAATGGGAGAAGTATAACAGTCTTTGTGGTTTGTTTATTATCATCTATTAGGTTTTTTATTTCTCCAGGTCTGACTGGGAGAAGAGTTTGGACTTCTTTCTCATTTTATAAAAGACACCTAGAAAATGGGACAAGCAAATTAGCTAGGGCTTACTGCTTCAGGAGACACCTCATGAGAGGGATTGATTTGGGCAAGGTTGGCGACCCATGGGTTTCCCATCTGTGTGTCCTCAGAATGGGGAAGTAAATATTAGCTTCCAGGCTTAGCTGTTCTCCCTGTGTTTTCTTTGGTCTCTCTAGTTTATAGATTTCCAGCCTGAAAAATAGTTGATCGTGGAGATTCTTTGCTAAATAACAGACATTAAGGAATTTTAAGGACTCAACTTTAATAATAGTTCATATTTATTGAGTGTTTATGATGTGTTAGGTATTGTGTCACATGATTTAATCTAATCCTTGTAACAAGCTTATGGGATAGTCATTATTTTTATCCCAATTTCACAAAGAAGGAAATTGAGGTTTAAGTTGCTTATGGAACTTTCCCCACATTCTCACAGCGAATGCCAATCCACAGCGATAAACCACAGACACCATCTTCTTAAGCATCACATCTCGCTGCCTAAGGGTGATCCTTGTTGATTCTGTTCCTTTCTATCCTAACTATCCAAGCTTCCTTATAGGAATTATCTCCTAGCTTCGAATTTTCATTCTACTTCCTGGGGACTGATCTCAACTGCTGACTCTGGTACAAAGAGAACATCTGTTTGACTTAATCAACTTTGATCCAACAATGTATTACCTTCAAACGGCAGCTCCTGTATGACTGGCCTGCCCTCTTGGGCAGAGAAGGACAATCCCAGTGAAATGATTTATTATTTTAATCTTGTGTACATATATTTTCACTTAGTGAGTATCCATAACACAAGAGACTTTGAAATGGCAAATCATAAAGCCTGTGTAGCTCCCGCTGGCCAGAGAGTTGAAGGTACTACGGCAGAGACTGTTTCCTAGTAGCAATTCTCCCCTTCTTCTGTGACAATGTAATATCTAATTTTTAATTAGGTATACGGCTGCCCAGATGAAGACTACATTTCCCATACTCCCTTTGTGCCAGATATAGTCACATGACTAAGCTAGCCAATGGGATGTGAGAAGTAACACTGGGGGATATGCCAACAAAGGAAGACATATGTTCTCTTCATCTGCTTTTCTTCCTTCTAGATGGCTGGAATGTGGATGTGACAGTGAGCTAATCTCAGACCAGGCAGACAAGAGTGGCAATGCCCTAGGAAATGCAAACCAACAGGAGTTGGGTCCCTAGACCTGGTGAAGCAGAGTTGCCACATTAGGGGTGGACTGCTTACCTTCAGACTGTTACAAGAGACAGAAATAACTTTCTACCTTCCATGTACAATGTTGACTTATTTGAAGTAGCAGTGGCTGAATCCATGCCCTACCTACCACAAGTAGGTTAATCTTAACCAAGTCCTTCCCATCGTTTTCAGAATCTTTTTTTTTTCTTCTAATCTATAAAGTAGGCCAAAAGGAACACTGAGAAAGTAAGAAAAAACTTTGAAGAATACAACACATGTTATACTGGGTCTAGGAGAGTAGGTGACTATTTCTGAGAAAAAAACTTTTTTTCCCCAAATAGTGCTAAAATATCAAGATAAGTGTACCTATTTTATCAATCACCTGAATTCTAGATGCTTAATCTGCATGATGTCACATATCCACCTAGCAGATTAGTCATTCATCATAGTATTTAATTCTGTTTCAACAAGTTATGGAGACATGAACCTCAACAAATTCTGTAAATCATAGTCACTCACTACTTGTAAATTTTCAATGGGCAGACGACTCACCTGGGAACCTTATTAGGCATGCAAATTTCTTGGTTCTACCCTCGATCTGAACCATGTGTGAGGCCCAGGAACCTGTCTTTGTACGAATCAACCAGGTGATTCTCTGGCTCACCAGATACGGAAACTTGTATGGAATATTGGTAAAAATAATAGGAATAATTATAGAAATATTGCATCATTCACTGACATATCTGAACCGGTATCCTCTGAACGTTGCATTTGCATTATTATTTAATAATATCTAAATGAAGTGAGAACTAATTATGTGTCAGGCACTATATGCAATTTTTGACGTTATTTCATTTAATTTTCAAAATAAAGAGGCATTTTTTACTAATTTTTCTTATTTTATAGATGAAGACAATGCCGTTTGATAAGTTTAGATAGACTTGCACAGTTTCTAAGCTAAGACATGGCAGAGCTGGGTCTCTGCTCCAAAGTCCAAGAGTGTAACTCTGAGATGCTAAGGCCTTTCCTCATTCTTAGCACTATCATCAATCAGGGAGAAAAAAACATGTTTCAAACGTTATTCAAGTAAGGACAGTAGTAAGTGCCTCGGTGTTCATTAGCCTACAACGCTATTTGCAAGATATCATATAGGACTCACGAAAAAAAAGAATTCAGGAATTAAAAGAAAAGGAAGAGCATTAACACAATTTTGCTAATTTTAAACACCAAGCTTTTTATAAACCATCTTAGCTGTTAACACACTTACACACACATTTGATAGATATAAAAATGCTTTCAGTGATTTCCCAAGATTGTGCCTGCTCTATTTTCATAATTTTAAATTCACTATCATTTAACTCAAAATCTTTTAGTGAATTGTTTCATTTTTTGAAATTTAATTATATATATATATATTTTTTGGTCTATACTTGACTAAGCTGTAGTTAGCATTTTTCAGTTTTGTCAGTTTTTGTCACAGTGTATATACATGTATATAAACTGTACGTGTGTGTGTGTTTGTGTGTATGCCACCCCGCCCATATACACACAAACATAAATCATTTATATATGCACGTCTACATATTACAGCTATCAATCTCTGTAGAAAGAGGAATCATGATGTGGATTACAAATTCATGTTAATTTAACATGTATGCTTGTGGGTTTTCTTAATTTAAAATAATACTTACATAAGTAAGACACCAGAATATATCAAATCTTAAGTGGGTCTCTAACAGCAGGAAGTTAAAAAAAGAAATTAACATACAAAATGTTACATTTAACTCAAAGACATCAATAAATCTCATGCTTCTGTTTTATAGGAAGAGTTTTTAACCAACAATACTTCTCAGGAGAGAAAAAAGTCTCCATTTTCAACAAAAATAAAAATGCTAAAATTAAATAGATTAATATCTAATTTTATACCTTCATTTATATTATGTGCAAAATTATCTTAAATATTTGTTATGGATGAAGTGGCTTTCTACCAAATTGGGCCTTTTCATAGTAGAAAATGTTAACATAAATTGTTGCATAAATCACTGCCTTGTAGCATACCAGAAGGCGCATATAAAAACCCATATCTTTACTGCACATATTTCCCATTAACCATAATCTATTAGTAATTGAAGTTCATTACAAATTCTTGTAGACTTTATTGCCATCGCGCTGCATGACATACCGAACCTGGCTTGCATAACAAGAAGTCCTTGCTGGGAAATATCCTATTAACGATGACAGTGCATTTGTCATTGTAATAATAAACCTGTAGATTATAAATTATCAAGGCGCCATTTGTGCTGCCCTGGCTTGTAGGTTTGTCAGTGCCTCCACTTTAAAACGCTGATTTTCAGTGAGTTGTAATTCAACTATCAGAATCTGCAGTGAGCTGCAACTCTGCCTCCAAGGACTCAGCTCAAGAGTCTTTTTGGAACAATTCTTAAGTATGATTTACATTTTCCAATTAAAAACAACAGTGGTCTGCTGGCCTGTGCACAACAGTATTGAAGGGACCTGTGAGACGTAATCATTTCCCACCAAGAAAAATATGTTTAGACCTGGCCCAGATACCTAAGGCTGTTTAAGATCAAACTTTATAGCAGTCCCAAGTGTGTGCCTTAAAAAGACATTATTTAATTTTTGGGAGGGTGACAATTAAACTCAAATGTCAGGCATTCACGTTAACGACATATACCAAGTGATTCTTCCTTTCATGCAAGGGCCGCCACTCCTGCCCCTTTCATATTAATAACTTGAAAAATAGAAGAATTTATAAGGAGCAGTGAGAAAACATTACTGAGAAGGGAGAGAAGCATGGGAGAAGCAAATGTAATATTGAAACAGAAATAGCTACAACTGTGTAAACAGATGTGCCTTTGGCTTGGAGGTGAACTTTACCAGTCTGTGATATTTCTCAGCCAAGGAGACGGAAGCCCGCAGGACCAGAATAGGGCTTTCTGCATTACAAGGGCAACTGGTTCCACAAACTTTAATCTTTCTTACCTTAAAATGGGGTATTAGATAATTACGGTTACTTGAAAAATCTCCCCAATTCCCAAATTAAGAACATGCATTTCCATGACTACGATCACAGTAACCAAGAAACTCACGTCTTGGGGTTCTGCAGAGAGGGAGTGATTGATAGGGGCTGGCTTTGGACACTTGTGCGCAAGACCGGAAGTTAGGTAGGATGGGAAAGCGACGGCGAAGGAGAAGCTCAGCCTGGCCCTGACAGCTGTTACTGACTGCTCCAGTGAACTGACAAGTAAGAAAAATATAATAGATGATAAAGTGAGCCAGAAATGCAAAATTGAGCTGTAGAAACTCTCAGTACTTGGGGGAATGTAACACAATTAATTCTCACTAGAGGATTAAAGAAAGAGATTTCATGGACAGGACCCTTTTGAGCAGGATCTTAAAGAATTACATCTTTTTTTTTTTTTTTTTCTCCTTTTCTTTAGAGACTCCTCCCCCAGCCCATCCCCCAGTGCAATGTTCTTTTCTGGGATAAGTCACAACAAGAGGAGAATAATAGATTCCTATTTCAGGAATGACCATTAGCTTGGGGTGGCGGGCTAATTTATGCTTGTAGAACTCGGAGCCAGAATGTACTAATTGCTGGGGGTGGGGGGCAGGGGAGCAACTAAACTGTAGCCAGAAGGAATAAATCTTTTTTATTTCGAGGAAACGCTAATATCTAGGTCCTTCTAGCCTCTTTCAATGGGACATTGGACCTTCAGTTTTAGTCAGTCATTAAGTGGGAAAAAGCAGAGCAAATGGGCTCTTTTATTGAATTTATTCCCAAATGTCTTTGAAAGAAAAAAATAGTTCTGACGGTATCAGTGCAGTCTTCTGCATAGCAAATTCACTAAGAAGGAATAAATGCAAAATCCTAAACCCATGTCCCAGATACTGTGCTAAGCAATCAGTGTATTTCACTGCGTTCCTGCAAATCATGAAGTAGGTTTTAATGTTTCCATTTTACAGAGGGAAAAACTTGATACTTTGGCAAGTTGCGCAAACTAAGGCAGGTTAAGATTTGCCTAATATCAAACAGCTATTAAGTGGTACAGTGGGAATTCAGATTCAGGCCTATCTGATAGCCTAAACTGTGCCACATGCCAGCTCTATCCCACCCATATTGTTGTTTTTAAAACTAATCTCATGAAATAAACTAGAGAGAGCTCAAGAGAGAGCCAGTTTCCACCCGCCAAACCTTAATTCACGTTACTTAGTAACTATGCTTTTCTCTCCCTTCCTTCCTTCCTTTCTTTCTCTCTCCCTCTCTCTCTCTTTCTTTCCTTCCTTCCTCCCTCTCTCTTAGTTTGATTGATGCCCTCAGTCATGGTATCATTCTGCTCTACTTTTATTCTCAAGAGCTATTCCAAAATATAGTGATTTCATGTTTAACTAAAGGCAATAAATAAATAAATACTGCTATCTCCTCAATAAAAATGATTGGTTCTATCAAAATTGTTGTCAATATTGTCTTTGACTTTTTTAGAACAAAATCCACAATATTGTCTTTGACTTTTTTAGAACAAAATCCACAATTCAAGATCTACTTTTCATTTGAAAATGCTTTTGGTCTCTATAACAATGAAGCACACAGAGTTTGCCCACCCCTAGAGAAAAGTTCTGCCATCTTAACTTCAAATTTCTCAATGTGCTCAGACTCTTTACTTCCTCTGTTAGCATCTTTGTCATTTGGTGATAGATATCTGTTCTTTCACTTGCTTCCTTTTCAAACTCCATCCTAGTGTTCTAATAAATCACATTTTTTTCCCCTAGTGAGTTTTATGTCCTTTTATAATGGTGAACGTGACTTACATAGTACACAGAGTACTGAAATATTCTGAACAAATGGAGTAGGGTCATTTCGATTCCAAATATTTGCCCAGGCAATAGTTTGCCATTTGGAACCAAACTGGAAGCCAATGAAAACATGATGAGCCACCTGCTCATTTTCTCTTTACCATCCCCAAGAATTTGAAACAATTATTCCCATTCCTATAGCACCTTTCTTGCAAAGAGTTTGCCAGTTTCCAGGTGTATTATTTCATTTATCAACCCAAGCTTCTCACTAAAAAAAAAAATGGATATTTCAGGAGAATGTAAAAACCTACTATGTGTCATATCCAATGATATGCCCAAAGTTTTCTCTTCACGGGGAACCAAAGAACAAGGACATCAAATGTCTTACTCCAAGGATAAAGCATATGACTTCAGTAAGGAATGATCTCCTCTCTGCCCTGACCAAATTCCCATGTCTTCATAAGCTAAAGATGGTTTAAACCCAGAATAGCAAATATGGTTATTGGAAAAAAAGGAATGTTAGACATAAGAGAGAATTCTTGTTATTGGGGGATGGAGAAGAAACACATATGCACGACTCCACGTTGAATATGTGAGACAACACAAAAAATACATTTAAAATTTGGAGATCGGATAGTATAGTGTATCTGGGTCTTCCATCCTGGGTCACGGCAAGGGAGACAGAAAACCTCATAGAGCAATCTTTCTTTAATCATGAGGAGCTACTGCAAAGTAAAACTGTCACTTCTAGCACAGCATGGCTAAACCTGTAAGGGCAAGAGAGGGAAACAGGGCTTCCCTGGTGGCGCAGTGGTTGGGAGTCTGCCTGCCAATGCAGGGGACACGGGTTCTTGCCCTTGTCCGGGAAGATCCCACATGCCGCGGAGCGGCTGGGCCCGTGAGCCATGGCCGCCGAGCCTGCGCGTCCGGAGCCTGTGCTCCGCAACGGGAGAGGCCACAACAGTGAGAGGCCCGCGTACCGCAAAATAAATAAATAAATAAATAAATAAAAAATAAGAAAGGGAAACAGAGGACACCATACCCCAGGATATGTTCTCATAAGCTCCAGCGTGACACAAAAAAGCATTCCTGAGATCCCTATTCTCTCTGCCCTCTAATACCCAAATGAGTGTGCAAGGGTCAAGAAATGGCCACTGGTCCTCATCAGATATTTTATACACGATAAGGAGATGCAATCAGAGAGGGTTTCTTGGGCAGGAGGGCTGGAAGACACTGAGAGCCACAGTGGATGCCAGTGGTCACGTAGCGTTCGTTGCTGACAGGCCGTGGCACCATGTTTGTTCACTTTCCTCTCACTATACAGACCAGATGCAAGTGCTGGCTCTCCCTTAGAGGGACAGCCAAACTCTCCCTACCCGAAACATATAGAGAAGGATGGGTAGAGGAAGACTTTCTGAATTTGAACTTTTACTCAAAATGGCTAAGTAATCCATTATTTGTCTGAATTTACCTAAAAGTCATTCGATTATATTTTCTACCACTGGTTGGAAATGAAATTGAAAGCAACAAAAACCAAGTCCAGTTTGTGAAAAAATAAATTAAAATTCTGCTTTTGTAACTTTCGAAATATGTAATCTATCACTCACGTAAGGACTCAAAATCTATGTCAGTCAGTTTCTTCCTCCTTCCACCTTTGAAATCTATATTACCGATACCAGGGCATGACATACTGTTGACAGTGGAAGGAACATTCCCATAACAATAAGATAGGCTTGATTTCAGACATGTTGTTTTACACTCTAATAACCCCTTCTTCCCACTGCCATGCGAATTTCTCCTAATCTGTAGAGATCTTGCTACCCTGAGCCAAACTCTGCTTTCTGCCCAATTTCCATATGTTATCTCTTAGGCACAGTGCATCACAGCACAGGGACAATTATCTCTTAAACACAGCCCAGTACATATGTATTCACGCCTGTGCATCTTGCCCCATGAGAAGAAATTAGTCCCTCCATAATTAGACAAAACTATCAGTCAGTAGTTAAAGAAACTCAAAGTTTCAGCAAAAGAAAGCCACCCCAGAAGTCCTGGTCTCCATCGTTAAAGAGATCACACAGAACTTTTCATTCTCTATACTCCATATGCTAAACCCCATGAAATCGTTTTCTGATCACATCTTCTAACTGTACCCAATTCCTAAAACTTTTCCACTGTGACTTACAGGACTCCTGGTCTATTATAATTAAAGACTCCTTATGTTTCAGACCCTGACTCTCTCTCGAGAAAGCCCTTTCAGATGATAACTGTTAGCCCTTCTGCAGTCTCCTACACTGGGCTTGCAGGAGGGATGGGTGTCCTCTTACCCCCTCGTCGCTCCTTCCTTTGTATTTTCTCTTCCTTCTCCACAAAAACACTTTGAATCTCAGAGGATCAGGTGCTGTACTAGTCGTCAACTCAGACTCAGGCTACTTCTGAATTTTGGAAGATTTTGGACCCTGGCTCATTGTCACTTTCTTTTGCACCACTCCTGCTTCTTGGTGATATCAACGCCCTTCTAGTCCAACCTGGCTTCTCAGTCCCAGAGCTCCTCTCTTCCTAGGATCTGCTCCTCTGTGTTCCTCAGCCATTTGCTCTCATGAATATATCACAGACGTTGTCATTATCTGAACTACGTCCCCTCCATATTCTCTGTTTCCAGCAATGCACTCTCTGATGACTACCTGCTATCTTTCCAGCCCACTCCTTCCAGTATCTTCTCTCCAACCTCCCTTTGAACCCATCAGAACCTAAAATCTATCAATGATAGCAATGTTTCACTTTTCCTGACCATTCTGGATTCACTCCCTTTCTCATCCAGCCTTAATTCTGTGACCAAGAATTACAAGCCTTCCCTTGCAGGTATTCATGATTTCTCTGCCCCTCTCTAGCTTCATCATAGGGAAAAGCACAGACCTAGTTAAATTCAATTGTCTACTCCATGCCTGCAACTGTGCAACTCAACATGACTAAAGAAAAGCATAAACTATGATAAATGGCCTCATTTTCAATTCATGACCACTCATCTCAAATGGGCTCTTCATGTTAACTGGCAATTGTATGTCCACATCTGTTTCTCTCCCACTCTAACAGTGGACTATTTCATACTTGAAATCGCCAATTACCTCTTCCCCCATCCTCCTTTCTTAGTTGATGACTTGGTTCGTCCTCCTCAACTTTATATTTTACTGAGAAAGTACAGGCAACCAAAAGAACTTCTGCAAACTCCTCCCACATCTGCTGACCTACCTGCATCTGTCCCTGTACACTCCGCCTTCTCTCCTGGTACTTTGGATGCATTGTCCATGCTCTTAGCTAACGCCAATGTCTCTCATTGTGCCCTGGGTGCCAATTCCTCCAGTTTGCTCAAAGATATTGCAATTATCCCCTCTTTTTCCTGAACCATGATTTTCCTTTCTCTGTCAGATCTTTCTCATCAACATCATAATTTACTGTTTATTCTCCTACATAAAAAATTGCTTAACTAATTCTACTTCCTCCTCCAGCTACCAGTTATTTCTGTCTTTCCCTTTACAGAAACTCTCCTCAAAAGTGTTCTCTAGGGCTTCTCTGGTGGTGCAGTGGTTGAGAGTCCGCCTGCCGATGCAGGGGACACGGGTTCGTGCCCCGGTCCGGGAAGATCCCGCATGCCGTGGAGCGGCTGGGCCCGTGAGCCATGGCCGCTGAGCCCACGCATCCGGAGCCTGTGCTCCGCAACGGGAGAGGCCACAGCAGTGAGAGGCCCGCGTACCACAAAAAAAAAAAAAAAAAAAAGTGTTCTCTATACTCACTGTCATGCATTTTCATGTTACTTCATTCTCCCTGGAGCCCATTCTGTTTACTTCATGCTACTCCACTGATCCTGCTCTTTTCAGCATCTCCAGTGATCTCCAGGTGACTGGATCCAACGGGACACCCTTAGCCCTCACCTTATTCCATCTATTAGCAGCATTTGTCACATTCTATCTTGAAACGCAGTCCTGTGACTTTCAGGACACCCCGTCTCAGGTTTTGCCTCACACCTCATTTGCCACTACTTCTAAGGCTTTTTTTTTTTTAATAGGAAGGAAGTATATGCCTTTTAAAAATATTTATTTGTTTGTTTATTTATGGCTGTGTTGGGTCTTTGTTGCTGCGCACGGGCTTTCTCTAGTTATGGCGAGCAGGGGCTACTCTTCACTGCGGTGCGCCGGCTTCTCATTGCGGTGGCTTCTCTTGTTGCAGAGCACGGGCTCTAGACGAACAGGCTTCAGTAGTTGTGGCACGTGGGCTCAGTAGTTGTGGCTCATGGGCTCTAGAGCACAGGCTCAGTAGTTGTGGCGCCTGGGCTTAGATGCTCCATGGCATGTGGGATCTTCCTGGACCAGAGCTCAGACCTGTGTCCCCTGCAATGGCAAGCGAATTCTTAACCACTGCGCCACCAGGGAAGTCCTTCTAAGGCTTTTGTGATGGTTAGTTTTACATGTCAACTGACTGAGGGATTCACAGATAGATGTGCTAAGGGATTCACAGATAACTGGGCTAAGGGATTCACAGATAGATGGCAAAGCTTTATTTCTATGAGGCTGTTTTTGGAAGAGATTAGCATTTGAATTGGTAGACTGAGTAAAGAAGATCATCACCTCATCAATGTAGGTGGACATCATCCAATCTACTGAGTGCCTGAAGAGAACAAAAAGGCAGATGAAGGGCAAATTTGCTCTCTGCTTGAGCGGGGACATCCATCTTCTCCCACCCTGAGACATCCATGCTCCTGGTCTTCAGACTCAGACTAGGACTTGCACCCATTGGCTCCCCTGGTTTCTCAGGCCTTCCGGTTTGGACTGGAACTACACCACCAGCTTTCCTGGGCCTCCAGGTTACAGATGGCAGATCATGCGACTTCTTAGCCACGATAATTATGTGAGCCAGTTCCTCATAATATATCTCTTTCTATATATCTCTATATTGCTACATAAATCTTGTTGGTTTTGTTTCTCTGGGGAGCCCTGACTAATACAGCTTCATTTTTTGCCGTACGCGGGCCTCTCACTGCTGTGGCCTCTCCCGTTGCAGAGCACAGGCTCCGGACGCGCAGGCTCAGCGGCCATGGCTCACAGGCGCAGCCATTCCACGGCACGTGGGATCTTCCCGGACCGGGGCACAAACCCACGTCCCGTGCATCAGCAGGTGGACTCTCAACCACTGCGCCACCAGGGAAGCCCTACAGCTTCTTTTTGAGGTCCTCCTCATCTCCCTGACCTCTTACTTTTGGAGTGGCAAAGACTCAATCTTGGGTCTTTTATGTTTTTAATCTATGCTTACTCTTATTACCTTGGGGCTGTTCATTTAATTTATTTAAGTACTCTTGATAGGCAGACAGCTCTTAGATTTCTCTCTCTCTGAGTTCTAGATTTATAGACACAACTGCCTTTGTGGAATCTCTTCTTAAGCGTGTAATAGGCTTTACACAAATTTAATACACGTAAACATTAAGCTCCTAATCTCCCCAAGCAAACCTTCTCCATCTCAACCTTCTCCATCTCATCTTTGCTGCATTTCAATGAATAAGAATGCCATCCTTGTAGAAGCTCTGGCCAGAAACTTTATATTCCTTCTTGAGTCCCTCTTTAATCATGCCTCACCTCAATGTGATGCTATTAGTCCTTTACATCTCTCTGCCTGAATGTTCTTTACTCAGAAGACCCATGACTCTTTTATCTCCTTCAGGTCTTTACGTAAAGTCCATTCTACATTAGGCCTTCCCTGACTTTCCTGTTTAAAATTGCAACCCTCTGCTCTCAACACTTACCATTCACTTTCATGGCATTTTCACCTGCACTGACCCTGCAAAATCATTACCTGACACACAAGGAGCCCCTTAGGGAGCTAGATGCCCTCTCATTAGACAACTGCCCTTCCAGGGTGGAATCCTCAGGTCTCCTTGACAACCACCCCCTCCTTTTGAATATTTTTTTGCAGAATTTATTGCTCACTCTGACCATGAAAATGCACACTGGTTTGCTTAATTAGCTGCAGAAACAATACATGTTGACAAAGGAAAGTGGTGATGAAAGGAAGTTCATTACTTTCACTACATAAAAGACTCTGGCAGGATGGCTTACTAACATATCATAATAATAATGATGTGATAATTATTACAATAACTGTGATTTGTTGATCACCCAATGACAGAGAAAATTTTCCAGGTAACTCTCTTTTTCCTGCCTCATATAAAGACAGAGGGCTCTCGCTGTGGATCTCTGAACTCTTGGGAAGGAGGCAGGAGCAGCTGAAGTGGGACAGGGTTGGTGAGGCTGATGCCTCCGTGGCAGGAGAAAGGGCCTCTAACTTTGCGAAACTACGCAGACTAACTGTTGTTGAAGAGCCCTTCTAGGGAGAGCAGGTGTGGAGATGAGTGATGCGAAGAATTTACCAAGAACTAGGGTAGGAAAACAGTAGTAAACAGTTTAAACACTACATTTTAAACAAGAGACCCCTGGGGAATCCATCGGGGGTTGTAAATCCCTGATACTGACTTCTGGGGCCCTTCAAATCCTAAATAAAGTTTATAATCTGAACATCAGTGTCCTACTTTTTCTGTGTGTGCTGCGTAATTTTTTCTCTTGTCTCTTTTTTTCTGAGAGTTAAATTTTAAACAGATTTTACAGATAAAGGAACTAAGAAAAAAAAGGTTTATATATACAGCACTGTTAGTTTACTCACCAAATATCTACTGGGCACAAACTATGTGCCAGGAACTGGGCTAGGTGGTGAGGAATCATCAGAGTACCAGATGGACAGGATACCAGCTTTCTTGTATATATATTCTAGTGAGGGTTACAGACAAAAGGGAAATAAATAACAGGGTGTTAAATGGGGCTTTCCCTATCTTGGAGTTTTAACTGGCCTTAAAGCTGAGAATAGTAGGTGTAATGTACTCCAAACTCTAAATGTAGGGTTAGATCTTCTATGTTGGCTATACAAGAAGATTGGATAGGATCACTTCTGTCAACTGTTTTAACACTCACCTCCTGGCTATAAAGAACAGGAAATAAGAGAAGCCTGGGAGTAAGGAGTGATGAACAGGGTGTTGTCAGAGTACAGCCCAGGGTAGGGGAGCAGATTCCTTCATCCTCAGAAAGTTTAATCCTCAGAAAGCAGAAGTCTGGGAGATATAGGTTCTGATATCTTACTACTCATAGCTGAATGTCTCTAGCCAACCCTGTGTAACCTTTGGTAGCAGGTTTCATTGGAAAGTCTTTGCTATGAACTCAACGTGTCCCCACAAAATTCATATGTTGAAACCTAATCCTCAGTGTGGTGGTATTTGGAAATGGAACCTTTACAAGGTGACTAGGTCATGAGGGTGGAGCCCTCATGAATGGGATTAGTGCCCTCATAAAAGAGTTCCCAGAGAGATTCCTCACCCCTTCTGCCACATAAGGTTACAGTGAGATGATGGCCATCAGTGAGGAAGTGGGCTCTCATCAGACACAGCATCTGCCAGCCCCATGATCTTGGATTTCCCAGCTTCTACAACTGAGAAATAAATGTTTGTTGTTCATAAGATACCCAGTTTATGGTATTTTTGTTGTAGCAGCCTGAATGGACTGAGACAGTCTTGCATGCCCTGAGGTGGGCAGCACAATGTTGAATTATTTCCTCTGCTCCAGATATGGTCTTTGCAAAAGGGAACTGTACTTGGGTTATCTCAAAAGTGGATTGGTCAAAGGAGTGAGGAGACACCAACATGGCTGTTTGGGGGAATAGGCCACAGGAAGCCAGGAATTGAAGGAGGTGTAATCAACCAGCACCTAAGGCATTTACTATATCAGAAAATTGCAGAGGGGGAGTCTCAGCTGGAGAATCAGTAGTCAGGCCTACAACTCATAGACAGCCCTGATGCCAGGTTACAATTATCCAAGTGAAGTAAGTCCTTTTACGCCCCACCTGGCTCTGCCCTTGCTTCAATCCTGAAGAAGACACAGGAAGCCTACACCCTTCAGTGAGGGCGGGAGGGGGATGTAAACTATGGGAAATAGTAAAAAGGCTGATCTTGTCCTCTTTGCCCAATGCAGTCTCTCCAGCCTGAGGCAGGCCCAAGTTGGGGAAGCTAAAAAGCTTTAAATAGTATAAGTCTAAGGAATTAAAGTGTAGATGTCTCCCTCGATTAGAATTTTAATACCTGAGAGGAATCGGGGAGACGCTATGGGATTATCTATTGTGGAGGATAATGAGTTAAGAGATCAAGGCTAATATAAAGTTGTTTTCTGCTTCCATACACCAGTCTGGCTCATTCAATAGTCAGGTTTGTAGAGAACAAATAAATAACCCCGCAGACTGAGATTAGTGCTGTGAATGAGCTAACAGGTCAGGAGAGGCCTCTCTCAGACAAGTGTCCTCGAACACTTGAGAGACCTGAATGATGAGAAGCCAAGCAAACAAAGAGATGAGGAAAGAGCTTTCTCACCAGAAGAGACAACAAAAGGGAAGGCCACAAGGCAGAAGGAGCTTTTAATGATCGAGGAGTTGACCAAAGGGCAGCAGCAGAAGCAGCAGAGGGAGAGAGGCCACTGCTGAGGTTGGCATTGGGGGCAGAGGCCTGAGTCTCTGGTGAATCTGGATCTTGACCTTGAGTTCAAGATTAATTACAAAGGCAATAAGAATCCATTAAAGGATTTGAAGGTGATCAGACTGGTGTTTTAAACAAACACACAAACAAAGAAAACAACTCTGGCTTCTACGAGCACAATGTATTGCTGGTGAGTAAGAGTCGACCCAGGGGTACCAGATAGGTGAGACATGATAGTAGCGTGGCCTAGGTATTAGACGTAGAGTTGAAGAGAAGTGGGTGCAGCTCAGATAAAAGTTGTAGGTAGAATTTGAGCCACATACTGAGGGGTCCATTAAGAATCTTTAGTGGATGCTACTGCTACCCCGTTCTTCCCCTCTCCATTGGCAGATACACCCATTCCCCAACTGCCATGAGTGCTGGATGCTAATTGCTCACCGCTGCCACCTTTTCTGGAGAATTTTCCCAGTAAAACGGTGCTTGGGAACTTATGTCCTCCAACCTCCCACTCCTAGGGAGCCAGAAACCTGACACGTGGTTATAAAAGGCCAGCTTCCTTGCCTCAAGGTGAGACCAACGTAGTGCACACTTTGCATTCCAGAGCTTCCCTGTGGGGTGATACTGAAGCTAGTCTCGCTTAGCTCTTTTCTCCAGCCCTCTCCTATTCCCCCCCCGCCCGCCCCGTTCTCCTGAGAGCACTGACCAAATAAATCACCTGAATATCACTAAATCGATATCAATATAATAAATCACTTGAGAATTCCTGCCTGAGGCTCTGCTTCTAAGGAACCCAACCTGAGACAGAACTTAATTTTGAACATGTTACATCTGACGTGACTATGAGGCATCCAAGTGGTGATGTTAAGTAGGCAGGTTGATATACGACTCTACCTCAGAGAGATGGAGAATCTGGGCATCAGTGGCATATGAATGGTATTCATAGCCAGAGGGACGGATGAAATCTCCAAGCAGGCATGTAATTAGATAACAGGGTCTGGAACTGAGCCCTGAGATCGCCAACATTTAGAGGTAGAAGGTAAGGATTCCACAAAAGAAAGAGTATGGTACCTTGGAATCTGAAGAACTCCTATCTTTAGGCCTAGATCTGGGGACATAATAGGGCTCTACTATATAACATTATGGAGAGTATGAGACTCTCGAGTGACCGGTGATTGTCTCTTTTAATACACAACACGGAGAAAATTCAGGAAATGCCATTTCCCGTTAAAGAATCTTTTAATCATTGATACCTGCAAACTGATTCTCTTAAAATCTCTGTAATGCTAGGTAAGGTTATTTCATGTTAACTGCACAATTAACTCATGTCATCAGTGAAGCTTTTTTCATTTGAATGAAGTCCCCAGTCCCTATAAAATTAGAATTTTCCTCATTTGCTGAAGTCTTCCAATTACTAAGTTGAATGAGTAGTGCACTAAACTTTTATTTCCAGAGAAATGAACTCAAGTAGAGGTCATCCATGCAAATGAGCTGAGTGATTTCAAACTAGCATTTAAGTGCACCAGAAAGTTCTATCTATATTAGTTGTTTTTTTAATACATTTATTTATTTATTTATTTTTGGTTGGGTCTTTGTTGCTGTGTGTGGGCTTTCTCTAGTTGTGGCGAGCAGGGGCTACTCTTTGTTGCCGTGTGAGGGCTTTTCATTGCGGTGGCTTCTCTTGTTGGAGAGCACAGGTTCTTCTCATGCGGGCTCACTAGCTGTGGCTCACGGGCGCTAGAGCACAGGCTCAGTAGTTGTGGCGCACAGGCTTAGTTGCTCTGCGGCATGTGGAATCTTCCCAGACCAGGGCTCGAACCTGTGTCCTCTGCATTGGCAGGCGGATTCTTGAGCACCGCGCCACCAGGGAAGTCCCTATATTAGTTTATTTTTAAAGGCAAATGAAAGATAAGAATATGAATTTCATGTATTTATTTAAGGAGAGATTTTTGAAAATGACAGTACTTTCATCTAAATCTTCAGCGCCCATCAGTTAACTTATCAGGGAGCAAAGTTTACAGCAGGCCTGAGAATCTGAAGATGAAAAGAAAACAAGCCAAAGAGGTAGGTCCAGCAGCAAAGATGCTCTGAGTTAAAGGTACCATGGACAGTTAATCTGTAAATTACTAAAGCTTATATAAATTATAAAGTAATGGGTTTTTGTGATGACAAAGCTCAAAGCTCTCAATTCTCATGTAATCTCCCCTGCAATGCTTTAAATTAGGTGGTATTTTCTTCGACTTAATAACGGTACAAATGATTAAAAGAGCTAAACAACTTGTTTGAGAAAGCAAAGCTAGTTAAGAGGTAGATTAGGATTCTTATCCAAGTTCCTCTGATTCCAACGTTTATAAGTTTCCCCTGTATACTAACAACAATCACAGAGACCCAGCTTCTTCAGTATTGCAACAGAAAAGGTCTCCGGAAGGTAACATTTAAGGGAGAAGTGATGGCTGTATGCCTGGGCTCTGACTCTCTCTCCCTGAGTACACCTCCCCACTGGTTCCTCACCCATTGATCCTTGTACTTCTTTTTGTCCCTATAATGTAAAGATTCCACCCTTCTTTGTCTTTAAGCATAGTTTGCTTAGACATATTTTTCTAAGGAATTTATAAAAAGTGTGTGGGGGGCGTGTGGTCGGGAGAATGACATTAAATGAAGGTATAAACCCCTTGCTCCAAAATTCAGGTGTAAAGTCGTAATAACACGTCTGGGTCATGTCTGGAGCTTGGATAATACTGGTGGGTAGACATGGGCATTTAACTTTTCTATGTCTATTTGTATCCTCTTTTTGCATAAGGGGTGAAAAAGATTTGGTCAAAAAGGAATCAGATCGCCAGAGCTGTATATCGAGAGATGTAACAGACTGTCTGAGTACAGGAACTGTGTTTTAGCAATTTCCCCAAGGAACTATAATGGAGGCCAATATTTATGAAGTTCAGCTGCTAGTTGCTTGGGACTATATGCAAATGAGTCTCAAGAGGGTCTGATTTCCTGCTTAACTAGCAGTTCTTTATTTTTTTTATTTTTTTATAAATTTCTCTGTCTCTTTTAAGATCCAAACAGTTTATTTATTTATTTGGGCCACACACTATGTGGGATCTTAGTGCTCCAACCAGGGATCAAAGCCCTGATTCCAGCAGTGGAGGCGAGGAGTCTTAACCACTGGATCACCAGGGAAATTCCCTAGCAGTTCTTTAAAAAGTGCAAGACTGATTCACTGTGTAAGTTAACTCGCTGCCCTGGCCCTACTCCTACTCTGGGATTTCAGAAATATTTGGGCCAGGGAGATTCTAGAAAGACTGAGCTTACTGCAGATAAGTTAGAGAGTCATTCGGGGTAGCCAGACTTGGCTTTTCACAACTGGGACCGTCTCATCTAAATTCATTCTCTTCTGTCTTCCTGCCTAACTTTTCAGTATTATCATCTCATCACATCCATTACCTTTCATGGGTCCACTCAGGTTGTAGTTTACTTAAAGGCTTTGCTCCGCCCTCTTATGCAACTAAGGGAAGTTACCTTTTAAGGTGCCTCACCGTAGATTCACAGTGTCCTAGTGTAGTGGGCTGAACGGTGGTCCCTACAAAGATACATCCGTGTCTTAATCTCCAGAACCTGTGAACGGGACCTGACTTTGAAAAAAGGTCTTTGCATCTCAAGATGATGTTATCCTGGATTATCTGCGCACACCTTAAATCCAAGGACAAGTGTCCTTATAGCAGTCAAAATAGGAGAAGACAAGAGAAGAAGGCCGTATGAAGACAGATGGAGACTGGAGTTATGCAGCCGTAAGCCGAGGAACACACAGAGCTGGCAGAATTCGGAGGAGGCAAGGAAGGCTTTTCCCCTCGAGCCTTAAGAGAGCACAGCCCTGCCAACATCTTGATTTGACACTTCTGGCCTCCAGAACTGTGAGACAATCATTTTTTATCGTTATAAACCACCCAGTTTGTTGTCGTCTGTCACAGTAGCCACAGGAAACAAAAGTAATTGGTAATGGCGCTGAAACTACACAATAGCTCTAACACAAGTACCGTAAAAGATGGAATACACACTCCAAGAATACGGTTATTGAACAAGAGTAAGCTTACTGAACACCTACTAATATTTTTGGAGCTTTTCGTACTCAGAATTCTCCCATATTTCTTTGTCACTGAAAACTTATAGAACCATGCAGGTGGGCAAGACCAGCCCCATAATACAGCTGATGAAACTTCATCTCAAAAAGGTTACGATTTTCCCTGAAGAGCCCTGCAAGTAGGTGAGAGAGTGGGGATTTGTGTCCAGGTCTGTCTAACGTCAAAACGTTTGTCTTTCCAATATGTCATTCAGCCTATTCCACAGGGGGCTCATTTCTTTTAAACTATTTCAAAATTACAGTAAACTGGTGGTGTATCTGGGGATAGTCTAACACAAACACTGGTTGCCAGAGATGCAGTGTCATTAAAAGCACTGTAATTTTCATCTCTCTGTTTTCAAACATTTCTTCTGGAATCTTCTCTTCCTAGAAAAAAGGCTAAAAACTAGCTATCCGTGAGTCAGATTTGCATTCTCCTTTGCTTAATGGCTTCAGAAAGATTTTTAGAAAAGTGAAAGTGACTCACGAAACAGATCCATCTTAAGTAGTTATCCAGAAAACTGATAAAAATTGACAAAATTATATTTGTCAAAGATGACCAATGAGTGTAGACTGGTTAGTAAGTTTGGCAAAGTCTGACCTAAACTCTTGGCACATTCTGGGGAGAATTCCAAAAGTTTCCATGTCTATCATGGCCAGAAGAAGGTTGTACCTGGCATGAGAAATTATGCCAAAACAGAAACTTCTTGGAATAGTAACATTAAGGAAAATAAAATCATTTGTAACCATACCCCAAAAGTTCTTCTCAAATTGTTAATATACTCCTGGTTCTTTCCTTGCACAAAGTGAACAAACCGCTGAGACTGTGAGCATTTGTTACTGTCAAAGCAGAAGGTAAACTATTTTCATAAATATGCAAATATCTCCTACTGGGCTTCTATAATATTTCCAGCAACCCTACTGCAGTGTATGTCTATTTCAAATCTGATGATATTAAAAAGGAGGAGAAAGTGCAGAGCACGCAGCTTGGAAATATTTCTGCCCAGGAAAGCTAGCAATTAGAGCAGAGGATAGGCAGGCAGGCCTGGGATAATGAACATTACCAAGATTACCTGCTTAATCTGATCTGCCTGTAAGCCTCAGGATGTTGTACAGAAATGGGCTTCATTTCTATAGGGGGAAAGGACTGAAATGAGGTCAATCTCTTTATGATCTCACTGCTTATGTACTCAGAGTTTTATATTCTTTAGAAGAAAAGTACGATGTATGTCCCAGACAAGAGCCCTTATCAAACAGGATTGTATTTGTCCATCTATTTGTTGCAGTTCTGGGGACTTTCTCTCCACCATTCTATGAGCTCATGGAAGTCTGGGCCCTTGAGGATGAGGACAGCCTCTCAGGATATCCACATATCCAGCTCTCCTTAAGTGTGAGTTAAATGAATGAATGATGAATGAGAGGGCGAGACAGATATAATGATAAGAGCAAAGCTTTTGGAATCAAACAAGACTGGGATTAAGTCACTCCTCCATCACTCCCGAGCCACTGGATCTTGGACAAGTCCACAAGTTTCCTCATCTGAAGCTCACCAGGCACTGGGCCTGGCGTATATTCAGCATTAGATTCACACTGGCTGTTATTAAGTTCTCAAGCTGGTGAACTCCATAGCTGACCTTGGTAGAACAAGCCTAGCAAGAAATTTATTTTTTTCACGGGAGAAATATTTTTGAGCACCTATGGTGTGACAGATGCTGCGCCCAGCTCTCGAGATACACAGATGAACCATATGGTCCCTACGCTTACCACATCATGAAGCGGCGTATCCCCAAAATGGCAGTAATAAATATAAAACGTGTTTCTATTATTACCAAAACAAATGCTGTTGGTGTTAAAATAATATGATGGATGTTATAACAGAGCCATGTACAAGAATCAATGGGAACACTGAAAAAGGAATGTCAGGAAGACAGGGAGATAGGGAGCCATGTATAGTTTTATAAGGGAGATGGTAATTGAACTTATTATAATTGAACTTATAAAATAATAAGAGGGCTTCCCTGGTGGCGCAGTGGTTGGGAGTCTGCCTGCCGATGCAGGGCACACAGGTTCGTGCCCCGGTCCGGGAAGATCCCACATGCCGCGGAGTGGCTGGGCCCGTGAGCCATGGCCGCTGAGCCTGCACGTCCGGAGCCTGTGCTCCGCAACGGGAGAGGCCACAGCAGTGAGAGGGAGAGGCCTGTGTACCGCAAAAAAATAAGAAGAAGAAGAAGAATTTTTGGAAATGGGCTGAGTTGAAGATCACAGGGCATTTTAGAGATAATGACCAACCATTGCTAAGACACGGAAACGGTTACCAGTGTTCCTAGGAGGGCTGTAATATCTCCTCGTCCCTAAATATTTCCCGGCAGATGCTTGCCTTTCTGTTTAACACTGCCCTGTCTCCTGCAAACGTCCCTGGGAGGCAGGGCACCAGGTGTCTGAGGCCACAGCACACGCGGGTGATTAGACAGTTTTCTTTGGAAGAGACCAAGTCCCTCCAGGCAATGCTGCGTGAGCACAGGGCAAGGAGTGCCAGGTTCCACAACACATTTCCGTTTTTCATAAATTTGTCAAGGAGTAGCCCTACTGAATTTGCGAGGTTTACAGCAATCCATGTTGAGGATGGATTGAGGGGAATATAAATCACTTCCTACACCATTTCCAGACACCAAAGGTTTGGATATTTAGCTCTTTGAAAAGAAGCTGCTGCCTCTTCACTTCCTACGTCCACATTTGGATTTGGGGTGAGCTGGGACAGGACCTGGGACTTCCCAAGGCAGATCTTTGTTACTGTGAACTCCCCAATCCCCTCTGATTCTGTAAATATTCACAAAGCCCTTTTTTTATGTAGAGATCAGGGGATATTCAATTGAATATCAGGGATATTCAATCAGAGCTTTCCCCGCTGATTCTGTAAATATTCAAAAAGCCCTTTTTTTATGTAGAGATTTTGAATAGCTCACCCTAAGACAGCACTTCAGGGATTATAGAAAATTTGAGCATAAATGGTAATGGGGCAGTACCCTAAAGTGATGAGAACTGGGGTGGATGTAACATAGCATCTCTCCAACCTTTCTCTGTCTGAATTGTGACTCACGGGGTCCTAGAGCTTCCTTGGAAATGTTTTCAAGCGCTGCCATGTGTCTTCAGGAACAAGCGGGTTTCTGGGCTCCTTGCCTCCACTTCAAGAAAAGTAAGTTGCCCTTACCGGTAGTTATCAATATATTGAGCTCCTATGCAATATTCTATTTTAAAAAATGTTTCTGCCATTTCAAAAATTTGGAAAACACTGATCCAAAGCAGTGGTTCTCAAACTTGGGCAGGCATCCGAGCCACCTAAAGGAATTTGTTAGTCCAACCCCCAAAGTTTCTGATTCAGTAGATCTGGAAAGGGTCTGGAGAATTTTCATTACTAACAAGTGCCAGATGATGCTAGTACCACTGGTCCAGCGATCACACTTTGAGAATCAACGGTCCGGGGAGATAAAACTAACTTGGAAAGAAGGGGTCCTAGATTCTAGACCTAACTATGTCCCTAACTAGGAGTAACAAAATTGAGAAAATCATTCTCCCTCTCTGAGCTTCAGGTTCTACAACTATAAAATTGGTGGGGATGGGGAAAGCATACTTTTCCAGGTGCACGGCTGGACGCAGGTTCTCAAACAATGTCATCGGGGATTCTGAGTCTTTCCATCTCTGGGTATGGCTTCTTTTCAGGCAGGCTCTCCCTCTTGATGACAAGAGGACCATGAACAATGCCAGGTATGTATCCTACCAGCTTAGAGGGTATCACTTTTTCAATAGTCAGCGGAAGAAGTATGAGGGCTGGAGCTCCTTTCCTGGAGTGGGTCTCATGAATCAATCTGGGACCCTGTTGACCAGACCAAGGATGTGTGCAAACACATGAAACTACAGGGCAGGGTACACACAGCTCAGGCCACATGGACTGAAAATGGAGGAGAGCGGACTCTTAGAAGTTACATCAAGGTGTTGCTATCAGAAGAAGGGGGAACTGGTGAGGCAAAATCGGAAGGTTGTACGTCCGGGCTGGATAAATCAGATGAGCGCTTCTCAACTTTGTTTTTTAACCTGTGGACCAGCAGCCAAGAGAACTGTGCAAAGCTTCCTCTACAGGGGTTCACACTTTGAAAGTTACTGGAAGATTTTTTTGGTTCTATTTTGTAATATCAAATCACACTATTTCACATGCTTTTCAAATATTTCCCCATCCCCCAGAGCTGTGATTTCCCGGATGGGGTCAGGGCAGGTGCTGCCCGTGAGAGAGAACGGATTTTGGAGTCACTCAGACCTGAGTCTGAATCCCAGCTGCACCAACATCTATTTGCCTTGTTCGATCTGTTTCTGTGAGAATGTGAGACTATCAATACCTATCTTTTAGGGGGATGGTGGGCATCAAATTGGATGATGTATGTAAACCACCTGCCCAACTACAGACAGTCAACAGATCACAGCTATTTTTACTATTATTTTAGGGGGATGGTGGGCCCATTTGGTTACAATGGTCTAGAAACCAGCTAGAAGCTTAGGGTTAGTCTAGGGACAATCAGACCCAGATAGCCAATTTGAGTAAAGTCATTGATTTGACAGACTTGGGCTTTCTTCTTCTGATCAGCTCACAGAAAATCCTGACATCTTGTAAATAAGGAATCTGGAGCATTTCTAGGAGTTTATATAAGCTAAAGCGGAAAGCAGCCTGGTTGAGACGAACGTAAAAAATAGAGGGGAAACAAAGCGAACCTGGGAGCAGTGGGAAACTTCATTTTCTTTAATTAGCATATTTAAGTGAAGCTTAGAAGCTGCTCCTTCCCTGAAACACTGCATTTTATTAAAAGCTGTTTAGAGCTCATAACCATTCTGACTTTCTCAAAACACATTTTCCTTATAGGCCGGTGCTAAACCGTGCATATGAAATGAGCTCAGCTTAATGTTGTTAAAAGAATTTGGTCTCCAGAGCTGCCTCTCCTCTTAATAATATGTAATCATAGTCCATCTATTTACTTTTCATTTAACTTGCCCCATGCAGGCAATGAATCCAGTTTAATTAAATGTGCCTTTAAATAGTCAAATGGCACTCATCTGCACCTAGCAAGCCTCCTTTCATCCTATCAGGACCCCCTCAAGATATAAAAACCCAATAAAGATGCCATGTAATATGTGTCTGATAATGCAAAGGAAGTCTGACACTTGCTCCGTAATTTAGTGAAACCTGCGGTAGCTTTTGCACACACTGTCATAGCTGAATGGAGCCAGCATGGGGCCTCTTGGGTTCTGGAGGACAGTATCTGGATCAATCCTCATAAACAGCACATTTGGAGATGAGCTGGTGATCCTCTGGACTGGAGCCATGCCCAAAGAGAGGCCCACTGAGACGCCAGACAGCTGCCTGTGGAGGGTCTCAGAGGGCCTCTGAAGAGGGCATGGCCCAGGCCTCTGGTCATATTCCTGGCAACACTGGGTGGCTGGGCTGCAGTTTCTCCTACTGTGAGATTTGGTAAAAGAGCAAAAAAAAGCCAGTCTTGGAAATTGAGAGCGGAGAAGCAGGTGGTATTTTCCAGTCAAGAAAGGATAATATTAGAGCATTGTTAAAATGATGATCCTAAAAGAGTCGTGTACCAAAATGTTCACTGCAGCTCTATTTACAATAGCCCGGAGATGGAAACAACCTAAGTGTCCATCATCGGATGAATGGATAAAGAAGATGTGGCACATATATACAATGGAATATTACTCAGCCATAAAAAGAAATGAAATTGAGCTATTTGTAATGAGGTGGATAGACCTAGAGTCTGTCATATGGAGTGAAGTAAGTCAGAAAGAGAAAGACAAATACCGTATGCTAACACATATATATGGAATTTAAGAAAAAAAATGTCATGAAGAACCTAGGGGTAAGACAGTAATAAAGACACAGACCTACTAAAGAATGGACTTGAGGATATGGGGAGGGGGAAGGGTAAGCTGTGACAAAGCGAGAGAGAGGCATGGACATATATACACTACCAAATGTAAGGTAGATAGCTAGTGGGAAGCAGCCGCATAGCACAGGGAGATCATCTCGGTGGTTTGTGACCACCTAGAGCGGTGGGATAGGGAGGGTGGGAGGGAGGGAGATGCAAGAGGGAAGAGATATGGGAACATATGTATATGTATTACTGATTCACTTTGTTATAAAGCAGAAACTAACACACCACTGTAAAGCAATTATACTCCAATAAAGATGTAAAAAAAAAAAAAATGATGATCCCAATCCCTGAGTCCCTTAGTTAAAGAATGGACTCTATTCAACCTAGTGCCTCAATTTTCATGCATTTAACACGTTATTTATTCAGTGACGGCCAATTGTGAGCCCCGTTACTGACCAGGGACACAACAGCAAACGAAACACAAGTCTCTGCTTTCTTCAAGCTTACTTTTTTTTTTTTTTGCTGTACGTGGGCCTCTCATTGTTGTGGCCTCTCCTGTTGCAGAGCACAGGCTCTGGACGCGCAGGCTCAGCGGCCATGGCTCACGGGCCCAGCCGCTCCGCAGCATGTGGGATTTTCCCGGACCGGGGCACGAACCCGTGTCCCCTGCATCGGCAGGCAGACTCTCAACCACTGCACCACCAGGGAAGCCTCAAGCTTACATTTTAGTTGGGGGAGACAGAATAAACAAAAAGAAGCAGACAACAAGCAAATAAATATATGGTGTCGGGTGGTGAGAAGAAAGGAAACAGATCATGTTAAAGGGAAGCCAGGTTAAAGGGGTGGGGAGTTGCAGGGTTGGGTGGACATGGTGTCAGAGAGAACCTCTTTTGTTAGATACTATTTTGCAGGATCAGAGGTAACACATTCTTGTGGCTTATGTATGCTGGGCTAAGTCCAGTGCTGGGGACTTTCACATAGGACACTGGAGATCTGGCTATAATTGATGACACTCCTTTGGCTCACTCAGTAGATTAGGTTGACTGGGCGGGGTCCCTTTATTTGTATCCTTCCTCAACAGAATGCAGAAGAGGACTTGCCCCAATTATTCTCCCCAGCATTTATTAGTGTCATATTATACTGTTCTCTATGAGTTCTACTATATGTAAGTCTTGCCTGCCTAGTGAGGAGATAAGCTCCTTAAAGGTGGGGACTCAGCCTTTTAGTTATTTATTTTCCACTCAGCAGGAATGCCTGTGTAATACAGGGTAACCCAAACTTCCAAAATGTGCCACGATTTTTTTAAATTTACATTTTAGTACTTTATGCTTTTCAAAAAATTAACACGTATATCATTCCAACAACCCTGCGTGGTAGAGAAGCCATGCAATGTTTAGAAATGTGGTCTTGGGCAAATTCATTCACTCATTCATTCCATAAATATGATTTCAGGGCCAGGATCAATTTCCCTAGAATTCAACTAAAAATTCCTTTCTCATCTAAAGATTAATGACATTAATGTTCATTTGCATGAAAGCTGTGATAGGATATAATATAGGTTACATTACTACCATAATACACATAATAGGTGCCCTAAGAAAGGCCATTCGTGAGCACTGCTGTGTGTAGGCAGAGACTGAGGATGGAGGAGAGATGTAAGATATCATGCAAAAGAAACAGCTACAGACCAGATCGTGATGGACTTTATAACCTAACTGTGCTGAAGACTGCTTGAAGTGTTCTAAGCCAGAAGGGGCACGATCATACTAGAGAGTGTGTAGTGGACAGATGGAAAGGAGATCAGAGCAGAGGTAGAAGGACCATTTAGATGACTGTCGCAGTGCTGCAGGTGGGAAGTGATGGTGGTTTAGGTATGACAGAGGATGAAGAGAAGGCAGCAGACACAAGGTATGGTGTGACAGCAGCATGGACAGGACTTGGTGGGGAACAGAACATAGGAAATAAGGGAAAGGGAAGAGACAGTTTTCTGAGTTAGGCAATGACACCATTTTCTGAGGGAAGTAACTCTCAAGGATAATAAGTTTGGTCTTTAGTTTTTCATACATCATATTGAGATTCTTAATGATTCTTAGTGAAGCTCAGAAGATAATGCTGGGCAGGAAAATAAGTTTGAGACCAGTAATAATAGATGGTATTTATAAAGCCATGGGAGGAAATGAGATCACCGGGAAAGCAAGTGCAGCATGAGAAGAGAGGTCTCTGAAGAATTCCACAGCTTAAGGGCTGCATAAGAGTCAGCTGGGATGCGACTGAGGACCAGGGACCCAGAAGGAAAATCACAAAAGCCATGAGGAATGATCCAAGAGGAAGGGAGTTACCTATTCTATCAAAACCTGCTGTGAGGTAACGTTAGATGAGGATTTAGCAAAGGAGGTCGCTGAAGACCTTAATAAGAACAAGTGTAGAAGTCAAAGAAGCAGACCAGTTTGGAGGGACCATGAGAATAAAGTGGAAATAATAAGATGGGACATTTTCAGGAAATAATCATTGAGACCTACTACATGCCAGGTTCTGTTCTAGATGCTGGAGCTAGAGTAGTAAATGTAAATCAAAAACAAAATAACATGCCTGAAGGCACTTTTGTTATAGAGGAGAGACAGACAAGAAGCATACAAATAATTAAATATGCAATATGTCAGGTGGAAAGAATAAAGTGCTATTAAGGGGGAGAGGAACTACTGAGTGGAGGCGGCCGTGGTTTTATCTAGGGAAGTTCTCTCTCCAGGGTAATACTGCAGCCCAGACCTACAGGAAGTAAGAGAGAGAGCATGTGTCATGAGAATTTCTATGCGAGCACATTCCAGGCAGAAGGAGCATCACATACAAAACACCTGAGGCAGCTGCACACAGGGCATTATTTTTTACCAGGCTGGCAAAGGTCAACTTTACTTCTCATATACATTCTCTTTCGAAGAATATCTTCCTGCTTTATAATCTTAATACACAGTGTTAAATATTCCAAGGTCTCTTCAAAATAAAGGAGGGTCATTACGTGGTTTGGTGGGTAGGAGAGAGAAGCCTGCTCTAAGTGCCCTTTTTCATTATTATTACAAAGAAAAAAAAATCCCCTTTATTGAGGACCTTGGGATAAATGCCTTTATGTTCTTAAAAGCAGAAACATTTATTTTTTTCAGTTATACATGCCTCTATTCTTTTTCAAATTCTTTTCCCCATTAGGATGTTACAGAATACTGAGCACAGCACAGGGCATTTTTGAGAAATAACAGCAAAGCCGGGTTGGCTGAAGGAAGTACATAAAGCGAAAAAGGGTTGGAGGTGAGGTCAGAGTGGGGACGGGGCGGGGGCTGGAGCAGATCGTGTCAGGCCTTGAAAGTCTGTTTTCAAGACTCAGGCTTTTCCTCTGAGATGGGAAGCCCCTGGGGGTTTCTCAGCAGAGGCCACTGCAGGAGGCAAGGTAGAGGAAGCAGGGGGAGCACACAGCTGGCCACTGGAGTGGACAGGTGAGGGATGAGAGCAGCTTGGGCCAGGTGCTAGTGGTCGACATGATGAGAAAAGGCAGATTTACGGAAATATTCTGAAGCTACAACGGATTTAATTTGCTATTAAATTGGATGCTACAGATGAGTGAAAGAGAGACGTTAAGGATGCCCAGGAAGATGATTTAAGAAGTTAACGGTGAAGACCAGTGGAAAATATTGGGCAGTGCCTGCATGGGGTTGGGGATCAAGCTGGTGGTTCAAGAATATGTCTGAATGCTAAGGAGAAGAATCCGCTAAGGAAGAATACTTCAAATTTAAGAGAAAAAAGATATAACTGATATGGAGAGGTCTCTGGGAAGGCGAGAGAAGACCTGGATATCTGGAGCCTTAATATCTGTAAAGGATATTTTTTCCTTAAAGTAAGACGGAAAAGAGGAGGATGGGTTTTATGTAGGAAAATTAATCTGGATGAAATGGAGGTCCCATCTCATCGTTTCTGTTTTGTGGTATGAGGCAGTCTTCGATAGTTAGTGAAACTGAGTAGAGGGGAACTTTAGGTGTTATGAAGAAGTTCAGTGAAGAATATACAAATGATATATATATATATTTTTTTGCGTTACCCGGGCCTTTCACTGCTGTGACCTCTCCCATTGTGGAGCACAGGCTCCAGACGTGCAGGCTCAGCGGCCATGGCTCACGGGCCCAGCCGCTCCGTGGCATGTGGGATCCTCTCAGACCGGGGCACGAACCCACGTCCCCTGCATCGGCAGGCGGACTCTCAACCACTGCGCCACCAGGGAAGCCCTACAAACGATATTTTAAAGCATGGAGTAAACTCTGCGTAATAGTAGCATAGTCAAGTTAGAACGTTAAGCACTTTTGAAAGCTCAGTTGAAATTTACAGATCATAGATTTATAATCACACTTTCACACAGGCATGTGGAAATGGGTGGCTGAAGTTAAATGGAGGCGAAGGCCATTTGAAAGGAAGAGTTAATTCAAGGAAATGAGAGACCCGTGGGCTGAACAAATTGTAGACATTGTCTTTGAAGTCTTCTGGAAGAGGGGTCAAAGTTGAGGTGGATGTTAAGAGAGTGAACAAGGGATACAATATTCAGCGAGTGAGAGGCGATGTCTCAGTGTTGGTAAAGGATCAGTAGGATGATATAGAAGGAGTCTGTCCTTCTCAAAGGCGTATGGAATGGCTTGGAATTAGCCCCAAGGAGAAAGGGAGACAACCCCACCTACTATTCCTATTACTAGATAAACCCTCCTTTTCAGTGGGCTACAGGAAATGGGGTTTGGATAAAACAAAGGGATAGAGGGACCTCTGTAAGATAGGCTGAGGATTAGGGGAATTTGCCCATGCGGTCATGTTTCCAGAGGACCGGTGGAAGGGTTTGGGGAAAGGGGGTGTGCAAAGGAAGCCTCCGTGTTGGGGAGTGAAGTGGGTGTGACAGCTGAGTGTGATTGGTGACCGGCGATGCTTATACTTCAGCATATGATGGCATGAGTCTCCTGCTGACAGAGGACAGTGTTCATTAGGCCTGAAAGGATCTGTCTGTGGCCGGGAGGTAAGGCCCAGACAGCTCCTCCCTTACTTCCCAGCTTGCTGATTTTGGAAGCTTCGGTGAGTGTAATTATGTCTGGCAGCAATGGGAGAGCTCAAAACAGGTGGTTCTTTACTGGGGGCGCATTTTGTGGTTTTTTTGTGGTATGCGGGCCTCTCACTGTTGTGGCCTCTCCCGCTGCGGAGCACAGGCTCCGGACGCGCAGGATCAGCGGCCATGGCTCACGGGGCCAGCCGCTCCGCGGCATGTGGGATCTTCCCGGACCGGGGCACGAACCCGTGTCCCCTGCATCGACAGGCGGACTCTCAACCCCTGAGCCACGAGGGAAGCCCTGGGGGCGCGTTTGTCTCTTGGTCACAGCTAGAGCTGCAGCTTCTTCTTCCCAGTCCAGTTGGGAATGATCACGGAAAATGAGGCCCTCAGATAAAAACTATCACGAAATCACTCTAACTTCAAGAAATATTGTCAGGCTAACAGCACAGAGGCTGCTATAAGCAGTAAAGTGGCAAAAAGGAGCTTCTTCTCTTTGGAACTGCTTTCTGCCACAGAGGTCACAGCCTAGGCCCTCTTGATGATGACGGATGTTCCGGTAACTTGTAATGTACCCTTCTCTGCAGTCTCCTGCTGCTGCCACATTCCCTCTCCTTGCTCATCAAGAGCATCTTAGGAAAATTCACGAGGAACAGAACACAGCTCCGTAGGAAAATCTGTTCTCCTGAAAACAGCTGCATTTCGTACTTCCCGGATCAAAGATCATAAGAAAGACGAAACTGTTCATCCCCGGGAGAGGCAGACTGATGTATGCATCTTAACCAGGGTTGCCCGCTCCAGTGACGGCAAGAGGGAAAGCGCCTCCCCGACCCTCTCCACCCTGGACAGTCCAGTGCCAGCAATACAGCAGCCTCTAGGCAGGACAGGGAACGCTCAGCATAAGATCGACATATTCTCTACCTCAGCTGCCAGCTCCCCACAGGCCCGTTTAACGGGAGCCCTACAGAATGTGCAACATTTAGATTCAGACTTAACAGCAGCGGGGAAAGATGAGAAACGAAACGAAAAGGAAACTTTTCATCCCCTTGCATTCACAGACTGAAATATCGTCTAAGTTTTGAATTTGGAATGACTGGTGTAGTAGTCAAGGGCGAGAGGGTGAATGCCTGGAAGAGGGGCCTTTGGATTGTTCCCGGAGTTAAAGGGTGAACGGGACAGAAAAGAACAGCTTTCGGATGCATTTGCAAGATCGGTATGGAGACCACGTATGCTTTCTTGGAATCAGGTTCTAGAAATCCAGTTCTACAGATTTTGAACTTACTCTCTATACTGCACACACTTTTCTAAACTGAGTCTCAGAGACAGAAGGAGTGACCAGGAAATAGAGGATGAAGTGAATTAAGGTGCAATATTGACCTGAGGACCTTAAGCCGAACAACAGTTCACTCAAATATTCCTCACTTTCAATAAAGAAAGTGAAGTGAGAGAAGGCAGGTGATTACTGGTCTACTATCACCTCATTAATGCCTCATTAAGACAGATTTTAGTGGGCCATAAACTTACTATAATGTAGGACTATATTTTTTAAAAGGCAACATAAATCAATGAAGGGTTAAAAGTCCAACAAGTCCCATCATATTCTTGGACTGAGCATTTTAAAGACATTTCTCACTTATGCTTATGAATGCAGCGCACTGGCTCCGGCTTTAGTCTGCCAGAGTTCAAATGCTGACCTCAACACTTACCATGTGACTTTAGGCAAGTTTCTGAAGCTACATTTCAATTGCCTCCTCTGTAAAATGGGACTACTGAGAACAGTGGTCCCAGAGAGGTACCATGGTGATTACATGGAGAATGTGGGTTAAGTGAATGGCACAGAGTAAGTGCTTAAAAAATCGTTTAAGTCATTGTTAGGAAGAACGAGATAAAGTGAACCTTAGTCACTGAGGTGATGTAGGTGTGTGGGTACAATGTAAGCCAGGACAGAAGGTGATAGGGCCCTGTGGAAATATAAGTGGCCAAGGTGAAGTGTGGGCTCTGGGATATACGCCACTCTCACTCAGAACAGAAATGAAAATGAGATTCCTTGCTCAAAAATCGGAAAAAAAGTACCATCAAAAGTACCGAAATGAAAGGTAGTTACCTTTCTTCTGCGTATGTCCTTTGCTCAAGTATATGCTCCACCGTCCCATGAGGCTTCATTTACCAAACACACATTCAAAGATTAAATGATTAAGTTTCAAGACAGCAACAGTAGAGCATTAGACTACAGTAGAGCATTAAACTATAGTAGAGCATTAAACTAAGTGTGGGGTTCTTCTGAGGGCCTGCTCTCACTGTTCCGAAATAAGCAGTGAATGGCTGGAAATGGAGACCATTAATTAGAATGAATTAACTGGGACTTTTCAGATTTATCTGAATGAGAGTCTCAGATGTCTTTCCATTGGTCAAACCACGGGCGTGCTTTCCATTTAGGTGACTACAGCTAGGTTATCAACCAGTCTCACTTTGTTATGGTGTGCAAAACGTAAGCACACACAGAGGTTGCCAGAGAAAACGATATACCAGGTTGGTTAGTAAACTTCCCCCAAATGAAGCTACCAAATACAGCCTTAAAACTAGATATAACTTCTCAAGAAGCACCCTGGGTCTAAACTGTGCCCCAAATTGGATTAATAGGATTAACTCCTAGGATTTGTCTGCCTAAGCCACATGGACTCCTGACTGGTAATTTGGGAACTTTATTAACTAATGGATTTCAAAAGGAAGGCTTTAGGGGGATGGCTAGAGATAATTTGGTCAAAAGAGACAATTAATCTTGGACAACGTTATCTACTGGGTGGGGTTGTTTCAGTTATTTCAGTTATCCCACGGCCCACCTCATAATCAGTAGGGCAGAGAAAACAAGTCCACGGCAGACTAAATGGCCAAGAACAGATGAAGAGTGAGCTAATAGCATAGTAATTAGGAACAGAGCCAAAACAGGACGCACAGATGCCCAGTGTTAAAAGAGAGGCAAAGAGAAGTGTTCATATTCTGAAAAATGGACTAGCTGCAATAGATTTTTCATCAGCAAATATTTTTACACTGGGATTGGGGAGGAAGGTCAGAAAGAAAAGATCAGGCTCATAGCTGGGTTTGCTGATGGGTGGGGTAAAATATTTGCAAAGTCCCCCTCCCCTTTCAAATAACAATTAACATTGGAATTCTGTTGTTTTCCAACATGCTTGTTAACATTTACAAAGTAATCATTTTGAAAATGAGAGCTAGAAACAAAGTCTGCCTGATGCCTAGGGGAAAAGTAAAGGATGCAGTCTTTGAGTATTTCTTAGATAGTTTTTGATCAGGGCCAGGTGGTACCAAAAGAGATCTGATTCCAGTCCCACTTCTGCTGTTTACTCTGTGTGACCTTTATTAGGTCTCACTTCCTCAAGGGCCTTCGGGGTACTTTTTTTTTTTTTTTGCGGTACGCAGGCACCTCACTGCTGTGACCTCTCCCGTTGCGGAGCACAGGCTCCGGATGCACAGGCTCAGTGGCCATGGCTCACGGGCCCAGCCGCTCCGCGGCATGTGGGATCTTCCCGGACCGGGGCACGAACCTGTGTCCCCTGCATCGGCAGGCGGACTCTCAACCACTGCGCCACCAGGGAAGCCCTGGGGTACTTCTTTGTCAGATGAAATGACTAGACAATTTCCAAGTTTCTTCTACAAACCTTCTGTAATCCTTCCCTCAAAAGGTCTTAGCAAGGCAGCAGAAGAATAAATAGCAAATAGAACTTACTCTGAAGAAAAGCTGTTATCTGTGATCACGTTAAATCATTTATACTTGTATTTTATACTGTCATACATTTTCCATCCAGCTTCCCAGTCTTCCCCATGTCTTTTCCAACTATAGCAGTAAAAACATAATTTTGGTTTCAAGTACTGTAATTCAGCCTATAAGTTTGATGACAATTTATTTCTCCAAATTAAAATAAAACCAGATCAAACTCCCAGAGAAACTTTAGAAAAGAGTTGCCCACCCTCTTCTTTGACTTCCATGTCCAAAGAAGGAGAGGCTGGTTTTTTAATCAGTCTGCTGCAGCTTCTGACCCCATGGTATTTTACTACCAGAAAGTGTCACTGAAGAATCTGGCTGATAATGTCCAGCACTGCAGGTTTTCACTCGACTAGCTTCCAGCAATGATTTTTCAAGGGAAGAAGAGATTGAAAGTGACTCTATTTTTTTCTTTTTTTGCGGTACGTGGGCCTCTCACTGTCGTGGCCTCTCCCATTGCGAAGCACAGGCTCCGGACGCGCAGGCTCAGCGGCCGTGGCTCACGGGCCCAGCCGCTCCGCGGCATGTGGGATCTTCCCGGACCGGGGCATGAACCCGTATCCCCTGCGTCGGCAGGCGGACTCTCAACCACTGCACCACCAGGGAAGCCCGAAAGTGACTATTTTTTGGTGCTGAATTCAACCCACACATACCCTATTTGGTTCCTGAAGTCAGCTCTCTCAGTTTACTGTCACTCTTTCTCTGAAGGATCAGGAAAGTTTCCTTTTTTCCCTGTGAAATACAGGGGGTTATTCTGGATATACCTCTCCTCTGTATCATGAGGTTTTACTTTACCTTTCCCAAGGGTGGTTACCTGTATTGTTTTTAGGGAACCCCTACACCTAAGAAGTTTTCAAAGTGGTTCCAGAAGGCCCTTATAAAAATAAATGAGTCACTTAAAAACAAAAAACTAAAAATAGAGCTACCATGTGATCCAGCAATCCCACTCCTGGGCATATGTCCGGAAAAGACAAAAACTCTAATTCAAAAAGATACATGCACCCCAATGTTCACTATTTACAATAGCCAAGATGTGGAAGCAGCCTAAGTGTCCATTGACAGATGAATGGATAAAGATGTGGTACATGTATACACAATGGAATACCACCCAGCTATAAAAAAAACAATGAAATATTGCAATTTGCAGTAACATGGATAGACCTAGAGCATATCATAGTAAGTTAAGTCAGAGAAAGACAAATATTATATCATATAATACAGATGATCTAGTTACAAAACAGAAACAGACGCATAGACATTGCAAACAAACTTATGGTTACCAAAGGGGAAAGGGAGTGGGGAGGGATAAGTTAGGGGAGGGATAAGTTAGGAGTATGGCATTAACAGATACACACTACCATATATAAAATACATAAGCAACAAGGATTGACTGTATAACACAGGGAACAATATCCAATATCTTGTAATAGCCTATAGTGGAAAGTAATATGAAAATAATAATATATATATAACAATCACTTTGCTGTACACGTGCAACTAACATAATATTGTAAATCAACTCTACATCAATAAAAATAAATGAATTAAAATTTTAAAAAATTTAAAATGAGTTATATGAAGGGATAACTCAGTGTCCTATTAAAATACTTTATCCTCTATGCCTAATTAACAAAAGGCAGGGGTATGAGACAAAATAAGAATTAATATTTAGCTCGATCCAACAAATATTTGCTGAAATTCTGCTTTATATGAGCAACTTACCTATGTATGGGAGAACCCAAGATGAAGCCAATTCCGGCTTCTAGAAAGGTCACAAAGGAGGTGATGGCAGTGGCAAAAGACAATATATGACTCAAATAAAAGTCTTTGAAACTGTGATGAGTTATAAAAGAAGAGCAAAGCACGGTTGTGTTTGAGGGGAGAGAGGTGTTGGGATGGGGTTCTTTAGGAATGTCTGGATTTCACTTTGACTTGGAGGCTGGGTAGAACCTCAACAGCGAGAGAAATAAAGGAAAAATAAATAATCATAATAATAGCTAATATTGAAAAGAAAAATAAAACCTTTCCATTCCTTTAAAAAAGAAAGAAAAAAAAAACCTTATAAGATACTTACTGGTATCAATCATTATTCAATCAAGTCTTTAAAGGGTCTCATTCCTCCTCCAAGGCTCTTGGTAGTATACTAGACATTTGTCATGTTTTCTGGCTGTCTGATACTTTCCCAACACCACCCCAAGGGAGAAGCCAGAAAACTGGCTTTGCCAGCTGCCTTGCCACTGGAATTCAGGCATATGACCTGGACTCTACCAACTGGATGCACCTTTGCAAAACTGGTAGAAAGTAAGCAGTGGCAAAAACAAGAACTGCACAGAATTCAGTCCTGTTGTTGTCGCCACTGTTGTTGTTCTGCAAGATTTAAGAAGGTGTCCATCATTTGGGATCTGTGGTGGCTGCAGGAGATGTGAAGTTGCTTTGTACAGAAGAGGCATCATGCAGGCAGCAACAGTGGCTGCAGGAGCAGAGGTCCTGATGCACTAGTGACTGGTACCCATTTTGTCATCTAGTGTACAGTTTCCTCCCCGGACCAGTGTTACAATGTGGCTTTAAAGCACTGCCGTGAACATAATAGTCTCCAGCCTGCTTTCAATGGTTCTGTGATCCGCTAAATATCTTTTAAATAAATTCCTTGTCTGCTCAATCTTCCTGAGCTAGCTTCTGTTGCTTAGAACTATAATCCTCATCTGGTACCCAATTTCCTTTCCTTTCTGATAAGCTCAGTTTTCTCCGTCTTGTTACATATCCAGTGATGTTTTCAACCCTCAACTGATGGTGTGGCAGCTGACACGGATGGGTGCCTCAGGCAGCTGTTGTCCCAACGTGCGACCGAGTCTGCAACTGAATATTAGAGGGAGCAACTCCAGGAGGGCAGCCAGGGGGTGGTGAGAGAGGATAGATCATGGCGTGGCAGAAAAATGGGGACAGAAGGCACTAAAATGAAGGTGTGACTCTGCGGCTGAAAAATATGGGGCTCCAATTCACAATCTGCCTTGGACTAGTGTTGAGTACAGCCGCAGTAACATTTAAATTGTCAGCTGGTCCCATCTCCAAATTCCCATGGCACAGAGCACAGGTCTTTATTATAACATGTCACATGCTATGCTACAATTATTATTGATTCACTTGTCTGTTTCTACCCCAAGACTGAAGCCAGGACCATGACACTGTTTTTTGTGTACCTAGTACATGTTGTTGGACTGCATGGGAAACCCAATAAAATGCGTCTCTCATTCTCATTCCTCAAATTCTGTACAGAGTGGTAGATGAGGCAACATAGTAATAGCAAACACTGCTATAGCATTTCCCTAAGCACCTGCCAGTAACTCTTTCCATCTCTAACAATCCTGCAAAAGTAGGTAGAGGTGTTATCTCATTTTACACATGGGGAAACTGAGAAATAGATTAACTAGTTAGAGAAAGATCATCTAGCTTATACAATAGAAGTCTTTCCAGTGTCTACAACAAGGCAATGAGAGTTAAAACATTAACTTGCCATTATACAGCTGAAAGAGATCGTAGTTTAAGTGAAAAGCAACGGTGTACTTCATAATACATAATCTCAAATAGCATAAGAAAACTATAGGTCTCCCCAAAGGAAGCCTCAAGCACAAAGTTAGCACAAGGCCAAGAGCAGGCAAGAGTACACGTTCTCTGAAGGCAGAGAGAGCGCAAAAAAAGACAGCAAGGGACTGAGAATCCCCGGTCCCTCTCCCTGTCACACCAATCTGATAATTCATTCTATCTGCCTTAGCGAGGAAAAAATAAGATAGGAGGAGAGAAGCCAAGAGGTTACTGATTGATGTCTCTTCCCTTGGAGACAGGAAACAGGAACCAAGGTAAAGGATGCTTTCCAATCAACATTCCCAAGACTGTGGTTCTCTTAACTCCTTTGGCTTAACCCTAAATATATGGTCAACACCAGAATGATTATCTCATTGGAGGAGGAGAGTGGCAGCCCATTAGGGTGGTTTGATTCTATCTTCATAAAGCTCTCCCCCATACCCATCACTCCTTCATTAAGGACCCTCCTGAGGTTGCAGATGACAGTGTAGATTGTTCCCCACTGAAATGGGTCATTAATTCAACTAATTCTAAAACCACGGCAGCCAGGTGAAATTTGTCTGCCTATTTTCGCCCAGTTCTAGATTATGTTCAAGTACACTGCCTAATATAACTCACTGGGAAACTTAAAGTTAATTCAATAGTAAAATTCCCAATACCTGAATATAAACTCCCTTTCAGGATCAAATTCCTTGAGAGAAAATAAACCCATAGATTAGAGTCCCTTGAAAGTTCAAGTTCAAATACATCGAAGTTGAAAGTAATTAAAGTCCAAAATCAGATATTGTTCTTGGGTATGAAAAGCCCAAAGTGAAGTTTTTTTGTATTCTGTATTAGTTGAAGGTGCTCTCTCAGTGATCAAATGGAGCTGGGTTCCTTTAGAAGCCACAGCCTGTGTTGTCCATCACTAGAATGCAGGCAGTTCCTTTGGACCTCAAGAGTTGAATTAGTTCCACACAAAATCTTGAATGTACCTCACTCTTTAAAGAGTTCAAAGGTATAGTAGAATACAAGATATTATTTCAGAACTGCTGCAAACCTAGCAAACATAGAAACAAAGGTAATTTTCAGTCCTCAAGTCCTCATCTCAGGCAAAGAAACCCAGAATTTAGGGCTGCCAAAGGATACAGCAAAGATTTGATGGTGTTTGAAAGAAGTGCGGAAGTTTTTTATTTTCGCTCCAGAGAATGTCAATTAGGCCGTGCCTGTTTAAGAAGACCAAGATCTTTAAATTTAAACTCAGTTGGGAGATCTTTTTAAAGAAAGCTTCTTTGGGCATGGTGCCTTCATCGTATCTGAGAGGATTCTGCCTGGGGTTCTGTCACCCAGAAAGTGTCATTTGAGATAGTGTACCTTCGGGGGTTTCGAAATTTGCAACGTAGCAGTCCAATCAACAAGTCTTTTTTGAGGTATCAATCTTCCCCATTCAGTGTATTTAAATTTTACTAATTTCCATTTCTCCCTTAATCCCTGAGTCCCTGGCACCCCAGTTTTCTACTGAGTAGAGCTTGTTCTAGAAGCACATTTTTACGGTAAGAATTCTGGTAGGCATTCTTACTCCTATGCCTCAGTGTCTATTAACAAAGTCCCTTGTTATGGAATTGATTAGGCCTAGGAAATTGCCTCCTAGAGAGCCTCTCACTTTCTTTACCTGGGTTTTAGCGGGAGCGGTACTCTGGAGCTGAAGCCTTTATCGCTTCTGAAACTTGTACGTAGGGGTCCTGTGAGGACCCAAATCTCTGACACGTGCTCTTCCAATACAGAAACACGCAGGAAGAGCTTAGTTATTAACTAGTCCTGAATCACTCTGAAGCCAGTTTGTATGTTTGGGAGGGGGTGAGGGTAGTGATACTCCAGGCTTTCGAAAAGCCTCAGGAATACAGAATCCCTTCCGTAGTCCTGAATATGGAATGTAATTTGGGGGTAGCAAATGCAGATCAACCTAACGTTTTACTGCTAGAGTCTTCCCAGTGCTCTGTACGCAGATCCCAGGCACCTTAAGGTTTAGACGTGGCAAATGTTCTATCCACGAATGACTAAAATGATCTTGCAACACCAGGCCAAGGTCATGTTGAGTAGCTTAAGATTCAGCCAACACAGCCCATGGTCTACGTCCCCACTGTTGAACTAAGAACCCTGGCAGGACTGGCTACAGAATTTGTAAGGCCAAGTAAAAAACTAGAAATGTGGGCCCCTCATTCAAAACTTCAGAATTTCAAGACAGTGACAGCAAAGCATTAAGCCCAGCGTGGGCCCTTCAAGTAGAGGACCCTGTATGACTGCACTGGTCGTACACCCATGACCCCAGCCCTGCACTGTAGTGGCCCAAATGCTGCTTGTAGACCTAGCACCCCTTTGCCTGACTTCAGCCAACTTTATTACTAATAAAGCTGATGGAATACTTCATGTAAGTGTGAGGCAAATTTGGTTTCATAAAACTAGGGCTTTGTATTAGATAGATTGACAGCTCCTGTCATAAACATGGAGGGGAAACCACGGATTCATCCCATTAGAACAGAACAGTTACTGTTACGCTGAACACACGACCAAGAGCTGACCAGACAGATTCCCAAGAGAAAGAGGATAAAAGGGGGCTGAGTCACTCCAGGTTCCTCTTTGAAACTCTTCCATAAGGTAGGTCACTGCCCACCTCTACTACATAACTGGGGAGGATGTGTGTGGTGGTGCAGGGTGGGGGGGAGTTAGAGACATCAAGTGATGTCTCTTCTCATAGACCCGTGAAGCTGGGGAAGGGAGATGCCTACCTCAGCCCCCGAGACCCCTAGCCAACAATTACCACAATGTCTGGTGTGCAGAGGTATTTCATAAATATTTGTTTAAAGAACAAACGTCCATGACTCCTGCACATATAACTTGGCCTATGTTAGAATTCCAGGGAGACCTCTTTATTCCCCACAGAACCAACTTCGCCTCCTAGCAGCATAGTAACAGACAGCAACACAATTCACCATATATGTTACCAAGTCCTTCCTCTCACTCTTGCATGAATTTTCCTCCCTTGGCTTGCTGGACAGCAGCTGCTTGTAAACCCTGTTCTCAGTCAATGTGCAGGATAAAGTGCTGGACAGAGAATGAAGGAAACTCAGCGTGAGTCTAGGTTTGCGTCTGATTTGCCCTTGAATTTGGACTATCGGCTAACCTCTTAGCTTTCTGCTTCAAAGTGAGGGGGTTGAATCAGATACATAGCTTTCGACATTTCACCCTTCCCCAGCAGTCCCTCTATCTAAAGCCCAGGATCTCCAATGAAAAAGAAAAGCAGCTCTCTTTATCTGCAAAAGATATATGTTTACAGCATTCTGTATTAGGTTGAATATTTAAAATAGATCCTCAGAGACCTATTAAAAATGTTTGCTATTAGATAAAGGAGAAAGAGGATTTACTGTGATAATACATGACAAGATAATTCCTCATGCCGCAAAAGGTCATGGATAAGTTACCCCTGGTAAGTAATATTTTTAATATATAGCACATCATGCTTAATGGAGGTTGAATGAAGATTAGTTTTTGGTAATTGTTATAAAATCCCACCAATCCCCATAGACAACCTCTGCATCCCAACAGCAGCATTCGTACCACTGATGGAGACTAAGTACATAGAGGGATGATGCTCTACTGTCCCAGAGTCCTGAGTGGTGGGATTATGATGGAGAGAGGCCACTCCCATATTGCTGTTAGGACTCTTCCCTGAACTCAGGGCTCGCTCAGGGTAAAATTATGAGCTAGGTGAGGTTTTATCTTTGGAACTGTATCACATGTCCCATGAATAATTCTTCTTGACCACTTTTCATGTGGCAGTACTTTCTTCATCTATGAGTATAAGGAGCTGATAATACTGTCCCTAGAACAGCATGGTGCACTCCAGTGCACGATTTACAACAAGGGAATGGGAAGTGAATGTAACATGTTCTCTGAGCTCTGCATCTTATATATCACAAGCATTCTGCCTGCTTGTTACTTTGTAAAAGCCTGGTAGCAGAAAAGAGCCTACCTCTTACATTCAAATGAGAAAGGGAAGGATGTAACAAGTAATTGTGTCTGCTATTGGTCTTGGTGTAACAGAGGATAGGTCCCCAAAGAGGGGAGAAGCATTGTCCACAAGCTTGACGGCAGAAGAATCTTTTTGTTTCCTCTCCCTGAAACAGAAGAGACCTTGAATCTGTACTCTGGCATTTGAAAAATTAAAGGCAAAAGAACTCATTCACACCAAGCTGAGAAACCAATGTGGGTAATATTTAATTATTAATGTCATTTTGAGCAGAAAATAAAAGGAGTTTACTGAAAACCTTTCTGTCTAAAGTTTCCCTTATATCTTCTGAATTCTCCTTATTGTCTTATAAGAAGAAGCAATTAATTCGGAGCCTGAGAAGGAGTTGGGAATCTCCCATAATATCTGCACAAAAAATTCCCTAAAATAGAAACACACCTACAATTTCTCCCTGGGATGGTTTTGTTACTGGATTTCTCATCTACAGTGGCTTCCTCCACCCTGTCACAGGGTCACAAAATAGGCCAAGGATTCAATAACCTTAATACTAAACTTGTTAGACTTGACAACATTTATCACGTTTTTCTACATCAGTTGATGGGAGCAAAGTTACATCCCAGGTAACTAGACCCAAGATATTCAGGCAAACAGACAAATGATTCAGGCAAATGCTTCTATGTCTACACTCTCTCTCTAATTCATCTTTCCCTGCCACCCGGCTCTGCCCCGTCCTGGTTACAAACCCTGGTTCCTCTATTTTTTGTTCCCAGTCTCAGCTTGGGCATTTAGCTGATTTTTAGTGTGTCTTAACTTAAAAAAATTAATTCCAGCTCTTCTTGTGAGTTCAGTCTCTTCCCTCCTTCTCTCAAGATCTTTTTCAGAAATCCTTTTCTAATCTCTCTCACCTAAGACCAAGCTACTCCTTACCTACTCCGATGTTCAAAGCAGTCGGTAGCTCTGTATTTAAAATAATGTCTTAGGCAATCCCATACATAATGCAAAGCAATGGGGCAAACGTGGGGATAAATCAGGTATTCTGCTAATACATGGAGGTGTGGCATCCTCGGAAGGCCAGAATCTCTGCTATATCTTCTTAACCCTGACCCTCTGCCACTGTTCCTCTTAAAGTGTCCAGCATATTCAGGCTTTCCACCTGCTTTACTCAAGGAGGATAGAGATCCGATAACACTGAACACACTACATGGCCGTGGCAGAGCCTTCCTATCAGAAGTCTTTGCTTTGTTAGAAAATGATTTAGTAAGAAATGCTGGAGACGGTGTGGAAAAACGGAAACCTTCCTATGCTGTCGGTGGGAATGTAAGTTGGTACAGCCACTGTGGAAAACAGTATGGAGGTTCCTCAAAAAACTAAAAATAGAATTACCACATGATCCAGCACTCCCACTCCTGGGCATATATCCAGACAAAACTTTAATCAAAAAAGATACATGCACCCCTGTGTTCACAGCAGTACTATTCACAGTAGCCAAGATGTGTAAACAACCTAAATGTCCATCAACAGATGAATGGATAAGGAAGATGTGGTATATATATACAATGGGATACTACTCAGTCATAAAAAAGAATGAAATAATGCCATTTGCAGCAACATGAATGCAACTAGAGATTATCATGCTAAGTGAAGTAAGTCAGAAAGAGAAAGACAAGTATCATGATATCACTTATATGTGGAATCTAAAATATGACACAAATGAACCTAGCTATGAAACAGACTCACGGACGTAGAGAACAGACTTGTGGTTGCCAAGAGGGAGGGGCTGGGGAAGGGATGGAGTGGGAGGTTGAGGTTAGCAGAAGTAAGCTACTATACATGGAATGGATTAACAACAAGGTCCTACTGTATATAGCACAGAGAACTATATTCAGTATCCTATGATAAATCAAAATGGAAAAGAATATAAAAAAAGAATGCATATGTATTTATAACTGAATCACTTTGCACTCTGCTGAATCACAGCAGAAATTAACACAACGTTGTAAATCAACTATACTTCAATAAAAATTTTTTTTAAAATGAATACTGAGGGCTTCCCTGGTGGCGCAGTGGTTGAGAGTCCGCCTGCCGATGCAGGGGATACGGGGTCGTGCCCCGGTCCGGGAAGATCCCACATGCCATGGAGCGGCTGGGCCCATGAGCCATGGCCGCTGAGCCTGTGCGTCCCGAGCCTGTGCTCCGCAACGGGAGGGGCCACAACAGTGAGAGGCCCGCGTACCGCAAAAAAAAAGAATACTGAAAAAAAAAAAAGTTTTAGGAAGCTATGCTTAATTAAAAAGGAGTAAGTCCTTAACAGAATAATGCAGATAAAATATCATTGGGGAAGGCAACTTATTTCCTTTACTTATCAAATCAAATCTGCTTTATTATGAAGCCACCTGATGGTCACCTGGGCTCCCTTTACAGGGAAGCATTCAAGAAACTAGCAGAGGGTGCAGGATGGAGTAGACGTTTTGAAGGATACATTTGTCAGCCTTTTTATCCTATTTGAAGCCTTTCCCATTTCTGGGTCTTTTAAAATCAAAACTCCAGGGTAAGTTATCAGTACAATGCAGAACTAAGCAGCCTCAAGTGGAAGCCCGGGTAGTGAATTTTGGAGGCAGTGGCAAAACGCTGTAAAGTGGTGACAAGATTCAAAGACGAGAAATAGTTTGGAAAGTGGGTTGTATTGTTTGGTTTTGAGATTAAAGAAATATTCTCGTTGACAATCTCACTTATTTTTTTTTCTTCCTTTTCTGTTTCTTTAACAAAGGAGTAATGGCTAACAGCTTATTTGATCTTGGATTCAAGTGGTCTTGATCAGCTAGATGGATTGGCAACTTTAGCAAAGGGAAAGAGAGGAAGTTCCTTATCTGTTTATTGCTGCCTACATGCTGAGTGTTCTGGGAATGGAAAAGCCCATCGCCAGGTTGCATGGTCTACTGAAAGAAATCTGGCCTGTTGTATATAAGGAGTAGCTGATCTTCAGGTAATGACATCACACTGCAGGCTGGAAGTCAGGAAGCAGCAGCACATATGGGATGGAGGATAAGTAAATTCCGAATTAGACACACAGGATCAGCGGCCATGGCTCACAGGCCCAGCCGCTCCGCGGCATGTGGGATCCTCCCGGACCGGGGCACGAACCCGTGTCCCCTGCATCGGCAGGCAGACTCTCAACCACTGCGCCACCAGGGAAGCTCTACATATGATTTTTAATAAGGGAATGATGAGGAATCTCTTAGAAGCCTGTTGTGCAACTCTAGAATTCCATTCCATCGCCTGTACCACTGCCATGGTACAAGGCTTTACCATCTTTCTCCGGACCTATAGCTACTTTAACGCTGTCCCCAACTCCAGAGTCCTTACCTTCATGTCCATGCTGTCACCAGAAGGATGTGCATGAAACGCAAACCTGATTATGATGCTCTGCTGCTTAACTTCCTCAATGGCCTGTTGTCACCTACACCCAAACTCCTTTGGAAGGACTCGGCCAACCTCACCTCCCACAAATATCCAACACGAAGATTCTATCAATGTGCTCATCCTCCCATGTGTACATTCTGTTATCTTAAACTTGAGTGTCTTTAAATTTTTTTTTAAATTCTGAACTGTAGACTTACAGAAAAAATGGAAAAGCAGTGCAGAGACTTTCCATATATCCTTCACTCCCCCTAATGTCTTACATAACAGCAGTCCATTTATCGAGTAAAAGAAATTCACATTGGGACAATATTATTAACAAAGCTAACAGCCTTACTCAAATTTCACCAGTTTTTTCACTAACTTTGTTCCTGTTCCATATCCTAACCAGGATCCCACCTTGCATTCAGTTCTTACTTCTCCTTAGTCTCCTACAGTCTGTAACAGTTCCTCAGTCTTTCCTTATCTTTCATGACCTTGACACCTTCGAAGGGCATTGATCAGTTGTTTTGCTGAATGTTCCTCAGTTTTCTTTTGTCTGATGTCTTCTCATGATTGGACTGAAGTTATGCCTTTTGGGCAAGAACAATACAGAAGTGCTGTGTTCTCCTCAGTGCGTCGTATCACTGGGTTCATAACGCTTATGGCTTTTCACTGATGATGCTGATCTCTAGCTACTGGAAGGTGGTTTCTGCTGAATTTTTCTACTGTAAAATTACTCTCTTTGTCTTCGTAGTTAATACATACCTTGGGGGAGATACTTTGAGACTGTGTAAATTTTGTTTATGCAAAAGCTTTTGCCCACTAATTTTAGCATCCAACAGTGAGTCTTATGTGCAGCAATTATCACTGGTGCGTGATCTGTTTCTCTTCTGTTTCTCTTTGCCTTAAGTATCTATCCCGCTTTTTCCCCTTGGCCAATTTCTATTCATCCTGCACATCCTAACTCAAGAGAGTTATTCCTCTGGGATGCCTTTCCTGACTGCCCCAGCCGGATGAAGAATTTCTTTCTCCACACTTCCTTAGCAGCTAGCTCATACCTAGCTTAACAATACGCACCACCACGTTTATTGTTTTTCTGTTTTTGTTTTTCTGTGAGTCACCCTGCATGAACTTCTTGAGGGAGGCCTGACTGTCTCAGCCTTTGTTTCCTACCAATGCCTCACAGAGTGTCTGTTCTATAATAGCCATTCAATATATGTTTGCAGAATAAATGAATGAATGAATGAATACATCTATTATAGTCTTTCCAAATTCATTTCCAGGCGGAATACTTTAGAGTTTTTGTTGGTATAGTTAAAGAATAATGCTCATTTCTAAATACATGATTCTGATTTTCTGCCAAAATCTTACCCCTTTGGGAAATTTACTTCAGCATGTTCCTGGCATCAGCCGTATTTAATCCTCTAAAAAACAAACTAAAATCCTACTTGCTGCTTTTTTTTTCCTTCCTCCTCTCCTCATACAATGGCCTACCTTTTCCTCCTCTGCTTGTGATTCAGTTTGCAAGTAAATTTTCAGAGGCAGAAGAAAAGAAACTGCTCCTTAATTCCTTTTGCTAAGCTTCTGTGTGTCTCCTACTCTGATTCTAACGTGAGCTTCCTTAATCCTTGGTGATACTTTTCCTCCTGTGTGTTTGCTTTATTCTGTTAATTCACGGGAGCCTTTCTAAAACTGCCTTTATTCGCCTGAGAAGCAAAACAAACAGTGAAAATTGACTCTTTGGCTAGCAATTCTCATTATTATTATTACATAATCAGTGATTTGAATCATTAATGCAGGAGACCAGGCATGCATGTGGAAGAACAGCCTTCCTGGTCATATGCCCACAGGCATGTCAGTAGTAACTCCAGTGTCATCTAATTACAGATGCTAAAAGGAGCTTGTCCTCCACCATCATCATCATTATCATCACCATCATCATCACCTTCATCATTGAAACCTATACCACATTGCGTGAAGTCTGCACAAAACCACACCTACCATTCCAAATACCTAACATCACTCCTTTGAACCTTCTTAGCAATTTGAACCCTCATAATACTTCATTTTGGTAGCAGCTTTAGACTGTATTGTTGCCATTTGGAGTTGTTATCCTTCTTGATTTCCTTTTCCCTACTGACTCTAGACCAGGAATTTCATAAAGGCTGAAAATTGAGGATTATACTCTCTTTATCATTATTGACTACTGCTATGCTGAGAACATAATAGGAGCTCAATAACTATTTGTGGAGTTAAAGTGTTTATCTTCCATCTAAAACAGAAAACAAACTGAAATGTTGGGGAACAGCATGCAAGGAACAATTACAGAAATCTTAACTTGGTTTTTTTCATTGACAGAATATTATTGTTGAGCACATTTTAAGTAGAACAAGGCTGCCAGAAGTTCTGAGAAGTTAGAGAAAGAAATCAACAATTGACATTTTAACAAGAAACAGAGACTCTAGAAGAAGACCTGAAAATACCAAAGATTCATTTGGACTTGATTTATGTAATACTTTTCTAATAGTGGGTGACATTCAACAAAAGAAACAGTCTAAATGTCATTCGTTTTTGTCTCCACAGCCACATTAATTTTAAAAATCGACCTCCTCTTAATACCCACTGACAATGTTTTAGTTCTGATCCTCATTATTTTTCATCTGCATAATTGCAATGCCTTTAAATGATTTTCCTGGTCCAGTTTCTTTCCCTTCGATTCATAAAAAATGGCTCCCCATTGATCATAACACCAAGTTCTAATTCCTTTTCATGGTAGAGTAGATGCTTCAATTGTGGCCACCAAACTTTTTTTCTTTTTTTTAAATTTCCCCCTTACCATTCTCCTCATATGAGTTGTAATCTAGCCACACTGAACTTCACAAATCTCCAGGCAAAAGCGGTACACCATGCTTTTTAGCTTTCCACACATTTCCTCATGCTGTTTCTACAACCTGAAATGCCCATCACTTCGATCTGATCTTCCAAGGACAAGGTAAAAAAATATTATTCCCTCAGTGAGATATTCTTTAAGTTTACAAGGCAGAACTGATCTGTCTCCATCATTTGCCAGAGAACTTAGTTTGTACCTTTATTACAACATTTGCCATGTGTTAGAATTCTTTATTTACCAAACTGAAGTTCTCAAAGTCCATCATCTCCACATCACCAATATCTAGAGAGAGACTTAGGTGACTGGGCTTCTATAACAAACTTTGACATCTCTGTGGTCTATCATGATGACAGCTTCAAGTTCACTCATGACAGACCAGTGTGGTGGGGGGAGGGGAGGAGTTTCTGTTCCACACAGTCACTCAGGGACCCAGCTTCCTTATAGCTCATGTTGCCACCATCTTCAAGATGTAGGCAGCAAGTGGGCGATTGCGTGTGGGAGATTTTTATAGGTGAAACCTGGAAGTGGTATACACAATATTAGATCACATTCTATTGCTGTAACTTGGTCACAGACCCTACCCAACTTCAAGGGGCCTGGGAAAGGTAATTTAGCTGTGTGCCCAGAGAAAAGAAGAGAAACTTGGATATTAGCACACCATCCTCTGCCATCATGAGCAGTAAACATGGGTGCAAAATGGATACAATGAAAGACTGCTTTCTAATTTGAAGCCATTGTAGTGGATTAGAAGGAACAATGGAAACACTTTTCAAATAAGAAAGTCTTGGTTTTAGTCTATAGCAATGCAAGCCACTCACCAGCTCTATGGCCATTGCAAATATTTAAAGCTCTCTGAGCTTCAAGTTCCTCATTGGTAAGTGGATTTGCTGTGGGGATTAACTGAGGTAATACACAAGAGCACCTGACACATACAAGGGGCTATTTAATAATTATCCCTTTTTTGGTCAAACTAATATTTTTTAGAATCTTCAATGGCCTAGTGCAGTGTGCTAAGTATCAGGAAAAGAAAGGTCTATTAAAAACATTCCTTACCTTTAGGGAACTCACAGACCAGTTGTGAGAACATAATTATAGACAAGCAAATAGACATTTACGATACACTGTGATAGGCAGGCTCTTCATAATAGAAGACATCGAAACACCCAATAAACATATGAAAAAAGGCTCACACCGTTACTCACCAGAAAAATGCAAATTAAAACCCAAAAGAGTTGTCATTACATACCAGGATGAGTAAAATTAAAATATGAACAATACTAAGTGTTAGTAAGTATATGGAGCAACTGTGAATTTCTTACTTAGCGGGATGAGTGTAAATTGGTCCAGTCACATAGAAAAATGTTTTAAGGTACTTACTAAATCTCAACATACACATACCCCATAACCTAGCGACCTCACTCCTGTACATATGCCCAACAGAAATGAGTGTATCTACTATAATGGACAAGAACATTCATAGTATCCTTATTCACAAAAGCCCTAAACTGGAAAGAAACCAAATGGTCTGGTAAGAAGCCTAAGAGAACTTTCTGTAGTGATAGAAATGTTCTATACCTTCATATAGATGCAGATTATACAGGTTATATGGATCTGTTAAAAGTGATAGAACTGTACACTTAAAATTTGTACATTCAATGTATGTAAATTATGCCTTAATCATAATAACAATAATAAAACAATAAAGTCTAAAGCAGTTACAAGAGTCTCTTATCATACCTCAGTTTTAGTTGCTTCTGAGGATGACTCCTATATCTTTTAAGATATGCCACAGCCCCTTATGCATCCAAAGATATTATATTAATGACACAGATCATCTCAATAATTCTCTCCACATTGTTAAAATGATTATTATTAAAAAGTCATCCTCAGTTTTAGCTTCTACACAGTCTAGCTCTGGAATAACCATTGTAAGTTCTGAGTGCTACCTAGACTATATTTTAAGGCAGACCACTCAAACACACCCTCCATTTTGGGTAAGAATCCAGACAACCATTTGAATTTCTTATATATACATATAAACAAGTCTTTCTCATAAAAAAGATAATCTTTCTCACTTTGGTGATAAAAAATATCAAGTAGGAAAGAAAATATTTTGTTGCAAATCTGACTTGAAATAAGAGGCAATAAAACCAATGTTCTCGGAGTCCTCTATTGTATTGTCTTTAAAAACTATATTCTATTCTATAATTATATATAACATATAAATATAGTAAAAAAATATTTGGAAATATAATAAAATAAAAGGACAAAATCATCACCCAAACTTCCAATCCCCAAAACAACCACTTCACATTTGAGATTATCTTTGCTGATAGATAGATGCTCTCTTCTTAAAGCTATTTAGATTTTAAAAATTAGAAAGAAATAAATATTGGCAAATATGTCAAAATCACTCACAATTTCACCACTCAAATAAGGTAAACATCATACCTGACATCATAGAAAAACTGCTTATTTCCTTAATCATCCAGGTCTTGGAATAGAAGAATGGAATACGGAGCATCTTCCCAGCTGGCTCCATCTGCAATATAAATAATTACAATTTTTCTTTGACATTAGGTTATTTTCCAATTTTCGTTTCTTTATTCTGAGTTTTCATCTTCTGCTGTTTCCGTATTTTTTGCTTCATATATTTACAATCGTATTTTAATGAGAACTGAAGAAGCCACCATGCATATTGCTAGCCACTTGCCCTTTGAAATCAGAAATCTAATAGTTGTAGGATGAGGAAGCCCCATGAATTAGACGGCGAGTAATATCCAGTATCAAACATCACAAGAGTTTCTGTAAAGACTGAGTTACTAAGGAAACTAGAGATGAATTTTGGAAAAAGACTTCTAAAGGCAAAGAAAAACATGGAGAAGGGTTTCCCTGGTGGCGCAGTGGTTGAGAGTCTGCCTGCCGCTGCAGGGGACACGGGTTCGTGCCCCGGTCCGGGAAGATCCCACATGCCGCGGAGCGGCTGGGCCCGTGAGCCATAGCCGCTGAGCCTGCGCGTCCGGAGCCTGTGCTCCGCAACGGGAGAGGCCACAACAGTGAGAGGCCCGCGTACCGCAAAAAAAAAAAAAAAAGTACATGAGGAAATGGAAAAGATTCTGTCTTCTGAACGCGAAACGATGACTAAATATTTACTGTGTATTTTGATCCAGTTGCTCTTCCACAGCCTTAGGACGCCCCACAGAGGGAAGTGGTGCTCCGGAAGGATGTGCTCTGTCTCTAGTCCCAGCAGCCACAGCAACAAAGCACACATTGTGTGTGCCTCTATTTGGCGTGTGACATACTTTCCTCGTTCTAAATTTAGTGGTCACGTTTTTGCTAAAATGAATGTGAAGTTTGTGAAGGGATATGAGGCACGCTGAGGTTCTTTAAAAGCAGTCATTGTGCCCCCATTTCATTGCTGCATTCTTTACAAAGGTAAAGACATGGTGGCATCCTAAGCGTTCGTCAGTGGATGAATAGATAAAGAACACATAATATATATATATGAGTATTATCCAGCATTATAAAAAAGAAGGAAATCTTGCTATTTGCAACAAATGAGTGGACCTTAAGGGCTCCGTAAGTGAAAAACACTGTACGATCTTACATGCACGTAGAATCTAAACAAAAACAAAGTGAGCTTACAGACATAAAGAACAGATTCTGTGGTTGCCCGAAGCAGGCGGCAGCAGTAAGGGGTGGGCAAAGTGGGTGAAGGAGGTCAAAAGGTAAAAACTCCAATTTATAAAATAAATAAGACATGAGGATGTAACGTACAGCATGGTGACTATAGTTAATAATACTGTATTATGTATTTAAAAGTTGCTGAGAATAAGAACCTACTATATAGCACAGGGAACTCTATTCAATACTCTGTAATGACCTATATGTGAATAGCATCTGAAAAAAGAGTGCATATATATTAACTGACTCACTTTGCTGTACAGCAGAAACACAACATTGTAAATCGACTACACTCCAATAAAAAAGAATTAATTACAAAAAACACTGCTGAGAGAGTAGATCTTAAAAGTGCTCATCCCAAGAAAAAAACATTGTAACTATGTATGGTGATGGCTGTTAACTATACCTTTTGTGGTGATCATTTTGCAATATATACAAATATCAAATCATTATGTTTTATACCCGAAACTAATATAGTGCTATATGTCAATTACATCTCAATTTCAGAAAACAAAATTAGGGCTTCCCTGGTGGCGCAGTGGTTGAGAGTCCACCTGCCGATGCAGGGGACACGGGTTCGTGCCCCAGTCTGGGAAGATCCCACATGCCGCGGAGCGGCTGGGCCCGTGAGCCATGGCTGCTGAGCCTGTGCGTCCGGAGCCTGTGCTCTGCAATGGGTGAGGCCACAGCAGTGAGAGGCCCGTGTACTGAAAAAAAAAAATTTAAAAATCATTGTAGAGTGCCGTGAATCAGCAAAGAAATCAAGAAACACATGCATCTTAGCCTAGGCCTCCACTGGCTTGAAGACAGTATTCATGTATATTAGAGACTTGGTAACTCTCTGCCTGAAGAAAAGAAGTCTGGAAGACCAAGACTGGAAATGTAGAAGAGGGAATGTTTCCCAATGTGCACTTTTAGAGTCAGAGCTAGAACTGATGAGTGGAAGGTACTGGGAGACAGGTTTAGTTTAATATGTGGAATCATTTTCTAAAAAATATTATTGTTTTCATGCCAATAGTTCTTCTAGGTATGTTTATACATTATTAACTCTGTGTCTTTGTATGTCTCAATGAATGTAATCTTTATAGAAATCTATTTTCCACATCACAGATCTGAAGCACAGGGATGTGATGAAATGTACTTAGCTTCCCAGTAAGGAGATAGTAGAAATGGTATTTGAACACACAATCTGGCGCTATAGGCTATAGGCTTAACCACAAGGATGTGATACTTCTCTGATGCTTTGAACTGTAATGGGATTCCCTGTTAGCAAGTGATTTTCTTTTTTTTAATTGTTGAACTTGTATAAATAAAAAAATAACTATCCCCTATCTGGTACATAGCAGAGGATATTTCTGCCTTAGTTAGAAGTTGTACTACATCATCGATGTCTCTTTTAACTCTTAGATTCTATCATCAAACAATCTGGATTTTATGGGTTGTCTTCATCTATTGAACTATGGATATTATTGTACTGCTACTCACTTGAGTTTGCCTATAATATAAACGATGATGCAGCAAATCAAGTTTAAACCTGCTGCTGGGATCCAAATTTATAAAGAATATAGACGGATTCCATAATATGGAAAATGATATGGCAGCTCCAGTCTTTACAATGGCTCTAGTCTATCCAAGTTGTCATGTATAATCAGAGAAACAACATTAGGGAAACCTAAAATCGTATTTATAACTAAATTACTTTGTATAATGGAGTCTGGTACCATCAAACACAATTTGACCAACAATGGAGCAATTTAAAAAGTGTAAGTGGAATAGATTTGCCAATTAGATATAGCACTTAATAAATGTGGATAACTGATCCTGAGGAACCAATAAGTATCTGGAGAACTCAATAATCACTTTAAAAAGTAATCAAGCCATGTAATTCCATCTGAGTTATCATATCATGAAGAAAATTGTCTGAATCAAGAGAAAGAACATAGAGATTTCAATTTGTCTTTGATATTACTTAATTAAGTTGGTTACCATGTTGCTATAAATATCGTACCATTTTCTATAGCCTGTTGATTATCATCATTTTGAAATGTAATCCAGGATTAGGTAAGAGATATATGAATAATTTATAGCTTTTTCTTTGAATATAATACAATTTAAGAAAATAACTGCAAATCAGATGGGGAAGTTAAACTTCTTTGCTGTTCTATATTAGGAGTATGGGAGGAGATGATGTGAGTTTGCATGGTCTTTTGTTAGTAACCTTCATCATTACTCAAGAAATCCATCCATAATCCCCACCACAATGACGTTCCTTCTGTAAGGAACGCTACACCAGTGTAAACTAATTAAAACTAAAATTGTCTATGAAAGTAGGAATTTATAGCGAATATTTAACAAAGTGTCAAGCAGTGCTAGTAATATGTCTTGGGGCTAATTCTAGAGTGAAGGGGGGCCACACTTTCAATCCAAATGATTCACAAAGTCCACATAGAATTCAACTTACGAAAACTCATTGATTTTTTGTATTCCTTCACATTTATCTTCTCTAAACTCAGAATTACCTCACAATTCCCCCCCCAGCCCCCACAGCCAGGGCAAATATTTGTATGTTACTACCACCTTTGAGAGAACGGAATACAAAAATAGGGGTCCTGAAAGAATCCATAGGGACTCATCAGAAAATCATTAAGAGGTCCCGTGTGCCAATGTTTATCTTGAAATCATACCTACTCAAGATTTCTTAAGAGTCCTTAAATATCAACCTGAAAACAGAAAAATCAGTTTACAGCCAATAATATAATAGTTATTGTCTTTTCTTTTTGATCTTTTAACAAGTAGCATTTTGCAATATGCAAAAGATACAAAGTGGTTTTATAAAAGCTGAAAATAGGCAAAGTTAGGCGCATAAACACTGGGAAAAATAAATTATCATACACATATATGACCATATCTTCCCAAATCTGCAGCTGTTAGTTTTTAGGATTTTTTTATTTTTCTGAAGTACATGCTGTGGAACACTAGTCCTTGGAGATGCTACAGTATAAAAGAAATTTTGTGTTAAAATAGGTTCGGAAAGGACAGCAACATATACACCTCTCCTTTACATAAGTATGCATATTAACGTTCAGAGGAAACCTGTCCAGAAAGTGTTTATTACAGCATCTGCAAAATTTATTTGACCACAAACCACGCTCCTTTTTTCTTTCACATCTATTGTCATTCTGTAGAACAAGATTAAGAAGGTTTTTAGTTAAAATAATCATTTTCATCAGTTGTTACTAATTTAATTATATTTGGATAAGTAAGCAGTTCTATTCCAAGGTGGCGTGTTATATTGGAGAATTGGAAAATTTCAAATTTAGCTTCTAGAAGTGATGTTAGGCTAGGTTATTTGAAGAATTCCTCCTTCAAAAACTAACTAAAAATGCTGCATAAAATATTTTTATATGCATAGAAGAGACATAAGGGAACACCAAACTTGCCTCTGACCTATATGTACATATCTCCTAAATTGAGTTTGATAGCTTTGGGGGACAAGTGGGAGAAAGCTTAAAGCCCAGGTCTGGCAGTAGTTGGGGAGCCTTAGAGGAAACTCACCTTCCTTAGGGAGTGGTGGGAGAGTTTTCCCTAAATTCAACCCTGTTGACTCTTGAACAATGTGAGGATTAGGGACTTAGATCCTTGGAGCAGTCAAAAGTCCACCTACGACTTGACAATCCTCCCACTGTACTCGTGGCGCTGCATCCAGGGGTTCAACCAACAATGAATCATGTAGTACCACAGTACATATTTATTGGAGAAACTCCATGTATAAGTGAACCCAAGCAGTTCAAACCCATATTGTCCAAGGGTCAACTGTACAAGAGAAGGGGACCTCATGGGTCAATTCCAGGACCTCAGTTTCTGTCCCTGAAAGCTTAGAGGGTGAAGGAGACTGACAGCCGACTTAGGTCTCTGAAATCTGGTGGACTGAAGCTATCCCTGATGAGCTGCTCTACAAAGAGAGCACAGTTAGTACAGCATTTTGTGCAGTATCCCAGTTTATCAGGGTCTTGATGCCTGTGTATTTACCAAGATCCATACCTGAGACTCCTGGGAAAGAAAGAACATGACTGCCTGGAAGAATGGGGTGACCAACATAAAGATAACGGACCAGCTTGTTCCCAGGAGCTGAGAAAGGGATACCAGTGTTAAGTCAGAGGAAAGACATTTATGTACTTACATCAAGGGAAGACAAGCGAGACATCCCAAGATGGGGGTGAGATGTGTCTATAAAAGCAGACAAAAACATCCCTTGAGAGAAAGGTCACCTTTAAATTTCTCTGAAGGCCAGAGAGTGCTAAGACCAAACAGTTCATGACAGCATCAATGACTCTTGTTTATTTTGATATCAACCCTGGAAGAACTAGAGTCTGCCTAGTGCATGAGGGAGGAAAAATCGAGGTACTAGGCTAGGACCTGTAGAAGCAGACACTCCCTCTCCCACCACTGATACAGGCAGCCTGCCCAAAGCAGACCCGAGCTGATTGAGGGATGAAGCATTAACCTTATATGGACCTGGATGTTTAGACTATTTGAAATCTTGAATTGAGACCGTTTTGTGGCTTGAAATGACTTGAGAACTGTTCATTTCCTAGGAGGAAGCAGAGAATCATAATTACTACTCTTATTTTCATCCAAGGGGCTGGGGCAGAATTACCTACTGTGATAGTTAATTTTATGTGTCAACTTGGCTAGGCTCTGGTGCCCAGTTGTTTGGCCAAACACCAGTCTGGATGTTGCTGTGAAGGTATTTTTTGATGGGACTAACATTGAAATCAGTGGACTCTGAGTAAAGCAGACTCTCCTTCATCATGTGTGTGGGCCTCATCCAATCAGTTAAAGGCCTTAAGAGCAAAGACAGGTTATCTGAAGAAGGAATTTGGCTCCAATGTTCCAACACAGAAATACTGCCTGTATTTTGAGCCTGTCTGGCCTGTCTGAAGGATTTCAGACTCAGGAGTCTTACCTGAATTCCAGCCTGCTGGCTTGTTCTCGATCTTGGACTTGCCAGCCGGCACAATCATGTGAGTCAGTGCCTTAAAATAAATCCACCTCCCCACCTTCCCCTCCTCCTCCAACTCTTCCTTCTCTCTATATATATATTTTCCCCTTTTTTTCATTCACATTCAGAGGGGTTTAAATGGACAGTGGGAGGAAAAAGAATTAGGCTGCTTTACGATCATACTCTTCATCTTTTAAAATGTCTCCATTTTAATATCTTTTTACCCTAAAAAGTGCTTTTGACTATGTGAGTACATTTGGAATCTAGGGGCCATTAGTTTTTGTCTGAAATTTCATGTTTGTTACTCCCCCTGGTTCCTTGTTCTCTCTCTGAAATGAGTCCTGGTCACCAACTCTGCATGTGTTCTTAGCACTCACACATTCACTGACTCATTCGGAGGTCACCTGACACCTGATTCTTTGGAGCTGCCTGGCTCTGAGTTCAGTCTATGTTGGCTCAGGGGAAATAATCTCAGTCGCCTACTATTTAGATTCTTGGTTTTAGTTCACTGGGTGTGTGTGTCTGTGTGTGTGTGTTTGCTTCCAAGATAAAGTTTAATTTTGACCTGCCTCCCAGGGGCGATATGAAGCAGAACTAACCTTGGTAAAATACACATTCCAACAGGGATCATTCTGTAGGTTTACACACGCAAACTTTTTTACAGCCTGGTTGCCAAAAGAATAATGAAGCATGCAGAGCTCAGATACATTCAAAGCCAATTGCATATTAAACTAGGTTAAGTATTCTGTGATTTGAAGTTATTACAGCCAAAGGTCTTGGCTCCCCATAATTTTAGGGAAGAGAGAGAAGTTAGAGGGTAATTTTACAAACACTTGAGCTTCTGTTGGAGATGGAACATAATTTCCATTCTGGTTTCTGCCTCTGACTCTTGCTCTCTGGCAGGGAATGGTCTACTGTTCTTCCCACACAGTGCCTAGCGCAGTGCGACGTTCAAGGTAGTGTAAGTAACAGCTTTCTGACTGGCAGTTCATTATCACGATGGATATTCTCAGATGGGAAGAATTATATACTCCTAGAGCCAAAGGAAACCTTAAAAGAGACCACAGAGTTTAGTCTCTGACTTTCGAATTACAAGGCTCTTCAGACAGCAGCTCTTTACTTATTTCATAAAATATCTGCACAAGTGGAGTCTCATTCCTGTTCCTTGGTGGCCTATTCCAGCATGTCATTCTTTTATTATTCAACAGACAATGTATTTATACCTACAGTTCTGGGCTCTGTGAAATAACATGATGATCAAAACAGAATCTCTGATCTCACGAAGTTACAGAGTAGTGAAACACTAGAGAATCAAGTGAAAAGGAGCCTTTGAGATCATCCCATCTTCTCCGACTCCTTCATTTCATAGGTCAGGACACTTGACTCAGAAAAGTTCAATATTTGCTCAAGATCTAAAAAGGGGAATTTCTAGTTTCAATTGTTCTTTGTAGTATAAGAAAGTGCATTAATTTTCCTACATGGGCATTGTTCCTGTGACCTTACATAATTCATTATTTCTAATAGTTTTTTCGTGTGTAGGTTCATTAGAATTTATATGATAACGTCATATGCAAATAAAGATAGTTTTACCTATTCCTTCCCAATCTAAATACCTTTTATTTTCTCCCCCTTGCCATACTGCCCTGCTAGAGCCTCCAGTACAATGTTGAATGGAAGTGGCAAGGATAGACATCTTGTCTTACTCCTGATCTTAAGGGCAAAGTCCTCAAAAATTTTCCGTTCTAGTAAGTATTTTTTCATTCTTTTTGTATTATATTTCCATAATATGTTTATTGCATCTTACATGTTCTCTGCTAAGTATCTCACTTCATTAACTCTGAGATGAAATTTTATTTCACATTTTAAGATTTCAAAAATTAAAATGTTTCTCCTAATTGTTGGCATCTGACAATTAGTTGGCAATTTTTTATCAATTGCACAATAAATAATGGTATGACACAAAATGATTGTGTCTTAGATTAGATGAAATATGATCTGTCATTCTCTGATGTTTTTCCTGAAATAAATGACAAATAGGAATTATAGTGGATTAAAAAACAAGAAGGTTGCTAGGCTTCTTTTTAGACCTCCAATAAAAATTTAAAACATTTAACAAAAAAAAAGTCAAAGTCTTCAGTCTTTCACCCTAGTCTTCCGTGTTAGCTGTAGGTTTTTGGGGTAGATACCCTTTATCAGATTGAGGTAATTCTTTTTTTTTTTTTTAATTTTATTTATTTTTGGCTGTGTTGGGTCTTCGTTTCTGTGCATGGGCTTTCTCTAGCTGCGGCAAGCAGAGGCCACTCTTCATCGTGGTGCGCGGGCGTCTCACTATCGTGGCCTCTCTTGTTGCGGAGCACAGGCTCCAGACGCGCAGGTTCAGTAGTTGTGGCTCACGGGCCTAGTTGCTCCGCGGCATGTGGGATCTTCCCATACCAGGGCTCGAACCCGTGTCCCCTGCATTAGCAGGCAGACTCTCAACCACTTCACCACCAGGGAAGCCCGAGGTAATTCTCTTATATTCCTAGTTTCCTCAGGTTTCTATAATGTTTGCATGTTAGATTTTATCAAATTCATTTTCTGCATCTATAATTCTCCTTTTTTTGTTGTTGTTAACATGGCCACATAACACTTATTTTTTTTGAATGTTATACTAACTTTGCGCTCCTGAGATAAACCCACTTGGTCCTGATGTGATTATTTTTATACACTAGAATTGTTTGAAAGTTTAATATCTAGCATCTCTGGGGGTACGACTGATTGACCCAGTTCTATCTCAGGTATTCTGATAGCATTTTCTGCCGATGTCCTCGGTTCTTCTGATAACTGGGCACCCCTTGGCTCTTGCTGACTGCAGGCCCTTCTGAGTCTCTATAATGTTGATCATATTGCCTATGGTACAGGCAGCCTGTTTCTTTTTTTCTTCTTTGTTATTCTTTATTTTAGATATTTAAAACATTACACATAGAAAACTTATATTCTCAGAATCATCAACTATTAATTTTGTCATATTTATTTCAAGCACTTAAAAATTTTTTATTGGATTATAGTTGATTTACAATGTTGTGTTAGTTTCAGGTGTACAGCAAAGTGATTCAGTCATACACATGGATACAGTCATTCTTTTTCACATTCTTTACCCATATAGGTTATTACAGAATACTGAGTAGAGCTCCCTGCGTAGGCAGCCTGTTTCCTGACTTCAGTGTGAATATCTGCCAGCCTCTCAACTCAGATTTCACACCAAAGGAAACCAATTATCCAGAACTGGAAGACTTTCTTCTTACTTATACATTTAACAGTGCAAGTTCTCTTTTTATATACTCCTTCATCAATTCTATACAATCCCATAACCAGAGTAGACATCTCCTGTTTGATACTTATCTTTCCAGACTTTTGTCAATTTTTAAACATATCTATCTAGCCATTTATCCATCTATCCATCCATCTTTCTATTTATAGTTGCATATATTTGAAGTTATTCTTTGAAATCAGAAATGAGATGGAAAATACACTGTTTAGCAAATTGTTTATTTGTATAATTATTTTTAGTGTAAAATATGCTTTGATTACCTTTCCAAGTGAACTCATAACTTGTTGTTTGTTTTTAGTCTCTCCAATATATCCACTGCCTAGCAGTAATTGCCTGGGTACCTCAATATTTATTTAGTCCATGTTCTTACTTGTATCAATAGTTTGTTCCTTTTGATTGTCAAGCATTATTTCATTCTACGAATGTACAACAAATGGCTTATCCATTCAGCAGATGATAGACATTTGGGTTCTTTGCATGTTTTGGCGAATATGAATCAAGTTGAAATGAACATTCACATATGTCTCTTTTTGGTGGACATATATTTATGTTTCACTTAGGTAATTGTCTTGGCAAATAATTACTCAGCTGTAAAGTAAGTGTATATTAACTTTATAATAAATTGTTAAGCATTTCACCAAAGCAATTATACTATTGTATCCAAGTAATCCATGAGAGTTCTTGTTACTCTACATTTTCATCAGTACTTGGTATTGCCAATCTCTTAAATTTTACCCATTTTAGTGGGTGCGGAGTATGTTACTGTGACTTTAATTTATTGATACATCCCCCTGAGGACTCACTATTTTATGGCCATAGACGGTGAATGTATACTGTTTAGAATTTTATCTGAGAGAATTATTGGACACCTTTGGTTTCTTTTTTCTTTTTTTTCAAAAAAGATTTTCCTTTGCTTCTGCCAGTTAGCTTGGGGCCCTAATGACTTCAACCGCTTTTAATTTTCCACTTGACGCCTCTCAGATGAAACAGGTAGTGTGAATTTAAGCCATAAAATGATGTGAGCAAATAAAACATCTCAGGGAAGATGTTGTTCTTTTTCCATTAGTACCAATGTCAACTCAGGCACGTTTTCTTGCCGTCTGTTTCTGTGAGGTAAGTTGATTTCTTGATCCCAAGAGATCCATTTAGATTTTCAGCTTTATACAGAGGCCTATTGCATTCCCCACCTTTCATAAGTCTTAGGCACCAAATGCCTTCTTCGGTATCTTGTTTGACCATCAAAACAGAAGCTCAGGGTAACTACTATTTAACAGCTTCCCTTGGAGCAAAAGCTACGTTCAATACTACCAAATTCTATTTTCAGTCTTTTTTGAAGTCTTTCTTCTGATCATTTTTTTAAAACCAGGTTATTCATTTAAAAGCAAACTTTTAGAAAAAATGCTTTAAACAAGATAATCAATCTGATCTACCATATTGCCATAAATGGAAATCTTTTCCCATTTATTAAAGTATATATTGATATCCCTCGTTATAATTTGAGTATTTCTTCAATATATAATTTCTGTACATTAAATGCTGATCTTTTGTCAATGCATTTCAACTACTTTTTTGCTTTAATAATGTATACTTTTCTTTATTATATATATTTTATATATATATATTTTTTATATGTAGGAAACCTATTGGCATTTTTGGAAATTAGTGATTATCTTGATGTTATATGTAATGAACTGTATAATCTGTATATAAACTGTATAATCTTAAAATATTCTTATTTTCTCACAAGCATTTACACTTCTCATTTCTTTGTGTCATGTAATCACTTTGGATAGAATTTCTAGATTATTGTGATGACTTTAGTGGGAATGACTCCACTACCGTATCATAAGGCATGATGCTACTATTACCATTTACTTCTACTTTGAAAGTTTAAAATTATGGTAGGATGTTAACATTTGATAAACACAGTTTTGGCTTCAATTGAGGTACTCAGTATTTTATTTTATCCTTTGAACTAGTAATAGTGCTTTCTTGTATTTGCTTGTATTGAAACATTCTACTATTAAAACAATTTGGACAAGGACTCTTTTTATACATGTCCTACTTTTATAGTCTCTAAAATTTTCATAAGCATTTATAAAATTATAAATTTCATAAGCATTTATATCATTGTCCTTTCTACTATTATTACTTTAATGTTAGATTATTTTTGTCATAATAATTAAAATATTTCTTCTATCTCTACCAAATTTTGCTATTACATAATTCAGTTGTGGAATTAGTATCCCCTGAAGGTCTAAAAATTTTAAATGTAAACTTTTCTGAACCCAACATTATGGCAAGAGGCACAGGGAGTGGGCACGTTTCTTCCATGGCTGCTGCTGTGCTAATGTTTTCAAATTTATCTCACTTGTCAAAAATACAAGCTTTGTTGTACCTACATGAGACGATGTAATCATTTCATGATGTATGTAAGTCAAGTCATTATGTTGTACACCTTAAACTTATACATGTGCTGTATGTCAGTTATATCTCAATAAAGCTGGAAATAAATAAATAAAATAAAATTTTAAATACAGGCTTTGCATTTGGGTGTAAAATGAATCTGTTAGAATGACTAATTTCTTTTTCTCAAATAGACCTCTACTAGGAAATCCAAGACAAAATATTTTAAACCTTTCTCTTAAGGAAGTAAATTTATACCTCACCTATCGTGGAGAGTTACAAATAAAATGAACTGACAGATATCAAGGTAATCATTACAGTGTTAGTATGAACATTACAACAGGGGTGATGTATTAGTTCCCAAGGGCTGCCGTAACAAATCACTACAAAATTAGTGGCTTGAAAAGAAAAAAACCCAATAATTCTCTCACAGTCCTGGAGCTCAGAAGTCCAAAGTTAAGGTATTGACAAGGCTGTGCTCCCTCTGAAAGCTGTAGGAGAAAAACCTTCCCTGTTCCTACAGTTTCTTGTAAGGACACTTGTCATTGAATTTAGGGCAGATAAGCCAGGATGATCTCGCCTCAGAATCTTCAATTTCACTGCACCTGTAAAGACCCTTTTTCCAACTAAGGTCACATAGACAGGATCTGGGTGTCACAATGAGAACACATCTTTCAGGGGGACTCCATTCAACCCTACACTACAGGTGATAACATTAAATTTCCTACAATCATCATTTTCAAAAAAAATACAATTTATTCTAACAGGAAGGAAAAGGATTACAGTAATGACAGCCCCTCAGTTAAGGATCACATACTAAAGTCATGGCAATAAATTACTTTGAGTTAAAGAGCAGAATATCAAGGCCTTGCTCTTATAATAAACTAAGCTACACAGGAACTCAATCTTTTATTGCCAAGATACGGACTATGTAGAAATATAACTTAAGTAGAATGTTCCCTTTTCTTTTTCAAACACACACTCATTTTTCTCTGTGATTACTGTTGATTTTATATGTTTATTATATTTATAATAAAAAATAAAGACTATCCTAGACCTCATATTCTATGAAGCAACTAGGTTAGCTATTTCTTTTCCTTCCTAAGGTTTTTTACTGAATAAAATTGTGACTTCTGTCCTATGGTTTCAATTAATATTTTAATCACGCTTGAGCAAAATTTTAAGGTTTTACATTTTCTATTTCCACATAAGATCGTTTTTGGTAATTTAAATTCTACTAGACAGCTCCTCTATTTGATCCACACATTCAAGCTTACTTGTAAAAAAAAAAAAAAAAAAAAAAATAGTAATCTGTGATTCCTTTATTTTCCTCTGTATTTGTGGATATTTTCCCATTATTTCTATGGTGAGGTATTTGTGTTGTTTTTTTCTTTCTTTTTTGCTTTGAATTGGTTAGCCAATAATTCATCTAATTCATTACTCTTCACAAACAACCAGTTTGTTAATTGATGTTATTATTATTGTCTTTTTCTTAACTATTTATTCCTGATTTTGCTTTAATTAGTCTTATTCTCTGAGTTTATTTGGTTTTTCGTTCTAATTAAATTAAATTTAAATAGCTCTGTGTGGCTAGTGGCTACTATTGTTGCCAGTGCAGCTTAGATGAAAGCAACATTGCTGAGCCATTGATGGCTTGAATCTGGGGGCCTCCAGGGAGTAAGGGCATAATAAACAAATCCATGGTGTTGGAAGGAATGATGATGGTTATTCTGTTGTGGATCCGTAGTGACTAGAAGGTGGCAGGAAGTTTCTGGTGTTTTGTAATTTTTGTTTCTTGATAGGTATACTGTTACATGGATGTTTACTTTGTGAAAACTCAATCAGCTGTGCCTAATAAATTGTTCACTTTTCAATAAAAATTATATTTAAATAGAAAGAATATACCATGACTAAGTGGAAATATTTTTCGGCATGCAAGAGTAGTTCAGTATTAGTAATACACTGTCTGATTTTGATACCTGGCATTTGACAAACTGTAACACCCATCTTTGACAAAAACATATAGTAAATAGTAAATGATGGATCCTTTCTTAATATGTACCTCATTTTGAAAGCCAACTAATAGGGAAATAGTAAAGACAGTCCCACTAAATAACAAGTCAAATTTACCCGTTATCTGCACTACTATGTAATAATGCAGTGAAGATATTAGCTAATGTAATTAGACAAAATAAAATATTTGGAAATTTGAATTGCAATAGAAGAGTAAAAATTCTCTATTATGACTGAATATCTGGAAAAGTCCTAAGAGTCAAAGGAAAACCACTGCAAATAATAAGTGAATTTAGTAAGATGGCAATATATTAAACTAACATTGAAAAATTGGAAACTTCATATATGTAAATAAAAGTTTGAAGATACAAAGGAAGAGAAAATTCCATTAAAATGGAAAAAGATAAAATAAATAATTTAAGCATAAATATACAAAAGTAGACTCGAACAAATTGTAAGACCGACTAAAATCCAAAGTCTTACCATATGCTGTGTTGTGAGAATAGGAAAACAGGCACTCATACATTTCAACAGCTATGGAGTAGAATTTGACAACATTTAGTAAAATTTCACATGCATTTACCCTTTCACCCAGCAATCGTACCTCTAGAAAACCATCCCCAAAGAACTGGTAAATGTATTAAATGACCTATGTGTATAGGTCACCATCTTTTCATAATCCCCCAAAGAGTCTTATTTTCTAACAAAACTAGAATTCTTTCTTGGAGTCAGATCCTTTCTGCGAGTTCATACTAAGCATATTACCTCAATTTGGTATCAGAGGTCCTTAAACAATTTCACCAACTGAAACGAGCCCATATAACACTACAGTCCGTAAGGTGTAGATTGCTCTGTTCAGGTCCAGATATAGATCCATAATAGTACCTGCAGGAGCTTTTTAACTTGTTTTTTTATGAAACAACAAAAAGGATCTATTAGAAATGACTGATAATTCATAATGAAAATAAAATTAAATTACCTTAATATGAAAAAATTGTAGATGTTCAATGTTCTTATACTAATTTTAATTTTCCTATCCTTAAGGAAATGGTAGCAACTTTTAGCTTACAGAGCTCTCTGCTCCTGTGTGCTCTATAATCCTCATCTTTTTTTTTTTTTTTTTTTTTTTAACATCTGCTGATTTACTTCTTTGCGTACCATGCTGTCCTTATGCTAGGCTGCTGTTACTTGGACACTAATTCTTTGTGTCAGAGCCCTATGACTATTTAAAATAGTCTCTCTGTGTGACTGCTCAGTTTACTTAGAATATCCAGAGTATTTCTACAAAGGTTTGCCATCTCCAAAGCTCTGCAAAATGCCTGTTGCTAATAATGTGAGAAGTTGTTAAATTATCTTCCAGCTGATGCACCAGCACGCGATAGACTGAGAATTCTCCAGTAAGGTACTCAACGAAAGCGAGTCAAGAAATCCAGAGAATGAGTTTCACATCTTTTAAAACCTATCACCCACTCTTAGAGGATACTAACACTGGAGAGTGATATGGAAGGGAAAGATTTGAGAAGAGGTTTCTCGGGTGTAGGGTGGTCAGAATTAGCAAGTGAAAATACAGGTTACTCAGTTACCTTTGAATTTCAGATAAAAAACAAATAACTTTTTCATAGAACTATGTCTGAAATACTTCATGGGACATACCTGTACTAAAACAGTATTTGTTGTTTATCTGAAACTTAAATGTAACTGGGCATCCTGTATTTTATCTGGCAATTCCACTTGGGAGAGAGCACGCCCTGTGCTTTAAGTTCTGCCACCTACCCACCCAAAGGGAAGGGAGGTGCCACCTACCGTATTTCAAGTTTAAAAAGCAGAGCTTCTGCAGGGCCAAATGGAAAACTTGTTAGAAGAATGGCAGACAGAGTGGACTGGTTGACAAGTGCCCAGGAAATCTAGAGGTCCAGAGAAACCAGAAAGCTGCTTTGGCAGCAAAGCAGTAGTTGTTTCGAGATCTGTCTCCACCCCCAGAACTTAACAAGCTAAAGGACAAGAGAGTATTTCTGTGAACTTGATGTGGGCCAAATGGGGGAGAAACTAAGACCAGAGTGGTTTTGATTTTTATCCAAGGGATTCACTTGGGAGGTCAATGGGAATCCAACAGAGCAAGTCTTAGAGGGGCTGGGCCAAGGAGGACCAAGACCAAAGGGAAAGAAAGCACTGCCAAGTGACTGAAAGCCCCAGTCAGAGAGGGGTCACTCAGGTGCCCCCCAACAAACCGAGAGAAGCACCCACAAGACAAAGAGGCTAAAACAAATATGTAAATACTTTGTTCTTTGTTTCGTTTTTAAATTGTTGGTGTTATTTTTTTATTGTGGTAAAATATATGTAACAAAATTTATCATTTTAAACCTTTTTAAATGTACAGGTCAGCGATATAAATACATTCATATTGCTGTGCGACCATCACCACCACCATTCATCTCCAGAGGTCCTTCCATCTTGCAAAGCTGAAACTCTACACTCATTAAATAATAACTCCCCATTTCTCTTTTCCTCCAATTCCTGGAAACCACTGTTCCTTTCTTTTCAACGTGTAATACTTCACAAATCTGCACGCCATGCTTGTGTGGGGCCCATGCTAACCTGCTCCGTGCTGCTCCAATTTCAGTATATGTGCTGCTCAAGCAAGAACTGTTGTTTTTAACTTCTTCTTTTTATCTTTTGACCCCCTTCCCCCATATCTCTCACCCCCAACCTCACCTGGGGGCAACCACCAATCTGTTCTCTGTATATGGAAGCTTGGTATTTATTTTGTTTTGTTTTGTTTTTTAATTTAAGAGAGGTCATATGGTATTGGTTTTTCTCTGTCTGACTTGTTTCACTTAGCATAATAATGCCCTCGAGGTCCATCCATGTGGTCTCAAATGGCAACATTTTACTCTTTTTATGGCTGAATAATATTCCTGTATATGTGTTTATGTGTGTGTGTGTGTGTGTGTGTGTGTGTATACCACCTCTTCTTTATCCATTCATCCACTGATGGACACTTACATTGCTTCCATGTGTTGGCGATTATAAATAATGCTGCAGTGAACATAGGGATGCCTATATTATTTTGAACTAGTGTCTTCATTTTCTTTGGATAAAACATAGTAATGGAATTGATGGATCATGTCATAGTTCTATTTTTAATTTGGGGGGGACTGCCATACTGTTTTCCATCGTGGCTGTATCAATTTAGATTCCCACCAACAGTGCAGGAGGGTTACCTTTTCTCCACATCCTTGCCAATACTTG